>NC_132939.1:56643821-56954000 GCF_034638445.1 Ciconia boyciana | reverse complement strand
CTGTCGATTTGCATAGTATCATGAAGATGAGAATAATATCCAAGGGCAGAAGTACTCATATAAGCATTACGACAAGACATTGTATGCTTCAAACTCTGGACAACCTCTCCTGAGAGAAAACTGATGAATACAAGGGAGGTCTTTGAGGGTAGCACCTGACATTTTAGAAGCTATAAAAATGAAATAAATAGCAGAGATAGATAGTTGCAAAAAAATTATAGAGACATAGAGAGTTGTGCCTTTACTTAAACAGCTTGTAAATAAAGGAGATAGAAGAAAAAAGAAAAGATGAAATCTTTCTTTTTAATGCAAGTTAGGAACATGCTTTAAGGTAGTAGTTTCGCAGACAGGCAATAACGAAAAGACTCAAAATCAGGGCAAGGGAGGGAAGAGAGATGCCACAGATTTTATTTTGAACACATTTTAGAACTCTGTAAATTAATCTTTCACCTGTGGGCATCTCCCTGTCCTTTTCCAGCTGTGTCTGATATATATGCTTGATTATATTTCTTATATCCAGGCATGCAAGGTCACTATTAATTTTTATCTTGGGTTTATCTATTTCATATAATATGTGTTTGGATTTAGAATGATCTCTGCTTTATCACCCATTTCATGATAAAAGATGTGGTCTCAGAAAGATATTAGTTTGCAGATTTTACTATTGAAACCATTGATAATTAGGGTTTCCTCATATATCGTTCTGTTCCTTCACTACTAAATGAGGCTTTTATGACTATAGTTACTGCTGGTGATAATAACACAAATTTCAAAAATTAAAAAAAAAAAGACTCAAGGTCTTGTATTCCCAGTATTACTGTGCAGAGATAGGAGGTTAGCAAGAGGACTGTCAATTTCCTTGTCACTATATTAATGAGTTAAAGAAATGCAGCCAGCCCCTCATGAATCAATTGGAAAACTATGATGAATGTTTCAATAATTAAGAGAATAATTAAATTGCTGAATGTAGGATGGCACTAAATGAAATAGCTCTTGTAACAGCAGCATATTGCTGTTTATAAATACAAAGAGCTACATTTAAATAATGCTGTGAGTCCAACTTAGATTTATTTATGTCTTCTCACTTTTAACTGACTGTGGGCCCGATCCTGCAAAAGCCCACCCTATACACAATATACCTTACACCTTAGCTCTGTGCACGACGGCAATAATCATACACGCAAAGCTAAGCACTTGCAGAAATCTGCTGCTAAATCAGAGTCTCTCTGTGTACCTACATGCCTCTCTACCTGCACATTGTAACATGGCCACCATTGTGGTGCTTCAGTGATAAGCAGCTAAACTTAAACAGATAACGAAGCCAGCGAATTCACAGTTAAAGCTGACACTCTGATGGTAACAGGCATGATGCTTGTGGAAATATTTTTAAAAGGTGATATGTGTTAAAGGTGAACTGTAAAGCTGAAGTGAAAATTATGTTAAGTTCAGAAATATGTCCTGAATCTCTCAACTATCAGGCAAGTTTTACTGTAGCTTTCAAAATTCTCTTTTCTCCTGTACAATAATCTGGCAGTTCCTCCTTTGATAAGGACATTCCCAAACATAACTTTGTGTGATATCACACATACCAGAACCTAGGATGCTAAAAAGGAGACATCCTAGAAAATCGTCTTTCAAAGCAGGGTGTGTCAGAGCAATGCATATGTTTAAAAAAAATATTTTGGGGAAGGAAATGTAAAATAAGGCAGGGTCAGTTCAGGTGCAAAATCCAACCAAGTGCATATAGGGCCCTCTCTGATTGTATATAGACAGCACTGATCCTCCCCTAACTGCTGTAATGTGAGACCTGAATTTTGTTTCCGTGCTTGCCAGTATCCCAAAGTGCTTTTCACTGTCCCGTCTTTCTCACCTCCCTGTTTCACTGATTTTTTTTTTCCTTTTTCTGCCCTTTCCCCACTCACCTCTTCCATTCACATACCTCCTTCTGTTCCCAAATGTGTTCCCACAACACACCCATCTTCCACCAGTCCCTAGCTTTCCCTGCAGGGGGAGGCAGGTTTTATTTGCTTGTGGGAGAAGGATGTGGAAGGAAATTTTCTATCTGGCTCTGAGTTAGCCCCTCTTTGTAGCTCAATCATCATGTCAGCCACAATTTCACCATCTTCTTCATCTCTTATGTTGAATTTATTCTTCCTGTCTCCTCCACTAGCATATTCCTGCGCACTCAGAAAATTGTCATTGATCCTCTCACATTTCACATTTGCCTTTGGTCCTTTCCCATCTCTCTTCCACTGCGCAAAGGCACCTCAGGCACTCCCCTGCACCCCATACCCCCAACATGTTTCTTTTCCATTTTCCTCTCCCACCTTGAATGCCTCTTTCCTACTCATCACATAAATATATGATCTGGCGTATTTGAAAACCCAGCATTATGTACTTGGCACACTAGTGATTTGAGGGGGAATGGAGAATAAATATAGCCATAATATGCTTTAAAATAGGTGAATTAGTTGGGCAGGAGACTTTTAATGCTACATGGGTGGTCAGTAAAAAAAGTAGCAATTACCATGAGATGGAATCTGATATACCACAGTTATTTCCTATTCTAGGCATAGGGCAATACCATGGTAACCTAGACTCCACTGTGTGGCAAGTGTTGTTAACTGTATAGCTTTTTAATTGAGATAATTATATTTCTCCTGTCTGAAATCAACATTTACTGGCAGTGACCAATGCCCAGAAGGATATTCTCAGAAGGATGTTGCATGATCTACAGTATGTACACTTAATATTTCTTACTTATAGTGAGACAATTTAATTCCATCAGTGGAGCAAGTGAAAACTGTTCACCTTTCTGATAAATCCTGGTAAGTAATTAAAATATTAGAAGTTCAGGTGGGTAGAAATTCAGTCTCGCCAGTATGTTAGGAATGCCACATATTGATAGGCCAGGCCCAGGGAAAGGAAACCATCCAGATTACATTTGATAATTGATGAGATAACTTAATTTTCAAGGGTTGTTAATACAGCATCTTTCTTTAGCATGAAATTTGGTTTTCCTGGAACACTAGAAACAGCCACATCTATAATGAAGGTGGCTTGAATTTTTCTTTTGCAAAATCTGCTTCCAGCAGGCATTGTTTTGCCAGAATTTAACATTCAGGTCAGAAGTTTTCTACTGTATGGCTCTGTTTCAGGTGAATATTCACTTCTGAGAATAAGATTAGGGAAAATAGGTTGTTTGCCAATGTTTAAATATATATATACACCTTTCAGTTGTTTCCTTAACAGCTCTGCAATTTAAAACTGGGTCTTGAAAACTGGTCAGCTCTTAAGCCTCTGGATAAAAAAAAAGTTTATTTATGCTCATTAGAGGCTTGTTATGGTTGTCAGAGTTTCTATGTGTCAATCAGGTTGCACGGATACACCAGGTCCCCTAAGATACACAGCCCTGCCACTTGAGCAGGATTTTGCTCCTGCTTGCTGGAGTTGGCTGGGTCTCTGGATCCAGGACTAACAGCAGAGAGCTTTGCTCTCCCCTGTTCCTGATGGAGTCCCAGGGATATGCAGGGGGAGGAAAAAGCTTAGTTTCACACAGAAAGTCAGTAAAAGAGGGGAAGGAAAGAGTGTAAGGAACCTGGGAATGGAGAGCTCTAAATGAGGGGGATTTGGCAGAGCTTCTATTCAACAACAAAACAGAACAGCCACTTTGGACATGGAGCTAATGTGCATGTACAGATCAGTATGGGCACATGCTCTAGCTCTGACAATTAGGGAAAAAATGGGAAAAATTAGGAGAGTTCAGAACATGTTGTAATAAACTGGCCAGAACATTTAGAAACATGGCAAGGAGGAGCAACATGTGGGGCATAGAAGCAGAAAAGAAGGGAAGACGTGAGCACTGACCACAGCTGCGAGGAGTGACTAAACGAGTAGGAGGTGGATATAAGCTCATGGGGGAGTTAGCAATGGGAAGACAGGTATGCATGTGTGCTACCAGAAAGGAGGTAAGAAAAGGAGCAAAAGGATGTTCAGGTTGGAAGGAACAAGAGGAAATCTAATCCATCCACTTCTATTGAACCTAAACCTAAATTAACTAGTCCTGAGTTCTGATTTCACTGTGCTGTTTAGCAAAATAATAGTAACTTCTGTTCAAATTTGTTTCCATTCTATGCCTAATGACAGGTTAAACAGAAGATAACAGCCCTCTACCACTTCTATCTTGCCTTGTTCTTCTGTCAGAACAGTTACAATGACATTTTTGCTTGTTCAATTCCTACATTTCCAAAACATGAGGGAATTGCATCCATGAAATTTAAATTAAACAATGACATTCTGAAGTTCAGCACTCAAAAACTAGGAAATATCTGGATTAAATCTGCCCTGGTGGTGTCAGTTTGGCCCACTTGGGTTATGCACTATGACTGTTGATAAGGACTGGATCCCATACTGTCTCCATGTCCCTCAGATGTGTATTGGTCATCCTGGAGAAAATGGCATGTCTCTGCTGGCTGCAACAGAGTTAAAGGGGAGCAAAGCAGGTTTTCCTGGCTCAGGCACCTGAGGGCATGGAAAATGTGATCTAACTCTATTGCTTGCAACCTAGCCCTGTTTCTGAGAGTGGAGTTCCAGTTTGCCTAATGAAGGCAAATGAAACATAAATTTTATGGACAAAAACTTAAACAGGCAGAATTATTTGGGAGGTTTTCAGGTTTTCTATTGATTAGATAGGGAATTTATCCACTTATTTTAGCAGCCCTGCTTCAATAACTACCAAAACTTTAGGTGCAAAACAAGTGCTAGGACTACGTTCAATGGACTGGATTTCACTTCACATCCCTTTGTAATGAAGAAGCAATAATTCATGCTGAAGTTGTCTACTTTTCCCCCTCATTTTGTTGATCTCCCAACCCAAAACAGACTTTGCAGAAGGACCCAGCTCCGCCAGCCAGCAAGCAAGGTCATCCTACCTGTTCCCTGTGCATGAAAAATGTTACACAGTTATAAATACTTTGGAAAATCATGTCTTTCATCTCACAAACTGGATAGGCAAAATTTGATGAGTTTTCACATCATTGTTTCAGTTTCCCAGATGAAGAAAGGGTACTACCTCACTTCATGTAGTGAAGACTGTTTTAATCAAGTCCGCAAAACATGAAGATACAAAGGTGATGTCACCACAGAAAAAAAACTGCAAAAAATTCAGTAATAACGGTGGGGAATACAGAGCAAATGGGTGATGCACAGTTTCTGATCCTAGATACTTGTTGCACAGTATGACTTTTTAGTCTGGTTCCAGGCTAGAGGTTTCACATCAAAGTTTAGAAGAACCTGATCTTGTGTTTCTTATTCTGCTGTGAAGCACATTGGCTTCAGTGGTAGATCACAATAATGGCAGGATCACTAAGTCTTAAAAGCAAAAAGCCCATGAGGTAAGAACAAAGAGAGAGAGATTTGGTTCTAGACGTGGTCAGTGTGAGCACTGGTGATTGCACCAGTCCCAGCCTTGGAAGTCCTTAAAGGACAGGTCACTCTGCTAGGGGTCTTGCATCAAAGATATTGGAGGTTGGCAGACACTTGAATCAAGTAATCGGATTTAGAATGAAGAATATATTTTCCATGACCCAGTGAAGGGGCTGGAATAGTTTAAACCAGACATATATTCAAGGCAGAGCAGCATTGGAGACATAACCCAGGGTTTCCCTAGAAAATCGTGAAGAATTGTGGTGAGGGGTAGTTAATTTATGCCTCAGTAACAGTCTGCAACTACAGTGAGGTTCCTGAGGATAGTGCCTTGTAGCTAGGAGGGGAAATTCACATTGAAGGTGTATTTTTCTCATCTGTTAGCTCTTACAGTCCATTATATATTTTCTATTATAATTTGGAGTGGAGGATCACAGAAGAGAAAACTGATGCATTTTAACAGCAAATGTTTGCTTTTAAAGAAATGTACTTCTATTTACAGAAAGCCTGGGTAGAGTTTCAAAACTACTTTTGTCCCTATAACACCATATTATCTTTTATATTTCCTAACTGAATCCTCATCCTGGAGGCAGGTAGGTGCTGAACGAACTAGACCTCCTAGGTAAGTCTGGGTTTGAAAAATGGGAGCTAGCTATTTGGTACTCAAAGACATTTACTTTAATCCTTTTTTTGGGGGGGGAGGGGAAGATTTGCTATTATTTCCTTCCCACAGCTACTTCATGAGAAGAAAGAAACACAGGATGGAGTGAAAGGAGAGCAGTGAGATGACGACATTTTTCCTATAATCTACTATAGCTGGGTAAATGCTATTAAAAAATCACTTGTTCATTCACTGGAATTTGGAAATGGATTCATATCAACCATACTGTATTCTAGTTGTGTTTGCTTTCTAGGGACATTTGTATTATTCAATTAATATTGTGGCTATTCACAGAGAATTTCAGAACAGCGTGCCTAAGTATTGATGGAAACTGGATCTTAGATTCACACACATGAATATGTGTCCCAGAAGTTTTTGTACGCTCAACACATTGGAAAAATAAATCAACACCATGTGACTCATCAAAGCAGTCATAACCAACAAAGCTCAAGAAGTGATTGGTGAATGTTCACAGAGAAGCGGTCCTGAGCAATTAAAAATACTTAGAGAGGAAAAAGGATCTCGTTGAATTCTTTTGCATAATAAACTCAAGGAAACCTCAGTCTGCCCATGGAGATCCCATAAGCAGAAAAAGGGCTAAATTTACTGACTAAACTATTCATTGTGAATTATTCCCTCTGCTCTAATGTCTGCACGGCATGGAAGCATGGTGCCAGCCCTGCTACACACTGTAATTTTACTCTTCTAGGAACAAAGTGGGAATATACTGCTGGGCATGTTAAAGCAGTCTGCAGAGGACATTATATATATTTTCAACATGTGACCTGCCTTGTTGAAAACGGAGAATTATCAGCCTTCAGAGAGAAAATATTAGCCCACAGCCAGTGAAATAAGATAATGTTTTTTACTTTCTTTCTTTAAAGCAATATTTGGTGCAAAAACTATATAAGACTGAAATGTAGACTTTGAGAAGTCAGAAGACAGCACAGCAAAACTCAGCCAGCTTGCTTTTACATTTTTGGGCTGACCATGAGTTACAGTTACTGATTCCTTTAGCAAATTCCTGCCTAATTGTTATTTTTCCTTGATTAAATTGTCCTTTATAAGGACATCTGTTCTGTTCCTTGCCAAGGTGTAAGATACAATCAAATCTTAGAATTTGTAAAGTACTTTGGACCACACAGTAATAAATATATTTTGATGATGAAGCCTGCAAAGGAGATGTCGTCCTCCCTGCCAGCTTAGCATATCTCATTGTCAGAATATTTTTCCTAATACTATGACTATTCTTCCCCTCTCTCCTGATGAAGTATTTCCTCTACAATTCATCCCATTCCCCAGCCCAGATCTCTCCAGCTCCTGCACCTCCCTGGGACAGCTGCATTGCTCCCTAATGCCACGTGAGACCCACTGCCGCACCCAGGACCAAGATTATGGTGGGTGGCTGAGCACTGGGGAAAGCATTTGCGATCATTTAAGGGTCAAAGAAAATCAGTCCCTGAGCTACAATGTGAACTATCCCACTCTGAATTCGGGACAGCCCAAAAGCTAATTAAAAGACATGCGTTAGATGGGGATGGTCACTAGCATTCCTCTCCCAGGGAGGAGAACTTGTCCTTTCCAGATCTTCTCAGCATCAAGAAGTATAAAAGAGTGCTCTCCCAAGCTGTAGGCATACATGGAACAAATTGCTGTCCGAGAAGACAGCAGTGTAGAGGTGAAAAAATTCAGAGGGGAGAAAGTTCCCATAGCCTGGGGAAGAGAAATCAAATTTAGACAGCAAGATCTAAAGAGGTCTTTTAATATGAGAGAGATATGTTTTGTAAAGATTGGAAAAACAGTGACTTGATTTGCAGAAGTTAAATCTGGAAGACAAAGTGTAAGGAGCAGGTATGGTGCTAATATCCTCCAGCATCATGCAACAGAGAAATAATACTATACAATGATGGAGAAACAACAGGTCAAAGAGGTTGCGATTTTGCTGTACTGAGTTTATGACCAGACATCTGGCCAGTGATGCGAGGTGGATAATATGAGATGAAAGGACTGGACAGAAGGTAGCAACCAAAGATAAAGAGATAAATGCTAGGGAGCCATCAGCTTTGCGACAGTTGCTGAGAGTGAATTAAATCATGGAGGAGTAAAACCCAGCAGGAGATGGGGAAGCAATGACAGAAAATGGGAAGGCAGGGAGAGTACTGAAGAAATGGTTGGAACATTTGTTGGAAAAAAAAAAAAAAACAAGCATCAAGTTGTGGAAACCCATGGTGGGGAAAGGGAGAGTTGTGGGAGATGGGATGATTTGCTCTCATCTTCTAAGGGCTCCGCATTCCCATGGATGCTCAGAGCTTTGCATAAATTCACACGCAAAGCATCAGGAGCAGATTAAGCTGAACTGGAAGGGAACCACAATGTGGGGAAGTAACAATTAAAGGCAGTTGCTGGGCAGCTACAGCGTATGGGAGATTGATTATAAATAGACAAAGATAGGTTTGCTGAAGTGGCTAACACAAAAGTGATCCTAAGGGGCTGGACAGCAGCTGCAGGCAAGCCCAGGACAGGGTGTGTAAAGCAGGGAAGGTGCTGTTCCGCCCCTCTCCGCACAGACACTAGCCACAGTCCATCTGTGAATCTTTGAAATTCACATGGAGTGAAATTCTTACGGAGTGAAAAAGCCATAAAATATGGACCTCTGAAGGCAAAATAAGCTGTGGCTGTGTACATTGTTTGTGATATTGAGAATGACATCCTGGCTCACACTCCTTAACAGCTTTACCAGTATAACCATCAGGGCTTTAGTCATTACAGGGTAAAGCTAGCATCACCCTGGGTAGCATCAGAAGAGACTGCTACCAGGAGGACCACCACTATTATTACTAGCTGCAATTAAAAGCACTTCTTAAAATGTTTTTTCTACCTAATTGTCAAAACTGAATAATATTATCAGCTTTTTTATCCTTTGAGTATTTTTCTAATAAGAAAGCGCAGAGATGCACTGCAAATAAAAGCAGAAGATTTGAGGATGCAAAGCAATCATGCAAAATGACTTTCATATCAGTTTGATAAGCAGCTGAAATTTAATAACTACATCTCTCCTATGGTGCTGGATGAAAGTTTAATACTTTATGCTTTTGCTTCTTTCTTCCACACGATGCTTATTCGGAATCATAACTTTTCCTTTTATAGTCACAGAAATGCTAGGTGCGGTGGATTAATCGAAGCCTTAGGAGGCTCCAGCCCTGTCCAGACTATAGTGACTTATAATCAGACCCTAGGAGAAGACTGTCAGGGGTCATGATGGAAATGAGTGGAGATCCAAATGTGAAAGTAATATTTACTGAGGATAATGCACACAGATGTTGCTGTCCCAACAGGCAAGATGGAAGGCCAGTCTCTTACAACCCAGTTCCAGGAGATGCTGGATGCAGGAGAAGAAGAAAGAAAGAGGAAAGTAAAAATGCCTCTCAGAATTTGGCCCACAGATTTTAGCTGAAAATGTGATACGAATGTGATGCAGGATGAGAAGCTTTCAGAACGTGACACAAGGCAAATTAAAACAATAAATAAATAAAAATCAGCCACCAACAAATAATTCCAACACCGGCAAAAAACCCAGTATCCATCCCCTGTCATTTGCAAACCAGTTCCGGGAGTGTTAAGTGCAGAGGGTTTTCTACCAGAAGCACAGCCCTCAGCCCAACCACAACGGCTCTGCCTTTGAGACCAGCATGGGGCTACAACAAGTGCACCGGGGACCTCGAGCCGTGCCTGATAAGTTTTTCCAATACAAGTCTTGTGATGGGAGCAGGCAGGCGGGCAGGGGGTCATGGACAGGCAGCTGTGGGTCAGGGGTAGGCAGGGAGTGGAGGCAGGGGGCAGAGGCAGGAGGGCAGATAGGGGTAGCAGGCAGGGGCAGGTCAGGGGGTAGGGACCATAGGCACGGGGCAGGCAGGCAGAGGGCTGGCGAGGGGGCAAGCAGGGTGCTGCCAGACAGGAGGCAGAGGCAGACAGGGGCAGGAGGCAGGGGACTGGCAAGGGGGCAGGCAGGATGGAGGCAGGCAGGGGGCAGGCAGGGGCAGGGGCAGGCAGGGGCAGGGGCAGGGGCAGGGGCAGGCAGGGGGGCGAGGCGGCGGCTGCTCTGCTCCAGCAGTGCCCCCTTCTGCCGACTGCCGAGGCAGCAGCCGCAAGCGGCACTCCGGGCAGCTGCGCAGCTCTCGCAGCCCGCCGGCTGGGAGGGTGGCTCTTGAAACAGGGGAGATGTTCAACATGGCTGGGGATTAGAAAAAAGGATTTAAAAATCAAAAAGTAGACAGCCGTTTGCAGGCAGATGCTGGAAAGGCTTCGGATTCGTTGGTGGACGGGTGCGTGGCTTCAGTTTCCAGTGTGTGCGGGCTACAAAAACAGATAATAAAAAGAATACAAATGAAAGAACATCTGATCTAGTCATCAGATCTAACTACAGCACTTTAATAGGAATTGCAACTCCAGATGTTGTCTTAAGAAAATGAATCAATTAGGCAAATGAGGAATCCCTTCATAAATCATAGCAGGAGAAGATAAAGTCCGGTAGCTGCAGACTATTGTTTAAATGCCCGAATGGCATTCATTCTTCTCATATACCTGTAAGCTTTACTGCAAGGCTTCTCATCATTTAAGTTGTTGTTTACCTTCCTGAATACTGGTTTGATTTGAAAAAGTGTTCTAAATGTTCAAAACCTTTTACCCTGAAAATAATAATACATCAGCCTTTAGGAGTTGAACCCAGCAGAAACTGGTGTCACTATTCATAAAATAATTGAGTTTACACAAAAAGTGATTTCTGTAATAGCCCCCTTTTTACAAGTATGTACATTTTATTTAAAATTACTGACTCAAAAAGCAAGGTAGGAAAAAAAATCACCTCCAACAACTTCCTGTAATTGCGAATTATTGTGAGGGAAACAGAAGGAAAAGATTTTGAAATTATGAGCCATTATGCTTGAGAGAGAGAGAGACAGAGAGAGAGTAAGTGAGGGAGAGGGAGAGGGAGAGAGAGGCAGTGGGAAAAAGACATCTCGGCTTCATGAAACACAGCTGACAAGCTCGACTAAATTACCCCCGGACCATTACAAAAATCACTTAATTGCCAACCATTTTGTTAGGTCAATTGACTCTAATTGAAAAAATAACAAAAAGCTTATTATGCTGCAAATGCGGCTGTGGAAAATGAGTCTTCTGTTAGGAGGAAACAATAATTCTAAATTTCAGCTGCTGCTAACACTACAAAGTTCAGTGTTTTCTTCTGATAGAATCTACTGTGCAGGGGAAAGTGAATATGCTCCAACTGATTGATATTTCTTCTAACGCTGCCCCCCCTTCCTTCTTGGTACTCTCATCCCCTCCAGCCGACCCACCCACCCCACTCAGTTTTATTTCCCTTCCTTGTTGCCTCGTGGCTCGTCTTTCTGTGGCAAGGTCGACGTCAGTTTCTGTTCCTAAGGGGTTGTGGTTCGGTGGTGTGTGAGGCTGCTGTGACTCCTCTTTTCAGCTTCTCCACAATAACCTCCAGACCCAACACTTTTCTCAACCAAACCCAGGTGGGGGTTAAGGAGGGCATCTTGCTAAATCCTCCTGGCCCCCTTCACTCTTCTCCTTCCCTCACACACAGCGATTTCCTTTAAAGCCTGATAACAGAATTGTTTACATGTTTTCACCAACTAAATACCTTAGGAACAGTCCCCCAAATGTACATTAAAAGCACAAACCCTGACTGGCACATAGGATTGTAATTAAAAACTCTGTCTATGCAGCGGAAGGCTTATTTATAATGACACAATTTTTAGGAGTGTGTGCATGAGTTTGTTCATTTCAAAAGAAGATAAACCGGCTGGAGCTCACTTATTGTCCCAATTACAGATTTGAATAGTAGAGGTTCATAATGGGATTGATTCTGCTCTGTGAAAAGTAATTATTTGTCTATAAAACCAGGAGGCTGCAGAAATGAACTCGGATGGCAACAGCCTTTTGTTCAGCTCCTTTGCAATGAAGAGGTAGGGAAATTGAAGAAAGTTCTCAGTAGCCACAGCGCATGATTAAATATTTCCATAACCATATCTATACGTTTACCTCTCGCATTGTGCTCTGCACATTCCTTTTCTGGCTTTATCCTTTCAAGGGAACTGCCTGACTGGGTTACACTTTTACAAGGCCCAAAACTCTTGAGCCAACTACATTGAAATCATGAACAAAAAACAATGCAATACAACAGGATGCTCCTTTACAGTATTTTAGAAAGGGGAAAAAAAGAAAAAAAGAACTTTGTGCATGTGCACGTGTGTGTGTATGTTTTTACTGTGCCTTTCATAACTAAGGTAGATCTTCCAGTGCTTTACAAAGCAGTGAGTTAAATACTGGTGGCGTGGTGCCTGTGTAGGCAAACGGCACAGCCATTATGTGCTCAGCATAGGTTTTTATTGTTTCTTTATATAGAACCCAATATCACTTACACAGAGGGGGATATAGCAAATATATCAGACCATGAAGCACACATATGTGCTGTTTCTTTCTGAGCATCCGCAGCTGTATATAATCAATGGAACATTCCTTTGGAGTGCACCACAGGTCAGCAGGAACCTTGACACACAGCTGAATTTATGAGTGATCACATTGTTTTAAATATGCATCACTTAGATTTCTACAGGTGTTTAAAGATTTGCCCCGACATTCCTTTTTTTTCTTTTTTTTTTTTCCTTTTATAAAACAATGTGCACATGGAAAACAGAGATTGTATAATTAAGGCTTCCATTTGGAAGCTATAATTGATATAATTCACCATAGCTGACAACAGACAATATTATATAATCTCTAAGAAAAAAACACTCAAAATGCTAAAAAAAAAATAAAATTTGCCTGGGTGAAATATTGCTTATAGTCAGGGACCAGAAAACCCTGAAATCCTCCAAGCCTTGTTGAATGTGGGAGACTCTGTAAAGCATTAAAAAAAAAAAAACCAAAAACCAAAAAACATTAAAATCTATTTTTATCCTGCAAAATACACGTCTGTAATTTTGTCTAAAATTATATATCAAAAATATAAATAAACACCACCTTACAGAAACCCTATGTGCAACATGTGACTTAAAATAAAACAAGCATTATTGATTATCTTCTTCCTTTATCGTAGAAAGGATATAAAATTAAATAGATAAAATCTTAAGAGAAACCAATGTGTATGTATTGAGGAAAGACAATGAGGCTTCACAGACCGAATAGAACCAATTCCTTTCAAATAAGTGGGAAAGCCCTACAGAGAGAAATAAAAGTGAGGAATGGTGAATTCTGTAACACTTGCCAGACCAATGAGCTTCATCAATTAATCACAGCAAAATAATCACCACCTACATTAAAGAATAATACATGAAAAGGACAGGGCATAGCTTTAACTTATTCAGAAAGGGCTGACTCCCTAATCCCTCTGAGTCTTGACATGTTAACTGGGTAGCGACTAATTAGATGTCAAAAATTCATAAGCACTCTTTAATATTGCATATATCTGCGGCAGACATTTCAATATGAGAGTTGTATACACAGAAGTCACTATAGCATTAAAACACAGCAGGGTGGGAGAAATAAAAGGAAAACAATAAAAACAATGGCCCTTAAAAACCCAAGAGAATGCTTCCTTTGGAAGTGTGTACTTTCTTATTCAGAAAAGGTATCACCTTAATAAGAATTATAGGCAAAGAGGTTTCACTGTTCCATGCTGTGTGGACGAAAAGAGGGAGAAAAGACTGACTTATCAAAGGCACTGGCAGGTAAATAGTAATTTACTATGCATGCACAATGAACATTACACAGTGCCTTGACACAGGGCGATAATGAAAGACATGCTATTGTGGCATCCATCGAGGGAATTTTTTTCTTCATTCTTCCTTCCCCTGTCTCTCTTGAGCAAAGCAGCAGTGATGTTTCCTGGCAGCTGCCTCCTGTTTCAAGCCATTTCACATAATATAGGAAGAACCTGAAGTTTAGTGTATTAAGTGAGTGAGTTAGTTTGCTGCTTTGGTGATATATCCATTGCTTGTGCGTGAACTTATATTTCAGATGCAGGAGTCTGTATTTTTATGGAACAAGCCTTTTCCTGTCTGAAGAATTATATGAACCTGATATATAATGCAAGGCAGTGAGATTAAAAACAATGCATCACATAATACACTGTTTTATGACTTGCATACTTTAATTGTAGCTCTCAGGAATAAAAAGAGAGGAATGCGCTCTTGTTTATAATGCAGAATTACCATTCTCTCTTTTGACTAACAATGTATACTGTACAGGGCTAGTAGTCTGTAGAGATTCCTCTATTTTCCTCTTTACTGAACAGCAAAGTTAAATCTCACTTTTGCAATGCTTCTAACTAGCTTACAGCCAGCAAGCCTTCGAATTTAACCTGCATGCAGTATAGGAGGCCGTGACTGTAGTCCCCCTATAGCCGCTGCTGTTTAAATGTGACATGGCTGTAACTGGAATGTTTTAATTATTTTAAAAGTGTAAAGTCTTGTAACATGATGGTATAAGGTAAGCAGCCTCCTGCAGAGAAAATTTATTGGATTTGTACATCTCACTGGAGTAGCTTCCAAAAAGACAAGGTGGCTCTCCTTGTACGTTGCAGTGTGTGTAATAATGATGTTTGCATGTATCAGCTGATTAGTACTTTCATAAGCTGACATCCCTCACTGTGATGGCAGCTTCTGGATTGATGTAGTACAAGAATGAGAATGAGATGTGATTTAATGATTGCTGGCCATGTTAGACCGAATGGTCAATTGTTATCTGGTTATACCTGGCCTTTCCTTTGAAAGTCACTACGTTAATTTTGTTTCCAAAGGGCCTTTTATGATCAACACTGAAACTGCAATTAACTGCATACATTTGTCATTACTGCACTATTCACATCTCTTTCTTGCAATTGTAAATGTGTTACCTAGCACTTATGTTTTTCCCTCATTTTCCATGTCTTGAGACTCCGAGGGTGCTTTGTGGGCACACACTTTGTGGGTTTAGACTAGAATTACAAGCAATCAAAATATTAAAGAGTAACAATTGATTAGTGATTCCAATCAGAAGGTGATTCTTTGCAGTGTTAGTAATAGTTTTTACCTCTTTTTCATCCCTCCTGTCACATTTATGGTTGTAGAATAATGCTAATGTTACTGTGATACTGCTCCGCGCTCTGGCGTACTTGGCCAGCGAGACGGTCCCAAAGTAGCTTGCGCGTTCTCCACCTGCCTTTGCCTACAGCACGAGGGCAGAACTGGGTCACCTGGATGAGATCTGGTTGATGATGTCAGATTTTCAGAAGGACTCTGAAGATGTGGGGATAGTTTCTCTGTAGGCACAGTGGTCTGTTTGTTCTGTGTGACCCAGAGTTCGTGTGTTCAGGAGCAGAATGGACTTGCATACTCCAGGCAATTTGCTAAACACTTGTGTACAGACCCCAGTGAATTTGTACATACCGTGGGTGCTTTGTTCAGGGTTTCCTTACAAATTTGGGCTTCCTGATTTTGTGATTTAATCAAAACCAGCATCCTACCCACATCATAAACATTTCATAAATTATTCTTAATACCCAGTATTTATGTAATGAAAGCTGTGGGCTTGGGAGCTTTTTGGTTGGGGGTGAGAAGAGAAAGAGGAGGAAGAGAAGGAAGTTCCTTTCAAAGAAATGCCTACTCTGAAAAGTGCTGTTGAATACCTGTCTCTTATTGTTATTGGCCAAATTCACATGGCTCTCAGTGGGGTAAGGCTCCTACCCAGAAATTACGTAAGTTCAGTGCACCTAAGTAAACAGTTTAACTGATGTCTAATTTAAAAGCTGAAAACAAAGTGATGTAAGTATCCTTCATTCACCTAGCATTCAGATCTTCCCAAGGGCCATTGATACAAACTAAATGCTCACTTATAAAAAAAAATCATGTTTTCCAGGAGGAAGTTCTGTTTTCCTGAGAAATCTGAATTTCCAAT
Organism: Ciconia boyciana; assembly: GCF_034638445.1. Classification (NCBI taxonomy): domain Eukaryota; kingdom Metazoa; phylum Chordata; class Aves; order Ciconiiformes; family Ciconiidae; genus Ciconia; species Ciconia boyciana. Next base: position 56,937,955 of record NC_132939.1, on the reverse strand, counting down.
AGGACTACATTACCAGATGAACCTAATTCCAAACCAAATGTATAAAAAGAGACATGGTCCTACATAGAGCCTGACTGCCAAACAAAGCTCTAAACCCAGTATAATTGCTAAAGCTAGTGCATTAGGGCTGGTCATTGTGTGACCTTAAAAGGGGCTTTCAGAGCTGTGATGGGGAAGAAAACAGAATCTGGGTTATTGATCAATAGCTGAGCATCCCTTTAGTCATGCCACACTGCTGTGCACAGGCAACTTGTGAGCTGACAAATTTAGAATTCTGCCTACAAAAGGTTCTAAGGCTGAAAACTGAAGTCATGGCACGTGAAGGTCATGTTCAACAAATGCATGTAGGGGGTAGGTTTTGGGGTTTGGTTTTTTGTGGTTTGTTTTTTGTTGTTTGTTTTTTTTTTAATGGATAAAAAAGATATAAATAGGGGGGGAAAGGAATGGGTGAAGTTGTGTTCTGCTCAGGCCAGATCAGGCCAGCAAGTTTCATGAAGAGTTAATAAAGGGAGTGAATGTGTACACAAAGGAAAAGAAACACATATCAGAAAAATGCAAGCTGAGTCAAGACTGTAAGAGTATCTATCTGCTGACATTATAGCCTTTTCATGATTTCACACTGCTTACTAACATCCAGAAAGATGGAAGGAGCAAAACAGAAACCAAAATAGAAGAAAGCCCCTTGCACTACACATTCCTTGAACCAGTGAAATCAGCTAATGGGAATGACCACTGGAAAAAGGAGTATCTGTGAGTTCCTAAAGAAAAAGCAACACTGGTCTAGGCCATTTTTTGCTCCTTCTGTCATTCTGTACAAAAGCCCTCCTGGGCCGAGATAGAGCTGACTGATGCCACAACACTTCAGAAGCTCAAATTGTTGAGAAAGCTGAGAGGAACAAATGGGAATCGGCAGAACGCATCACCAAAAGGACAAATAACAGATGGACAAACATAATTCCAAAGCAAATGCCAAATACTGGAAGGAACAACAGAGTTGGGTAACATACTGGAAGAGAGGCAAAATAGTTAGATTCAGAGGACCAGCACAAATGCCAAAAGGCCTTCAACAGAAGAGAAAAGGTGAATCTGGATAAGCAAAAGAGAAGCTGCTATAAAATTTAAAATTATTTGTAGCAGAAAATATTGCTATCTGTTAAGTTATTGTTTTCTTAAATACTTGCATAGCACAGCATGTTTTCTACTGGTTTAGGGCACTGTGCTCTGCACACTGGAGCCATATGAGGACCTGTTGACTACAAGAAAGGATTAAATTGGGATGGCCAAAACCAGTTTTAATCATGTAGCTCATCTGAATTCCTGTGATGACCATAGCAATGTGTTCATTGTGTAGGTCAGCTGTGATCCAATGGACATTACCTCAGGAGCAGCCGATAGACTAAAAGGGCAGATGTTAAAACAGCCAGGTCTGCTAAACAGCCACCTTTGTGCTTCATTCTGGCATTAAAATTCTGTTCATATACATTCATTAGAGTTTTTAACTGTAAGGTGCTCTACTCAAAAATGCATTCAGGGCCCTGATTAGCTGTGCTCCAAATTACTAATACAGTCGTAAGAGTTAATCACAGAACCAGTGCTCTTGTAATGACCTATCAGTCTACCTTGCTGCCACCAGGCAAAGAGTTGGTTGTGCAGAAGCATTGTAATATAGGCTGTAGTTCTACTGAAACAATATAAACCAAGGTAGGGAGTTAGGAGTTTGGTCCTTTTTCTACCCACTGTTGAGGTCAATTCTATTACTTATGTGGTTGAAAGCACAACAAATAGATACTGTTACTGCTTTTTAACCAAAGCTTATGGTGCTAAATTTCTGACTACACTTGGTAGAGAGTGTGAAAACCCCAAGACCTCCTGTTTTTCCTCTTCTTGCTGCCAGTGGTTTCTGGATGTCATTAAGGACAAGAAGTACATATGAAGCGGGTAATGTACAATACCTACAAGATGATGATTTTATTTTTGTTTAAAAATGTGATAGATTTCTTGCTGACCCTGTCAACAACTATAAGTAGCTAATTTGCTAGCTCAATGACTCATCATCAGTTCAGTTTACATGTAACTGACAAAGGTCAACCATGAGAAAAAGTATTTGATTTCAATACCTAATTCAAGGAGGTGCAACATTTCTATGGTTTTTTGACTGCTTAATGTAAATCCCTCTAATTGCAGAACCTGTCTGCTGAATAGTTCTAGGTTCACTGGTTCATTTTAAATTAGATTTGAGAATCATTAAGTCAGCTTTCTGAAAGGGTCTGACCCGTGTTGGCTGTGTACAGTAGAAATGCAATATCGGGCAAGGGGTTCTGCAGTTGCAGGTCACGTATTTCTATTGGGTTCTGCTGGTTGGGGTCAGGAGATGCTCTTTCTGAGTAATTCAGCACAGTCTCAGGCCTCAGCTGTGCTGCTGGGGGTCACTGTTCTTGGTCAGGTTGCCATGGGGAAGGGATAAGGGAAAAGTGGACTTCTGTGCTTCCTTCCATTTGACTGCACAGCTTGCTGCTTAGCACAGGGCAGTTTGACGGGAAGTGGCTGTGAGGAAGCTCACACTTGTTCCAGTTCATCTATCACAACAAGAGTTATTCTGGAGTGAAAGAATACAACCTAAGGGATGCAGAAATTTTAAAAGATCAAAATCAGAGCATGTGCATGCTCACAGAGGAAAAACTCCCATGTAAAACACCGTAAAGATAAAGAAGATGGTGTTGGGCTGTTTAGGGATGCTGTTCTGTTCTGTTTAGGTTGTGGGATTTTTTTCCTCCCTCAGCATTCAGTATATTAGAGTTAAGTGGTCACCATAGAAGCAGTTAGTATGCAAATGCCAGGACTAGCAGGGATGGTTTTGGTGCTGATGCCTCCCTGCTTTGACACTTGCGCAAAGCCTTACAGCTCAGGGAAGGAGCCAGACCAGACCAGAGCCCCTGACCAGACCAGGATGCTGCTGCTGATCTGGGTCTAGTAGTAGAAAGCTCCATGGAGAGTGTAGGTTAATAAAAAACAATGATCTGTGTACATAAATACCGACATATTCTAATAGGAAGGAATCATTTATGAAAAAAAATAGATAGAAATAGTGATTAACAGATATAAAGATAGGTTCTCTGCTGGCACTGGTGTGCTGGTTTTGGCTGGGGTAGAGTTAATTTTCTTCACAGTAGCTAGTATGAGGCTATGTTTTGGATTTGTGCTGAAAACAGTGTTGATAACAGGGGTGTTTTGGTTACTGCTGAGCAGTGCTTACACAGGGTCAAGGCCTTTCCTGCTTCTCACCCCACCCCACCAGCGAGTGGGCTGGGGGGGCACAAGAAGCTGGAAGGGGACACAGCTGGGACAGCTGACCCCAACTGACCAAAGGGGTGTTCCATACCATATGATGTAATGATCAGCATGTAAAGCTCAGGAAGAGGAAGGAAGAGGGGACATTTAGAGTGATGGCATTTGTCTTCCCAAGTAACCATTACGCGTGATGGAGCCCTGCTTTCCTGGAGATGGCTGAACACCTGCCTGCCCATGGGAAGGAGTGAATGAATTCCTTGTTTTGCTTTGCTTGCGTGCGCAGCTTTTGCTTTCCCTATTAAACTGTCTTTATCTCAACCCACGAGTTTTCTCACTTTTACCCTTCTGATTCTCTCCCCCATCCCTCTGGGGGGAGTGAGGAGCGGCTGGGTGGGGCTTAGTTGCCAGCGGGGGTTAAACCACGACAACTGGTAAGCATAGCTTCCACTAGCTTGTGAAATATGTATCCTTAACTTGTCAGTAAATTGGATGAATTGCAGCCCCAGTAATAATGCTGTAAGCTATTAAAGGTCTACTGGTCCAGAAGCACATGTTCTTCACTGACTCCCACTCCCTTGGCATCACACTCTGCACTTTGAGAGGTGAGGACTGAAAACAGTGAATGACACGATGTTTTATGTCTGAAGGAGGAAGAATATGCTCCTAGTTGTGACTAAAATACCCTACATAGGATGGGCAGGAAGAATTTCCAAAGGTGGGGTAGTATTAACCACCAGTAACTAATACATTAACTAGATTCTGCTGTACTTAAGTGCTTTCATAGAATTATTCTGCTAAATAGTTATCTGTTTGGCAAGAGGCTCTATTTGCTAGAGAAAAGTTGAAACTAGTTAATCTTGTTTTTAGGATCCTTCTTGTCGTTCTCTTAAGTCACATGAATATTTTATGTATATATATTGGCATACTTCAGGTGAATCTGGAAATCATGTTTTAGCCAAGTGCGGAATCTAGTTTTCCACCTTGGAAAGCATAAAGTAAGGACTTTCAGCTAACTGAAAGACAAAAATATGTTATGCCTCTCTATAATGTTAGTGGTACAGTTACTGTGATTGCCATTACAAATGTACCACACTCTGTTTCACCCACACCTGTATTTCCTTGTTCTCAGAATAGGAAATAACATCAGTCACTTAGAGGTTTGAACTGAGAAGTGAACAAACTGCATCGCCTCTGAATCCCAGGATCTGCCTGCAGCCCCCTGAACGTACACCCACCCACGGACAGACCCAGCACTAGGCAGCTTGGAGCATCTTTTGTTCATGTGGTGGTTGTGAAGCCAAACTGTGCCAAGGCTGACAGCCATGTGCTCAGCACTGGGGAGAGAGGGGTGAGGATACTCCACATTCAGTGAAATTATGTGCAGAACCTGCCCCAGGGCCTCGGATTTTGATTTTAAAAAAATACATAAAATTTGGCACCCATTTGTAGTACACTAAAAGTGCACTCTTCTGAGGAGAAGATCCCAGTCCACATAGCAGACCTTACAATTCACCTTTCTGCTTCTTTCCTGTACATAGTTTTGACACTGTTGGAAGACAGTGAAGACTTGGGATTTTAGAGATATTTTCAAGTTTATTAAAAAATATGCAAATTTATGTTTTGATAGTATTTTACTGATTTTAACCGAGAGGGACAAAATTTCTACACAAATTATCATAAAAAATTTAGGCACAAATTATCTAAAGTGATGCTTGCTTCATGTTCATGAGATCAGAAACACTGGTCTAGCTGGAAAAACATTTGGGAGCTCTCTGTCCTGGACGATGGCACAGGACTGTGTCAGCCTGTGAGCTGTAACAGGGTCCAAAGCCACCGAGACATTTTTGGCTTGGTTTCATGAGGCTTAGGAAGCCTACGGGATCATGCCGTTTGTGTCTTTTGTTCTCTTTACAAGTAACCTTTTAACTTAATTTCACTAAATTAACTTAATGTGTTAAAGTACTCAGATATGTTAATTCCTGACAAGTTTTCATAGAATCATAGAATGGTTTGGGTTGGAAAGGACCTTAAAGATGATCTAGTTCCATCCCCACTGCCATGGCCAGGGATACCTTCCACTAGATCAGATTGCTCAAAGCCCCATCCAACCTGGCCTTGAACACTTCCAGGGATGGGGCATCCACAGCTTCTCTGGGCAACCTGTTCAGTGTCTCACCACCCTCACAGTAAATAATTTCTTCCTAATATCTAATCTAAATTACCCTCTTTCAGTTTAAAACCATTACCCCTCATCCTATTACTACACTCCCTGATAAAAAGTCCCTCTCCATCTTTCCTGTAGGCCTCATTTAAGCACTGGAAGGCTGCTATAAGGTCTCCACAGAGCCTTCTCTTCTCCAGGCTGAACAACCCCAACTGTCTCAGCCTGTTCTTACAGGGGAGGTGCTCCACCCCCAGATCATCTTCGTGGCCCCCCTCTGGACCCACTCGAGATTAGTGGCCCAAACAAGTGTTTCCACTGCAGGAAGGGCAGTGCTGTGAGCTCAGCAGTGTCGCTCTCTTGGCCAGCCAGCTCACACACACTGGCTGGCCAAAAGGCGCATGCATAGCTCATGACCAGTCAGGCATGTATTTGTCAGGTAAAGACAGGATCTAGGAAGGCAAACATGATAATGTGTATTTAGGATAAAAGATCAGGGCACGTGATGAAGAACTGAAAATATAGTAATATAGCCCCCAGGAGGAAAAGGGAGTCAATGGTCGCTGCAGCAAGACCGTAGAAATACAAAGGATACCTTTGTAGGAAATCCCACTCTGGAAGTCCATTGCTCATGGAACAACTTATTTCATTTTGGCAGGTAGCTCTTGAATCTACTGACTGTCTCACTTGAGACCTACTGTTTTTTTTTTTTTGCTGGCGCCCTTATCCTTTGTAATTCTAACGCAGGACTTAAGTGTTGACTTCAAATCCTGCACAGATCCACTGACGTCTTTTCCCTTTACAGAACTTACAGTAGGAGAAAGGAGCCCTACTGCACAGAAGATTTGAATAGATGGATAAGTACCAGTGGAAGTATTTGCATAAGGAAAAGAATTATATTTTATAACTCAACATGAGAAGCATAGATTACTTTGCACATACCTATTAAGATTAGTCCATAAGAATTCATTATTGGCATCTTACTGGAGAAATTAGTTATTTCTTTCTCAGTCAAAGATAACACATAAAACTTTGTTTGTACAGCAGACAATTAAGATGGAGGTTATTTCCTAACACTAATGAAAGTTCTCCCTTAGAACTATTGCGAATTTCTATGGACCTCTAACCTGTCATTTTCTTCTGTTTGGTTCATTGTATTTTGCAACAAAGAAAACTGTACCCGGCTGTGCACAGAAAAAGAAAAACCCTTTTTCAGACAAAAGAAGCAAAGCTCTTTTGTTACAAAAAATAGCACAACTTCAGAAAAGATATTTCCTAATAGAGATCGCTTGGCTATTTGACTGTTTTCAGCATGCAGAGGGTTAAGCCCAGCTGAGAATGCCAGACATACCTGTATTCATTCCATTTTGAATAAAGTGACAAATTCCTATTCTTGGTCACTGGAGCACAAAATTAGCCCTGTGCTTCAGTGAAAGGTCAACATGGGAAGAAATAAACAGGAGGTGAGAGGCCATGACCTGTGTATAGAACAGCAAAAAATGGCTGAATAAAAAAAAAGTTAATTCTACTGTATATTGTACTTTCCATATAGTCAGGTCCCATTGGAAATGTAAAGCAGTCCTAGAGTGTTGTTCTGGAAAACTGAAGAATGAAATGTGTTTATATTTATTTATATTGCTATTTTTGTACAAGCCCCCCTGGTTTGGTCTATTTTAAATAACTACTGTATATACATATTTACTGATATAATCCAGGATCCAATGGATCTAGGAGGGGTTTAACCGATCAGACCCTGAGGACTCTTTTGCTGTCCTTGTCCTTTGGTTGCATCTTCAGTTCTTACTAAAGACCTAGAGACCCCTGCAACATGCTCAGGAAAAGAACCAGTCACCAATGGGAATGAGAGTCTGAGTCAGACATTGAAGCCATTGGAAAGAGGCAACAAAAATAGTGTTTAGCTCTACTATTCATGTTTGTACTCAGTCTCTGGCACTGATGGACTGAAACACTAATCCCAACTGATGCTGGATATTGGTTCGATCTAGTCCTGGGGTAGGAAAGCAATTGCCATCTTGTGTGTCCTGGGTAGATGTAGTGGAGGTGTGAGCAGCAGTAGCAAACAGCAGATCCCAGAAAGTAAATAAAAGAATATTTTACTCAGTCGAAGCTCATGTTTGGTGACAGACCTCATGCACTGGGAGCTGTGGCTGTGGAGAAGAGAGCAAAGCTTCCTGAGAGCTGAGCTCTTCTAGAAGAGATTGCTAGTGTCAGCATCCTGCGGATACTGCTCAAATCACTTCTCAAGTATCCTGCAGACACAGGTCTGGGGAGGATATCAGTGTCCACTTACTTCGGAATTTTGATTGACAATTAAAAATAAAGCATTACAGAAGAAAAGCCTTCTCTGTATGTACCAGGTTGACAGAAGGGCCAGCTAGGAAAGAACAGCTCTGCCAGAAATAGTCGTCTCTTTAAAAACCAATACAAAATCAAGGTGTTGAACCAAATAACACCTCCATGGACAATGCGGTATTGATTTGTAGAGTATTTGGCTTTGTAAAGAGAAAACATTGAAGAAGGCAGAAGAGTGATTGTTCAATCTGTAATGCTGGGCGAAAGGATATTTTTTTCTTTTCTTCTTCTCTTGAAACCTGGCTGGGAGGGTTTTTATGAAATATATCTTCATCATAAAATGACAATTCACTGCAACCAAAACTCTAAGCAGCAAAAGATTGATTTTGACTAACTTCCTGTTTCTCAAAAAATTAGGAACAAATGGAACCAAAATGATTGAAATAACCTGTTTCAACATTTTGAAATTCAAAATTCCCTTTTTCACTTGAAGCTACTTTTTATTTAACAAGGTAAGTATGCTTAAAAGACAGAAGGGAAAAATGATGAAGATAAAAAATTCTGAAGGTACTGAAATGTATGTCAACTTAGTCAGCTCCCTTCCAAAAGTTTGGATTTTTATTTACAAAATATATTCATCATAGTATCAGAAAATGTCTCCAGAAAAGGAAATTGCATTCTGCCCAGCTCCAGTTGTGAAATTTTCTAAATGCACCTGAATATGATGACCTCACAGAGCTAGGATGCAGCAAATACCTTGAGTAAGCCATGTGTCTTCATATTTCGTCGTATGGGCTTACCCAAGGAGATTACAACTAAGATTTCACAAACATGTAATCAGGATTTTTTTTTATTTCTTTGCTGCTTTAGGTTTATTTTTCTCATTTTTGTCTGGTATCTTACCAATGCTTTGCTAACATGATCATGTTCTTTTATTCTGAAATGAATATTTGCCTTCTGTTTGCTGTATTTTCCTTTCTAGGACTTGCTAGTGTTTTTGGCTTAATATGTCTCATATTAGCCACAGAGTTTTACAGTGTTATGCCAGTTGGCACTTTATTTTTCAGCAGGTTGAAGAGCAGTATGAGGTCTTGTGTGGAAAATACCCACCCAAATTAACCAGTTACAGTCCTTTAGCGACTGTTTGTACCTATTAGCTACTATACATCAGGAAACAGAACGGTTCTGATGAACCAGTGATGGTTGTGCAGTGGTTCCCAAACAATATGAGCCAAGTTAATTTCAGTTGCAGTTCAGAGAAGACAGTAGCTGTCCCAGTCAGACTTGTGTCAAAACCAAGCAAAAATAGTTGGTTGAATTTTGCATTACTACTTAATACTAATTCTGTTTGCATGCTGTGGTGAGTTGTATTGTTCTTTTGAAATCAAGCCACAGTATTTATTCTGATGTTAGGAGAAACAAAAACAATCATCTCATTTCTTCCCATTTCTATATGGCAAGTATGGATAAATGCAAGTAACATGTAGATCATCCTATACACCAAGAAGCCCATGTGATCCAATAGAATTCTTCAGTGAGATTCAGATGAATGAATTTCTTTGGGCAAGAAAGAAGATATAGGCTTGTATATTTTCTGTATATTGATGTTGTATGACTCTGTTTCTATCAAGTGTATTTTGCTATGGCTGTCGAGTGGATGACTCCACGTCTATGTGACACAGATGCTCAGAGCATAGTGAATAGGCTGATGTTCATTTTTTACAAGACTGAGATGATGGAAACAGAGTAGAGGGACAAGCAACCAGAATAATTGTTTAAGTTTAGGCTGACATGCCTAGTTCAGAAACCCTGGTTTCCACTTGTACCTGGAACTGGGAAAGGATTTTAGTTCTCAAACTCTCTAGGATGCTGAGACAGTGGCTTAGGGGCAACTTTTCTCTTTTTCTGTCAGCACTTGAAAAAAACTTTCTCTAAAGCAAACCTGGGTATGGTTGTCCATGATTTGACTCCTGGAAACTGAAATATTCTCTCCATTGCTGCAGCTTGAAACTACTGAAATCACACAGAATACGGGAGGCAGTTGGTTGTTCCAATAAAGTTTCATGCCAAGAGCTTGTAATGCCTCTTCAGACCTTTTTTGGTATGACACAGATTCAGTTCTCAGCATTTTAGCGAGATTCCTGCTGTATGGCAGTTCTTACCTAGAAAGAGATTAATAGTGTCTTAACATACCAAAGACAAAGGTGCTTTTGTCAGGGACCAAACTGTGACTAATGCATTGGCTATCAGAGAGGAGTGCAGCTGCAGTGCTGTGTGGCTTTGAGCTGCTCCTCAGTCCTGTGAGAGAGGATGGGCTGCACTGGGGCTGCAGTTCCTCTAGCACACCCCTTCCTTACATCTCTGTTGCATATACATAGCAATGGATAGCTAAAACCCCTCTGCTTCGTTACAACGAGGTATTAGTTCATCTCAAGCCTATCCCTACAATGAAGGGTTTCTCTTTGCCAAAAGGGTATCAAAATAAGGTATTAGATAAGAACAAATCCTGAAATCAGGAGTCAGTTGTTCTTCTGTCTGCATTCAACAGTCTGACAGTTGTTCATCACTGAAATCCTGGAATAAGGTCATGTTATGTAAATAAAATGGTATTCTTTGCTTCAATCTTATTGATGTATGACTAATTTCATTGAGCCTTGAAAGGAGATGGATATAAGGGAAAGAATAAGGTTGTAGGGAAGCTCTAGGGTAATTTTCCAGCAGTGTGTTGTGGGTAGTAACATTCAGATAATACTCCTTTGCCCTGTGTTCACATGGCCAAAGGTCTATTACTTTGAAGACATCACCAATTTCTTTGAATTTAACACAAAGACACAAATCATATTGTGGGTTTTTTTTTAGTGGAATAGTAATTTCATATATAGGGAAAAAAAATCTAGTTTTAATGGCAAATTTAAGTTTTACAGAAGTTAACTAGAAAAAAGGAGGCAAAGTTCACTGCACTGATTGAACTGACATGTTTTCTGTCATCCTTCTACACTCATGTCCAAAGCTTAATGATGTTTAACTCTTAGTATTTTTGCTATATTGATTTAACAGTTATTTATTACAAATCTTTCTGGATTTAGAGGGAGAGAAAGACTGTAGAGTACCATAAAAAATGAGACAATAATAAATGAAATGTAAAATGTATATTGCAAGAATATTTTTTACTATTAATTTTATGCATTATTTACACTAAAAGTAAAATATACTGATTGTATCAACCTGGAAGTGTTGATACAGAAGTAGCTGTTTTTAACAAAAGTAAAGGTATTAATTATCAATTAGCAGAAATTGCTTCTAATAAGACTGGGGGAGGGGCAGAGAAAAACTGATCAGGAAAAGCTGACACTTACAATGTTCTGTAAATTACCAGTTGTGGGTTTTTTGTTTTTTTTTTTAACATCTGCCTTGGATGATATGAAAAAAGGTGTCAGGAACATAATTACTAAATACATCTAAGATACAAACCCTTTTGTTGTTCTTTTAATCATTTGAGGGAAGAATATTAATTCTTTGGAAGATTTTTGCCTTTTTCTACAAATAACAAGTAAAATTAACTAACAGCTCAATTATTTTGTTAATGAGGTACCCCCCTCCCCACTGGCATGAATTCAGTTTAATTTTTTTTCTTCAAATGTCTTCTATTCTACTATCAATCAAATATCTTTTCAGTGCATAATCAGGAAATCCTAGTAGAAGGAAAACCAAGTTGGAGCTGATGTCAACTACAGTGGCTTACTTATAACCACTGCCTGTCATGCTTGCAGCCGTACTAGTGATTACAGGTTGACTAAGGAAATGGAAAAGTAAGTACTTTCAAAGCAAGGTAGTAATAGAGGAGCCAAAGTTGAGGACTTTTATAAATATTTAATCATTTATTCTATACAAGTTAATTATACCATATATTAATGCATTGTCCTATCCCAGCTGTGTCTGGGGTATGAACTCTGCTTCATGGCTTTTAAGAAAATCCACACACTAAATTTTCCAAAATGATGCCTTAAGTTATCATCTTCTTCATTCATGTTAAGCACTTTAATGAGTGTCTCCATTTTCAGAAGTGGTCTCTCCACTGACTTGAAGGAGAAAAAGTAGTATTACGTGATTTAAGTGGCAATCACACACTAGCAGCAATAGTTAGCCAATAGCTGGTGTGAATAGTTCACAAGCAATTGACAGACTGAAATTTGTTTGCTTAAATTATTCTGTGAGTACCTGGAAATAAAATGTGACACAGATATAACAAAAAAATAAGAAACAATGCAGAGATAAATTAAAAAAATATGCTCACTTGCTAGCTTATTCACAATAAGTATTTTGAGTGTCCATAACTAATGTCAGAGTGCCTAGAATGACATTTGTTCTCTGAAGGAAAATGACTTCAAAATGAAATTGACAAGTTCTGTCAATTCAAAATGAAATGGACAAGTTCTGCACTAGTTCTGTTCCCTGAGCAGTGCACACACGTGTAACTTCCTGAAGCATGTGCTGGAATGATCCTATCTGCAAGTGACATACGTATGGCTGATGATGGCACGGTCAACATCTAGGAAAAATGATTGCAATGTACTGGCAAGAAAAAAGTTAAGAAATGGTGGTCAGTGCTGCTGTCTAGGCAATAAGAAGCATCTGAAGATGTATCTCCTGCAAAAGTAGGCAAATGACAACAAATAGGGTCAGATTCTTGCCATTTCTTTTAGCTGTTTCTTGAACTGCCCAGCATGGCTGAGCTCTGGCAACTCAGGTTAAAATAGCCTCGTTCAGAACCAAAGGAACAGAAACGCTGAGCTGAGTCTTAGCTGAATATTTATGTCACTGCTGCTTACTGTACTGAACTTTATAAATAGCAGAGCAGAACCCTACAATTTATTGAGTAAAAGGCAATAGTTGCAAATTAACAATATTCTGCTCTGCACATCTGTTAAAACTAATAATGACAAAAAAAAGTGTGGTCTTTGCTGTCTAAAAGACACTAAAGACTAGAGCTTACTCAAAATTTCCAACTTACATTTTCAATCACATCCTAACAGTTTTGTAAAACTTTCCATGTCATCTATTTTTCAGGAAAGAAATCAATAGGAAAAATTGAAAAAAAAAATTTTTGTCTTCTGAGCTGAATTGTTTGTTTGGTCTTTCACAAACTGCCGTCTCATTTTTCTTGTGGGTTTTTTTTTTTTTTTTCTTCCTCATTTCTTCCATTGGAAAAGAAGAGAAAGAAAAAAGTGTTGCTGGCATTTTCTTTGCATTTTCACCCAGTTTTCTTACTGTTTTGCTACTTTACAATAAAACTAAATAAATAAAGATATTAAAATGAAGAAGAAAATAATTAACTTTTCAGTTAAAAACAGGAAGAGAGAAAAATATTGTTAACAAAGCAAAATTTTAAATTAATCTTGAACATTTTACTGAATTTATAATTGAAACCATAATTTTTTATTTGGATTCTGAGACAGTCCTTTTCCTGATACTGATTCTCCTGGGATTATGTGATATATTATTAAATCAAAAGAGTCAACTACATCTGAAGGTCTCCAGCTGCTTCCAGAAACTATTTTTCCAGAATATTTACCTTAACTTTCCCCTTTCTCTGGACATAGAGTCAGGACTGAGTGCTTGACCATTAATTTCTCATCAATGGAAAAAATTAAAGGAAATTTGCCTTTATGCAGGAAGGAAACAAATGTGACAAACAAACAAACAAACAAACAAACAACCTACGCTTCATGGTTCACATCCAATATCTCTACAAATCCATTTATCCAAGAAGAAGAATACTAATTCATATTAGACATTTTGGCCTGAAACTGTCTAAATACATCCTATATCTAATGACGAGATACTGTGTTTGTCCCTGCTGAAAAAGATCTTTCTGTGCGTCATACCTTTGTTCCAAAGAAATGTGCATTACCCTAACTTTATCTTGGAAGAAAAAGTTTGGGAAAATATTTTGCTTCTTGTGATTCTGTCATATATTGGTTCATCAGCTGAGGAAAACAAGAAAGGGAAGGATTATGTGTATATTTCAAGTATTTTCTGGAAATCAGATCAAGTGCACACCTTGTAAAATAAGGAATAAGGACTACTCATTTTGTAAGTAAGGAAGCGGGCAAGAAAGCAAGCTATCTTTATCAGAGATTTTTTTGTTAGGATAAAAATTAAAGAAAGAGTAATATCTCTCGTATTTATTCTCTTAAAATCTGTTTTTGTATGTAAGAAATTGAATTAGTACAATGAAAATAATAGTATGGATTATTTATGGAATGCACACGGAGCGAATTTTCCTTGGTAGGAGACCCACAAACAAGTACAAACCCAGTTATAGCATAACAATATCCCATTTTACAGCTGAAACAAGGTAGGCTTCTTGTATATGTAGATTCACTAGCACAGTTTATGCAATTCAGTGGTAATGCCATGCATGCAAAACAATATGTTAAAAATAGCAAGAATTACTTTTTTGCATGATTCAGTAACCACAAATAAGCCGTCATTACTGGCAAAATGAATCAACCAGCCTCTGGCCACAAACTTGAAGGGACATATCAGCAGGTAAAATCCACCCTACCTAACATAAAGGTGCCTGTCTTTCACCCATAATGAAAACATATACACTAGGAAAAGAAATGTCTGGGCCTCTTGCTGTGGGACCTGTCTTCTGATGATCCAATAGCCTAAACTTTAAAACCCCTCTAAAGAAAACCTTAAGATGAAAGCATAGTCTTTTACATTGTTTCTGTGAATACATGCAAAGTTATTGAAAACACTTATGCACAATTTTATTATACATTCATTGCAGGGAAAATAATAACTGGAAAAAGCTTCAAGCTCAACTCCACCATGTATTTTAATAGGGTTTACCTCTATGAATTTTAAAATTAAGAAAGCTTGAGGAAATTCATGGCCATTAGGCATGATGGCAGGGTAACCAGAAAAATATTTTTGAAACAATTAGAAATTAGTGTTTTTCCTTAAAATTGAGTTTGATATGTATTTCTTTCAACATGAAGTACGGAAACTTTATTTCTCAGAGTAGCTTTCAGAGGTCTTTAGCCTAAAACATTAATGAAAAGGATACATTGAAGACAAGTGCAAATTCTTTAATAGACATGACATAGTTTTGTATTTGTGATGAGATTAAACACATAATTTTTTCTGCATTAAGATTTTGGGGATTAGTTCTGGTTTCATGTTGAATTTTCATACTGTCTATCAATGAACTGTGAATAACATTTTGAATAAAATGTAACTGCAGTTTAGGAAGAAGTTTGTACTTTTTCTTTCACTGGTGCTGGATGTGTAGCTGAATAAAAGTAAGTAGTGCTGGTAGTGATAAATAACAATAAACGGTCATGGTCGTTATTCATTGTTCTTCCTCATACCCACAATTTAGTATTAGGATATTGAAGGATAGATTCAGAAAAAAAAAGTACTTTCAGGTAGATAACATACAAATTGATTGTAGATGTTCATGATCTTTGATCTTTCCTACTGTAAAGTGATGCAGCTCTGCTGAACTCAGAAACTTTACTCCACAAGATAGTTTGGCCCAATCCATACAGAATATCTTAATAGCTTTAAAAGTAGCCTTTAAAAACAGGGAAAAAAATACAGGTACTTTTTCTACTTCTGAGGCAAAAATCAGCTATATGGTAGGGGTTTTTTTTCTTATTCTTCTTTCCCTTTCAAAAAATTATGGAAAGATGAAAGACTCCTTCACATAAACAAGGAATAAGGTAAGGTTAGGTGCAGATAGGCAGGGACAGAATGTTAATAATGTGGAGCTGTGGACTCTGGAGAATAGTCATTTCTCTTCTGATTGAAGATGAGGTGCCAGAGGTGGTTTGTTATGGTGCTCTCTCATAGCTGTAATGAAAGAGAGAGATAAAAATATATATACATTAGTAGAAGCAACGACCGGAATACATTAATGAAGGAGAGGTGATTGACCTAAGAGGTATAATAGATAGTCTCTGCTTTCCCTAAAAGAGGCTAGATTTTGATAACTTAGTAAAATGTTGTCTAGGTAAAACTATATGCAAAACCTGTGTGCCCTCAAGTGTGTGATTAATATATTCATACGGACTGTAAAAACATATGGGACTAGAAGGATGGCAAAAGTTAGGCTTCTATGACCCTACAGCGTGTATCCATACTAGAATGGCTTCAAAACTATGAGATCATCTGAATGCTTCATGTAAAGACATTTTATGTCGTTCCAAAAACAGCCTTGGGGTTTTTTTGGAGCAGTAGTAGAAATACACTTTTATAATAAGCAATATCAAACAGCCATGATGGGAAACATACTGGAGACATCAGATCCAGAAATATCTAAGATGGATGACAGCCCAGTGAAATGGGATTCCTCCCCCTCTCTCCTCCTAGCCTGTCTCCCCACCCCCCATGCAAAATGAATCAAGGGATTGTTTGTTGAGATTTTCCTATTGTATAGTTGTCTCAGTGAATTGAGGCATCAGTAACTGCGGAATCATAGAAATGAATTCCATTCAGGCCAAAAAGACTAAAATTCTGAGCTTATCAACTTTATCAGTTTATCAGGAGCTGATAAAGGACAAAATTGGCCCATAAAACAGCACTATACTAGGGAATGCATTGGATCTAGGATTCAGTTCTGAATAAATCGTTTCTGTGTCTCAGTGTCCTGCATGTGAGTAAGTTGGAGATGGCAGTAATAGTTTTTTCTATCTGTTGCTGGAATTAGAACTATCAATGTATACACTGCCTTTGCAGCATGAATGATCTCATACTACTACGCAAAATTGACATAGGCCCTTGGATACCAAAATATTTTTACTACTATTTCTACTACCATCAGCAGGAATTTCAGTAAGTGTTTATATCAGAGCAATAGTGCTAGACTGTGCTATAAGAGTTCATGTCCGGTAAACCATCAGTAAGACTCCAAGGAAATATGTCATAGTATAGTGCAACTTGTAGACCATAGTCCTTGAGAACGGCCTCAGCTTATCACACATACTGGTTGCTATAGGCAGAACTCTTCCAGATGTGGGTGCTTTCCAGGAGCCTCTAGAAAAAGCAGAATTCAATGGTTTACAATTCATCATTATACAATTCATCAAGGTAAGACCTTTCTGAGTGTCATATAAAAACTAGTGATAAAAATTCCAAAGGAAGTCAGCTGAATGTCAGACCCAGCATGTAGTCGATAAGGCTCGGTTATTCAGTACTGACACAGCATGGCAAAACTATGAAGACATTGCTCATTTCAGCTTCCATTGCCAAGGTTGGGTGCTTGACAACTCAATCAACAAAGGATGAAAATGGAAGAAGAAATCTGAATCACTGTCTTCTGATGAGAAAGATATTCAGAATGATTCCTTTGTTCCTTCCTTTCAATAGGAGGCTGTAGGGAAAGGATTAAGGAAAGCTTAAAGCCCCAATGTGGTGCCCTAGCAAGACACAGGTCAATATGCTGTGGCATCAGCAACAGCAGCAATAACCATGCTCTCTTCCCAGGAGAAATTCGGTCACTTCAGACACCCCTCTTTCCTCTCCTCCATGTAATCTTTCTACAGTTATTCTCCTCTTGCATATTCCTTCCTCTACCTTAGTCTACTAAATACCCACCTACAGAGTGCATATTTTCCATGTGCCGAGTAAGCAACCCTTCTCTTAGGCAGTGATTTTCTCACTCAGCACTTCCTCCTCAAATTCTTTCAGTGTCAGGCTCCCACCCACCTCAGTGACTGAAGATAACTATCATCCTGCTATTCAAATCAAAGCAAGTAGATACATACCCTTTTTCCCTTGTTTTCTCACATTTTGGTCTTAACTGGTTGGAGCAGGAGAATAAAGACAAGCAAGTAGCACGGGGCCCATTGCCCTTTGAAGTGAGCTTAGCTGCCTCAGTAACAAACTTGTGTGTGCATCTTCTGCCCAGTGAAACATCTGATCAACTTTTTTTGGAAGCAAATGACATCCATATATGTTGAATGATCTGTATTTCTGCTTGAAAAAGTATGACCCATTATTGAGCTCATCCTTGCAAAAATAAAGCTGGGTTTCTCAGATGGGGCAGACATTCATCATTCAATCTGATCCTATTACAGTGCAAAGAAGGCTGAGACCCCTTAAGCTGCTTCCAGTACAGAAGCTGTGGGGATTATTGCCAGAGGAAGCAATTGTGTAAACCAATATGGAGGAGATGTTAAACTGGCCCTGTAAAAAGCTTGGTCCGTTCTGGTGCGAAGTAGTTTCTTGTTCCCATTAAGCGAGATGTGTGTAGGCCCCTGTCACACAATTTTCCTTTAATGCTTTTTAGGTTGCCTATCAGCACAATAAAGACTCACCATATTTGTAAGCTTAGAGTTGAAATTCGCATTAGCTATCAACTGACAACTCTCCAAAATCCCCTTTTATCTGTGTGTAGCCACAGTCTGGTGGCCGAAAGTAGCTTCAGGCTGTCCTATGTGATAAATCATTGCAGGGCATGAATTTGACTTTGCTTTTCCATTATAGACCATACCGTCATCTTGCTCCTACTTATTTTAAATTCTGTGTGTACTACTTACTTAAATGGAGGTACTTGAAATTTATACTTATATACACATTAGCACAATCCAAGCTGCTAATTTTTGTGCTTTACTTCTCTGGCCCATGGTCTGGCCAACCACAGTGTACTGATGATGGTATTGGAAGTTGGAAAACTATCTATTTTGCCATTTCAGGCTTTATATGGGAATCAATACAACTATCAGAGCCACTACTTACACTGCAGTATTATTTTTATTTGTACCATTATGCAGCAGTTGCTACTCTTGTGGAACCGTTTAAGAAAAGGCCACACATTTCATATGATAACTGCAATGCCCTAGGCACAAAATGGCAGAGTTAAGGGTGCTTTAATGTTTCCTTAACATTACTTCAGCATATTCAGACCCCAAGCATTATTTTCTAATCAAATGCAACACTGCAGAACATGAGAGTGTTTGTGCTTTCCTTCTATCAGTCAATGCACAAACTGAGAACATTCAAGTCCTGTTTTCAAACAGAGATGCATTAGTGGGAAATAGGAGCTGATTGCTCTGCTGTCCTGTGAAGCTATCAAAAGCTGATGAAGTATTTTTCAGTCATCCACAGAGCTGACATGCTCTGGATCCCAGTGCATTAAATAAATCTAATTATGACACTTTAATAAAATATGTTAAAGGCGTTTATTTGAGGCCAAAGTCTGGAAGCAACACAGAACATGTTCCAACAATAAAGCTCCTACACCTGGATGTTAACCTCTTCAATGCCCTATGGACATATGGCTTCAGTCCAGAAAAGCAGCACCTGTAGTTCTCTGTGAATGTCTGCCATACGTCCTCATATTGCAGAGAAGTTAAATATGACACCTTTAGAAAGTAGGGAAGCACACTGACTCCAAACATGCAGAGTTTACTGGTGCTGCAAGATCAGTGAGCCAGTAGAGATAGATAGTACAAAAATTGTTCACTCGCAGCTTGCTAGATTAGAGAACAGGGTTTGGATTCAGCCTGTTCATGTCCTTTATTATTTGCTGTTCTCAAATACTTATGTGAGCAAAGCTATGTTCCTACAAACATCCACAAACAGCAGATTTGAGCACTTGCCAGATGAATATAATCAGAAAACAAAACCTGTTTTCTGATAAAATGGCATTCATTTTGGGAGAAAGCAATAGCTCGCAAAGAACAGACCATCAATATGGGAACAGATATAACACCACATGACTGGTCACAACACTCAGCTAGCGAATCCTAACTACTGAATGATAAACTAAATGTTTCTGCTTTGGATTGTCCAAGGCTTAATTGAGCTGTCTACAAATGAGGAGCAAGAACGAAGTTATGGTCTTCCCTCTGCTGTTCCTCAGAAAAGGAATTCTGTGAAACACTCTTGAACTAGACCAGGGTTCAGCCAGTAGAATCCTGCATTGTCTTGCAGAAAAATAAAATTGTCCCTGTGAGTCTCAATTACTTTGACAGAGTTTATTTTAATTACATAGATGTCATGCCACAAACACATAACAATTCTGGGGTTTGAAAATATGGGGGTACAAGGTGGGGGATTTATATGGCAACAGATTTTTCCTATCTTACTCAGTGCTAGAGGGAACTGAAATTTAGAAAATGAATATGCAATTAAAAATCCCACACAAAATGTAAAGAAAAATATTTTTATTGTGCTTTTTCTGTGCCAATATCACAAAGTAATTACACAAATGCTTAGTGAATTTCACTGCCCTGCTGCTTTACAGAAAGCAGCGTGACAATTTACCAACAACAATTAACATCTTTAAATTTGTTTAATTCTATTTATGAGTAAAAGATGCTATCCATGGGGTTATTTTTTTCAGTCTTTTATAGATCAGTGTTTTCTTCTGTTTCTATTTCAGATGGACATTGCTGTACCTTTAAGTACAAAATATATATATATATTAATATTCTCCAAAAAATGCGAAGCCTTGTTTGCAATCAATGCATATTCCCTTTTTGTGTAAGAATAACAGATGTTGATAGAAATAGCCATTGGGTTTGTAAAGAACCCATTTCATGTGTCAGAATAGTTGTGCCTCTTCTAGATGAAATGTCAAAAGCAGGCAGATATCTCAATGTGAAATGACCTTAAGAAAAACCCGACCTCGCCAAAGATGACCTTTTTCCAGCAAGAAACATTAAAATTACAACCATATTGATGCTTCAGCTTCAAAAACAATATGTATTTCTTTTTTAGTATTTTTCTGTCTTGGCATCCTACGTATTTTAAATAAAGATGTACAGTAGTCCACTTTATACTGTTTCTATTGAGCTGATTTATGGTCACGGGTTTGTTTTATAAATGTATTCATACACAGGGACATGCATAACAATATTTTCATAAATATAGATATACATAGACACATACATAAATATAATTATATACATTCATAAAGGATCAAACAAAATTATCTTAATTTCTCAAGGGGCCTAACATTTTTTTGTGTCCATATTACATTAGTAGAATGTATTACTTACTGTAACTGAATTAAATCTTTTCACAGTATCTTCCTTTTCTGAATTTTTTAACAAATCCCCATGGCCTCACTTTCTTCAAGGAAAATGTATGTCTTATCAAAGTGTTAATCAAACTGAAGTGTCCAAGGTTCTTACAAAGTAGCATTGGAGAAGTATTCACATATAATAGTGTATGTGTGTGCATGTGCCACGGCTGATTAGTGGCATGCAGTTTCTCCTTTAAACTAGGAAAACAAAAAACATAACCCAAAAAGATCCTTTGCTAAGGACTGGGGATGTAAAATTTCTCTTTTTGTGAGTGACGCAGAATCTCAGTCTCAACTTTTGTTGTAAAGTTCACAGTGATTTGAAATTAAAGGCTGAAGTTCCTATACACCGGAGATCTTCAGGAAGGCACCAGATGTTCTGAAAGTTCTCATCTGTGTACAGGATGATTAATGAAGTACACAAGGGTTTTGGAGGTCAACAGTGTTAAAAGTTTATCCAAAGTCTGCCCATATAAACCAAACCTTTCTCACAGCCCCTCCTTAGCCGATCCATACCTTCAGCTGCCTCGTTCCCCAGTTCCCTCTTTCCCTACCCACAATCTGTGCTCCATCCTTCCAGATACTGTTCCCACCTCTCTGGAAGATGCTGTGTTGACTGAAGCAGTGGGGAGTACTTAATATATCCTCTCAAAAATTGTGCTGGGAAAGGACAAACACAATCTCAGGAGATGTTCTGTGAGATGGTTACAGAATAATCTTCTTTTTCTCCCTTTTTTCTCCCTTTCCTATCATCTCTTGGTAGAAGAAGAAAAGTTGCTTCAAATCCTCTCTTTTTAGGTGATGTTTCTTGCACTTATTTCTCATTTTTCTTCCATCTCCAGTCCATTTCAAACAAACCATCTCTTCTGAAATCATTAAACCAAATTACTAAAATGCCTAAAAATTAAACTTTCTTTTCTCAGATTTGGTTCTCAGCAAGCACTGCTGCCCACAGATTTTATCTTGCTGTATTTACTTTGGGGTCTTAGTGAATTGTCATTATATCTCATACTGCCTATGTTACTACCTTGAGAAACCATCAATAACTGTTAAACTTGAATTTCTCGATTTAATGCATAGTGTCTGCTTTGATAGCTTCCATTTCTCTCAGTCCCTTAACCTGACACAGAAAGCATCCTTTATTGTCTTCTATGGGAAAAAGACTTGCTGCCAAAATTTATATTTTATTGTTCCTCTGCATCCTTGAAGGTCTTTATGGCACTCAGCTGTTTAGTTCTTGCATAAAGACACATTCAGGCAACACACTTGTTTTGATTGGGACTGTTCTTAGCAAATAATTAATTCAGCATATCAGAGTAGAGTTTGTTCCAATGTGTTTGTTACTGGGAGAATTTTGATTTCTCAGTGAATAATCAAACCCAGAATATACTAGAACAAATTAGAGCCCTCTGGCCAGGACAGAACCGGCGAGAGGTAAGCAACCAGAGGGAGCCTGCCCAGAGAGGGAGATGGAGGTAGGAGATAGCCACGGCAAGAAGCTTGAGGCTACACTAGCATTTTTGCAGAATCGTTTTGTTTTGTTTTCTGCCCAGTTTCATCTCTCTGATTGGATAATAGGCTCTTTTCTTAAAAAAAGAGTGGGAATTCAATGGAGGACAATGAGACATTTCTGTTGCAAACTTTAATGTGCCAAAATCACATGGTACAAGTAGATATGTCTCTGTGTCTTTATTCACCAGATTCTCATTACCTTTAGCTGACCACTTCCTTACCACTCTTATCATTACTGTCTTGCATTTCACCAACAAAAGTGATGACCTGATCTGGTTAGGTTGTTCAGGAAGCCTTTCTGCTTTTAAAGGATGCCTTTTTAGCCTCAACAAAGCCCTGTACTTCTCTGCTTAACCATAGTTTTATTCTCACCATTTTACTTTGTTTTTGTTCTCAATGATACACAAACCATCTGTGCCTCTAACACAATGTTCTTGAATAGCCTCCAGGCTGTTTCTGTGGTTTTAAAGTTTTTTACTTTGCCCTTCAGCCTGCTGTTAACCATTTTCCTCATAGTTTTAAAATCTGCCCTTTTAAAGTTTGTCACTTTGTTAATCCTGGGGGGAATTGCCTTCTATTATGATACAAAACCTAATTGTCCAATGATTGCTGTTACCCAATGGGGCTCAATTTTGTAGAACTAGAAAGCCCTTGAACTTAAGATACTTAAAATAAATTAAGCCCATATTTAGGGCTCAATCCAGTTTGATGAAGATGGCATCTAAATTTCTGTGGACTTTGTGACCACTCAAGAGCTCACAGAAAATGCCCACTTTCTATCAGTAACAAGCTTTTGCCTTTCGTATCAACCCTGGTATCTCAGTAATGTGATCAGACTAAAGGAGAACTAACTGTCAAATTATTACAATGTTTAGCCCAGAACTTGAGAGGTTTGAGTTCATTTTTTTTATCCTGCCAGAGCTTCTTTGGGTGACCTTGAGCAAGCAACCACTCTGTGGCTGTGTATTCAGAATGACACCACTTAGATAAGTGAGGTGACTCCTGGAGTGAACCTTAATGTGCTCCCCTGACTTTGCTCCTCATTGTCATCTGAAGCTAGCCTCAGCTTACCCCAGCTCAGTTTGCCCTCAAAATCGAGCTGCCCTGTCAGTAAGCAACATCTAGACCTTACCGTGAAGGACCATGGGAAGCACTGTAAGGCGCTGCTTATTGTCGGCCCCATAACCACATGGCAAGAACAAAAGCCACAGCTGGAGGCTGTCAAACCAGACCCCAAATAAAGTGGCATACAGGAAAGTGTGTATTCAAATACAGGTCTTTCCTGACCTTTTCCCTTAGGAGAGCAATTTGGGTTTAGCCCAGAACCGGCTTTGAGAACTGTAGAGGTGAGGTGGCCACGGAGGCTGCTCGCTGCAGGAGAGCAGAGAAACAGCCCCTGCTGTGGGCTGGGGACAGTGGCAGTGCCCTGACTCTCCAGGAAGTGCAAGTTCTTGCCCAAAACAGGAGTCATAAAAGTCCCGCTAACACAAGGGTCTTCTCATCTGTTTGTATCACGTAAACTGCTCCCCAATTTTTTTTTTTTTTATGGTATATTACATGTTGTAAAGTGCTATAAGCAACTGAATACTACACTAATTAAGCCCTCCCTTTCCTATTGTCTCCAAGTTTTGAAACTTGTAACAGCAGGTTTTGTAACTTTCTTCCTATTTTCTGTGGATATGTTACTGTCCTTCTTTTTCCCTTTGGCAGACTAGCTGGGTTAGGACGTGCTGATGCTTCTGATTATTACTCTGCTTAGCTCAGGAATGAATTGACTAAGGCAGTAGATTTAAGCAGGAGCACTGCCCTACAAATCCCACTCACTCAGGTGTTCTAAAAAGGGCAATAGGAACGTGTACACATGTGTGAATAACAGTTAACATCATAAATAAAGATTTCCAGATCAGATTTAGGATAAATATGTCCTGCTAGTTCTCCTTTTCCATTCAGCAGTAATTAACAGTAAGATCCATCCAAGGTGTAAGTAGGAGGAAGCTGATTTGCAAAGCCACCTGAGGATCCCTGGCAGACACAGGGATGTGAAGGGGGAGGTGGAGGTGTGCACAGTTGAGCAGTGACCCCAGAATGTATAGAAAATTGACCACTACTGCATGATAAAGCGTAAGCCATTTGTGTCCTCAAAATCACGTTATGTGCCTGGGATAAGGCAGCAAGCACCTGTATTTTAACAGCTATCTTTATTTAAGCTGAAGACAGAAGACAGGGCTAGAGAGGGAGAGATGAGGTGACATGAGGAGAGTTAGCTTCATTGTATAGGAATGCTGACAGAGGCAGTCTGCCTCTGTTTTAGTCCCTGGAGAAAGTGCATGTGGATGCACTTGATCCAATTTTCAGCTATAAATCAGTATCAATCAATCCACCGTAGTCAATCCGTTTGTCATTTTCTCTTGCTTTTGGTAGTTACTAGGGAAATTGGCTCAGTTTTCTTCTGAAAGTTCTTTGCATGAACCTTCCTTCCTATAAAAGTGTGTGTGCTGGAGAGAAACAGAGTAACTGGGCATGAAATACAGAGATAAAAAATAGGAAGGGAAAGGAAGAAGGAAAGAAAAAAAGCTGAGCATAAAAAAAAAGAGAAGAAAATAAATAAACCAGAGAAGACTATATAAGGCGAATCCAAAAGAAGAGGTGTTTCCCAGAATCTTTTGGCCTTGTTATGATTGCAGCCACAACAAAGAAACCTGTAGATCCTTTTGGCTTGATATGCAGAGACAAATCCCATCCACTCCCAAGCAGCTGTTGTAATGATGTCCAGAATTTAGTGGGGGATGGCAGCCAGGGATGAATGTTAGAATGTTAGCCAGAAAGGAAAGGTGGGATAGAAAAGAGAGAAAGAAGGGAAGGAGAACGTAAATGCCATTAACTGAGAAGGGAAAATGGCAACCAAAGATAAAAAAGAATACGGAGAGAATACAGTTGTTATAGCCAATTCAGTATCATCATCTTTCCCAAACCCATACGTAAATGTGCCTGCACTCTCGTGTACAGCCTCTGTGTGTATGTGTGTGCACACAGGCATACTTTTCTACCTACCTTTCTGATGGTGCTCTAGAATGAGAGAAGACAGGGAAACACAGGAAGCTGTTTTCCAGTGATTTTCAGCAATTTCCCTGTCAGATTTTATGCCACCTATTCTGACTAGATCAAAGGATTGGATACCTAATATGTGAAGAAGAGGACAGTGCACTTGAGATCTGGAGAAGCAAATGCTTAAAAGTATGTGGGAGAAAAGGAAGGGCAAAAGAGGAAGAAAGGGAGAAAAGGAAGGGCAAAAGAGGAAGAAAATGGTAAGTGTGATGTCAAGAGCAGGTTGAAAGAGGATCTGTACTCCTTTTTTAAAGGAAGATGAGCATGCACAGGATTGAACAGTGAGTTTCAGCTACTTTTCTATGCAATATTCTGAAGAAAGCAAACAATATCTTAATGTTGAACAGAAATCCCCTGAAAGGGCAGAGTTGTTGCGCTGCAATACCCAAAAGTACCACCTTGTGTTGTTTCTGGCTGTCTGTCTTCCATCACAGGACCTACTGTAGGTCTGTGTAAGCAAACCAAGTTATAAATATGAAAACATTTGTATTCCACATGACTGACCTCTTCCACACTATGAAGCCAAGTTGGAAATCGCTGGATATCTGCTGCGACTCAGTGGCACAATGAGTCGTCGGTGTCAGAAGCAGCCATTGATACTGAAAGAAGAAGCAACAATATTGTCACATGCTGGAGGAAGAATTGAGAAAACAACTGAAAAGGCAAGAGATGAAGACTCTGAATATAGGAAATACATACTTAGAGCACCACCACATTATTTCTATCACATTATGCCTTTCTCCTGCAGTTTTATATATTAATGATTCCTTAGGTTGGGATTTTTAATCTGTTCTGCTCCATTGCACAGTTATATCCACCCTGAACTCTTGAGAGTATCTCTGGTTTCTTTAATGTTTAGCATAATTCTCCATTTCCTTGAGACATAGCCAAACTTCTTCTCTAGTCTATAGCAAAGCATCATTTCATCCAATTGATCTACACTTTCCCACCCTGACTCTGTAGTCAGTTATATCAGGCCTCTTTGGCCAAGCTCTCTCATTTTTAGTTTTAAGGTGCTGATGTTAATGCAAAGACAATTTTATATTTTTATTTTATAGCTAATAGTGAAGATGTTATTAGCCCCTTTTAGGTGAACCTCTGAGGACCTCTGCTCTCCACTTTGAGGCTCAAGTGCTAGTGATGTGACCTTGGGTATATTATTTAACCTCTCTGGATTCTAGACTGGATTTTTATATTGCCAGGGTAACTCAGAAGGGACTCCGATGAAATCTGTGAAATTTCAGCACCAAGAAAGAAATCTGGGAGAGTCTTGCTCCCCTGTATTCCATTTTTCATCCCTAAAGTGGGCGTCATCATTGTTTCCTTCTATATTTAATTTGTTTATAAAACATTGAAATCCTCCTGTGAAAAGTATTCTACTGATATAAATTATTCTATAGCTTATTGTTTCTGGAAAGCCATTTCCCTGTCCCTTAGGGTTTCCTAATAATAATGTCCTGGAAAGCCAGCACAATTCAAAACAGTGTCCTGATACCATCTTACTGCCAGTGCCTGAGAGTTTCCTTAAGGAAAATGCTCAGACAGAGGGCAGAATGACAGCAATGCACTCCATACATTGAACTCTTCAGTACTCTGTGATTGCATATTACTGCATTGTATGAGATCCGTGCAGAGGCAGACCAGATTAATCTTCTGTCATGCCCCCTTGTCCACTAGTAGCCAATCTTCAACCCTTACAAAGAAATGAAAAATTAATAACATTGTCTTGCATTTATTAACTGTAGCATGACATGATGGAGTGAAAATACCTTCATGATTTCATGGACATAAAGAATTAAGTGCTCTATCTGGTAGGACTTTGAAAATAAGAGCAAAAGTGGTGGTTTCATTGCTTAATCCTAAGCAATTTTTTTGGGGAAAAGATTTCCTTCATTTCATCAGAGTGGTGCAGTGACAGTCACATATACAGAACTGGAAGGTAGGGTTAGATGTGATTAGTTGAGGAAGAAAGGTTACTCTAAATTTTTGGTGATAATGTGGAAACAAGCTGGTCTGGTGGACATAGTCAACCATAAAGGTGATTGACATTGCACTTGAACTTCTGTTTACTTTTCTAGAAGAGTAGCCAATTTTTCAATTATACCAAAATAAAGAAAAAAAAAGGGGGGCTGGAAATAACTTGGAAGATTTGATTTAATTTATTTTATCTCAAATGAAGCCACTGAAAGACCCTTTACCTCTGAAATCATAAAGTGAACAGCTGGGAACTGGGGGGGGGGGGGGGTTTGGTTGGTTTTTTTTTTTCCCCCCTGAAGATGCCTAAATTATATCCAAGGAAAGCCAAGCTACCTTTTAAAAAAAAAAAGTGAACAGCAGCCTTTCAAATTTATTCAGACTAATGAGCTAGTCTAAATTTTGAGAATACTAATTCACAGAAGTCGGTTCTGTGGTGGGAGAAACACAACAAGGTTGTCACAGCCTGTGAACAAAGTGAATTGGTTATATGACTGACAGTAAAGATTTCTTTTAACATCAGTAAAAGGAGGCTGAAGTGACAGGTAAGAGGACAGATGCAGAATTCTGCAGCACTCTGAGAGTTTGTGTACTATCACTAAGGGACAAGTTGACTTGATACCAACTTAATAGGCTCAGCAGGGGCTAACGGCAAAGGGATGAAGACTGTAAATGGGTGTAATAGGGCATCTATACCATATCAACATAAGCATGAAAACTATCTATCTAGCTGGTTTTGGCTGAGGAAATTAATCACATTACTTTTAAAGTCAAGCTTGTCTTTTAATCTAGGACCTGCTCGGTATACAATATTTCACAGGAAACATGCACATAATTTTAGTCACTTTTACTCATCTCAGAAATGAATTTAGCATCATCACAAGGCAGCTTAAATTCAACATCGTCTCTGAGGAAATGAAATACTGGAGCAAAACCATAAATGGGAATCTTAAAACCAAAGGGGTATAAGCAAGCATACAGCTTTTAACATGCTGTATAATCTGCTAGCAAGGATGCTTGCATAAGAAAAGGTGAAGCCTCCACCCTTGTGCATGGCAGGTCCAGTCCAATGAGCCTCTAAGACAGTGTTGGCTACTGCATTCAGCGCCAGATGAATTAAGACAGGAGATGTCTTGCCATCAGAAATAATTCTACAGTGGGAAGAAATCCTGCTGTGCTGAAAGTTGACCTCTTGGACAAACACGCTGTAATAAAAAGTGCTATTTGCTACGAGCGCATTGGGAGTTTTAAATCATCAAACTAAAGTACCCCAGGCTCTGACAGTAAAATTTTCATTCAAAGAAGGGCTCAGCTTCACAACACAATAAATTATATATGACTAGGACATATAAAACATTTAAAGATATACAGAAATTCACTGTATTTGTGTTCAGTAGACAAGTTCAGCTCTTGAAGTACTTTTTTATGTCAGTCTTGCCTATTCAGATGAAGGAGGGGGGAGTCTTTTTCTCAAAACAAGTAGAAGCAAAACGAACTGGCCATTTTCCACCAAGTTTCTGAATTTAATTGCTGTATGGGGGCTTATCGTGTATGGTGTGCAACTGTATGCAGAGACTGTGGATGGTATGCACCTATATGGGGAGATTTCATTGCCCATTGTAATAAAAAATGAAGGATGTCCAGAAATCTGTAGGAAAATCTTGTAATAAAAAAAATAATCAGTGGTGCACAGGGTTTGGGGTGTTACTGGGGGATATGCAGAAGGAAATGATTCCCCAGTAGCTGTCACATGAACTCAGTGACCTCCTAGTGAGGCTGATTTTAGGCATAACTGCTGAGGGGAGCAGACTGCTGGACTCACTAAATGGTCACACAACCACTGTCCCCACCATAGACAAAAAAAAAGCATACTTGATGCTGCTTCCACCACACATTAAAAAAAAAAATCAGGTTATCTGATGCAGCAGCTTTGGGGAAAAGTGTCCTCTCACCCCCCTGATAGCAGCAGGTGCCCCCCATCAGACCCCCCATCATGCTAACATGGGCAGAAATAATTGCTGCTGAGAAGCCTTGAATTTCCAGGGAAATTAGGAGAAAAAGGTGAGGAAATTAAAAGATTTAAATCAGGGAAAGGTCAGAAATAAAGTAAATGTAAGAGAGGAAAAACTGTTTGTTCAGGGCCAGTTCTCCACACTGGCAAAACTTTCCTGGAGAAAAACCAACAAGATTTGGACAATAGACTCTTTTAGAGCATAGACGAGCTCATGACTTGATTATAAATCAAGGGCGAGGTCCCTCTCCACTGCAAGTTCATGCATGGCATGTCTACGTAAGGAAAGGCAGAGGAAACTTCTAGCCATCTCACATCACGTGAGCCAGAGGCAGCTAGGACCATAGTGTGCTTTTCTGTGCAGGACACACTTGCTGTCATGTTCCCAGCTGGAAATATACCCAAATAAAAATGTTCAGATATGCTCTGGCCCTCTCTGCTGGAAGCAGGGAAAGAGAGTAAAACGGCTTTGGGCTTACCCTGAGGATGTAGGGTTAATGTCCAGGATCCAAATTCTTAGTAACATATGGAATATACATGGAAAGTACCAAAAAATAAAGTAAAAAGCCAGAAAATATATTCAGAGCATAAGCTCTTTCATAGCAAGCGATGACTTTTCCCCTGTGACTACACTGTGCCCCACACAATCATATACAGCTTTAGATCATATAGAAACCAGTCTAATAGACACTAACACATAATCATTGTCTAGCCTTCCTAAGCCCATCAGCTACCTCCCAGGATTAATTTACGTTAGCCTGAAATGTAATTTATAGCTAGGATTTTAAAAGGGGCCTGTGAGTGTAAGGGTGTGTCTGCACCGATCATGTAACTACAGCAGAAACAGTCTTTTATCAGTGTGCTGGTCTCTTTTTCCACGTAGACAAAACCTCAGGTGCTCACAAACCACTGACTTTCAGCTCCCTTAGGCTCTTTTGAAAATTTTGGTTTTATGTGTAATCCACTGTATGTGTTATAATTATATTCAGTATAGTATCTGTTTAGTGCCATTAGTATATAGCCAGTTCTCCGCTGCTGGTCTTGTTGGTTTTGGGATATAAAGTCAGGTGAATTTACATCAATAGACCTTCATCACTTTACACCAAGAAGACCTGCCTCCATTTTCCAGAGGAACACTGATTTTCAGGGAGAAAGTCTGCCTAGCTGCCCCCATGCAACCAAACACGTCCTTGGCTGCTGCTTCTCCTCTTCTTCCCACTCTCTCTTTCTTATACGTGTAGGACACTTGTCACTTGACTTTACTTCTAAGGATGGAGAGCTTAAATCAAAACAGACAAACAGAATCAAACTATATTCAACAACTTTGGAAATAGCACCCATTTTTTTTAATGAGAAAGAAGTTTAACTGCAGTGTCTAAGTATGCAGACAGATTCATTCGTGTGTGTATAACCTCTTGCCAAACCAGCATTCCAGGGCAGGTATTCAGTTAATCACAGTTTGCACAGGGACTTCAGCCAAACCCTCAGGTAGCTTTTTTATGTTTTAGCCTTTTATTTGCTATAATTCAGTATCCTCCACCTGTGGTCTCCGGAACCCACCATAATCAAACTGGGAGGCATGATAAGCAAACCAGCTATTTACTCTCTTGATTTTTTTTTTTCTTTTTATTTTTTTCTTCCATTCTCCCACATGAAATTTAATATTGTGTCCAAACTATATAAGACATAGGACATCATAAATGGAGGGGAAGATATAGAAATTGCCAAGAGACAGAGTTCAAAAATCAATCCTTATGGTGCTATAAATGATTTTTTTATTTTCTCCTACTTCTTTTTTTTGGGGAAAAAAAGATGTTATCAGCAGGGATTTCTGCACCTGAAACACCTACATTAGAATAAGTTGTAAAAAAATGTTGATGTTTAGCAGTATTTCAGTTAAATCTTCAATCTCTTTTCTGGACAATACAAATAACAGTATATTCTGAAGGCAGAGCAGGAGGTAGGACAGGACACAAGGGTCTTTACTGACCATGTACCTCATATCGCAATAAATTGTAAGGATGCAAAATTAATGAAAGACTTAGGAAAGAAGTAAAGTATTCTAGAAAATTACTTCACGCACACACACATACTCACACACAGAGAGACAAAGAGAAGGATTAAATTTGAAATCCACCCCACTCACATTAAACCCAAATGTTTGGACTTCACGCAAGCGGAGTGTGGAGCAGCTGCAGAGAGGAAATCCAACTGAACCTGCAGCCAAGCTGAATGTGGGGCCTTCGTGTAGCTCCAGTACAACTCCTTTCAGAACTGAGGGGCAGAGATAGGCTGTCCTCGCAACCTCCGACTGGCATCTGTCCTCTTCTCCTCCACCAGCACTGCACCCTCTCACTGTAACTGCAGGCACCGCACAGGTTTCAACAAATCTCATTTAGGATACATTACTCTGAACTGACTTCTTTCACCAAAATTCATTTCCCACATACGCATTCAGAGTTAAACTTTCTAAAAAAGAATGAAAAGTTGCTCCATAATAATTTATTAGAAAGCAGATTGTTTATAAAATGTAATGAAGTATTTATCCAGTTTTTGTTTTGCATCTGAATTCTGAAGCAACATTAAAAACATGTCTTGCATCTCTTTTGAAAGGTTCAGTGTCTCCAGTATAACACATTCCAGACTGACAGAAAAGGATAAGGATATTTGTATACATAGATATAGGTGATATTGATATACAGCTGTAGACACACACACATATTGCATTGTTTACATAATTTATTTCTCAGCTGAATCTCTTAAGGGTCCTGATACAATGCAATAACTCTCTTATTCAGAATTCTGCACACACTTTCCAAAAAGTACTTAAACATGCTTTAATTTTATTCCTGGAAATCTTAAAAGCATTTAGAAAGCTGTTACTCTCTCTTAGAAGAAGAGCCCACAATATGAATATGAATACTGGATTAACTATTAAGGCTAATGTAACGTGTTAATAATACAGCAGGATCACACTGCTGGTTGCTTTTAATAACACAGCAATACATTGAAATTCATGCTACCTGGCAGAAATTGTGTCCGTAGTCTCATATAATCATATTTAGAAGCTGCTTTCAGACTGCATCAACTCAATTCAAATTTTAGAAAAAAAAATTATAATGCTTTTTACTTACATAGTATCTTACATCTGAGGATCTTAAAGTACCTTAATTTCACATAGTATTAACATAATACAATAGTCTTTTCATATTCTCTTTTATTCGTATTTGACTTCTTCCTTGCCTTTTGTCTTCTCTCTCTCTTATCCATTGCCTATATACAATTATTCCTGCTGCTTTTATCTATACCTGTATAGAGTAATTCCTTTTGATATGTCCATACTGCATGCGCTTGTGTATCTAGAATGAGTTCCTGCCTTCAGATTTATATCAAATAAAGCAAAACAAATTCTAGAATTAAACACACAAAACCCAGGAACACTGTTCTATATCTTAAATGTGCTTCTTTGTAGTTTAAAACTTCAAACTTCATTACAGAACAATGGCTGAGATTGTTGGTAATTATGGCTTAGAAGAAAGATTTTAACTTTCCTGACACAGAAAGCTCTCTCGTGGCTTTTTCATGGCCCAAGCTGCAATTGTTGAAGAGCCAAAAGGTGGGAAAGTTCTAGGAACTGATTAGAGAGCAGAACTGACACTGACACCCGTCCCGTTTCTCCATGGAGCAAGGTCTGATCACGCAGGATGCTGTCAGCTGCAGCTGAGGATTTACTTTATAGAAGACTCTCCATGTCAGCAGGCACCTGCCTGTGGCCCGAGGAATTAGACTCAACACTGAAGGCACAGCTGAATTGCCTGGAAGTGAAATGAAGCTCAGAAGGCAAGTTGGCCATCTGCAGTATAAAAGTCCTAGGCAGTTTGGCTAGAAAAGAAACTGTTGTTCTCAGTTGGTTATTTTAGGAGGATTTCCCTGTTTATTATGTAGGAATCTGAATAATGAACTTGTGGATCAAGTGAGTGTCTAGCTAATCCAATACATTTGTATACAGGAGCTAATTTAAAGGGGAAAAACTCTGTAATAAATAGTTCACAGTTACAGAAAAAAACATCTCCCAGAAATAAAAATTTCCTTCTCTCTTAAATACTCAGAGATTGGCCTAATTTCTACTTTTACTCCAAAACCTGTTTTTTAGAGTAAGATTACATTGGAATAGTCTTGTTAGCTATATACATTGCATAATCCTTTACAAAAAAATTTAAATTCTTGGTCAATTATATCTATCTCCTGTGGCATTAGCTTCTGCTCTCTGATCAAGAATGATCTATTGTCAGTTTTCTGTTGTCTGTCCTCAATAGGTTTGAATGTCTTTTTCTCATTTTCTTGTAAGAAATAATAACTAACAAATAATGGCTAGCAATAAAAACATTTTATTTGCTTTTGGGTGGTAAGGAGTGTCAAACACTATGTTACGCAAGCAGACACAGGTGTTGTGTTAATTCATATGTAACATTTAGCTCTTAATTAAAAAAAAAACAAAACAACAGTGAAAAGAAAAAACTCATGGAGCCTAGAAAGTAACCATGGAATATGAGGCCACTGAGAATCTGTTGCAAGAACCTTAGAATTTATCTTGAAATTAGAACCTCTCTTTTGAATGTTAAGGGAGGGAGGATAGCAAGGAAACTTCAGATCAGGATATGTATATTTAAACAAAGTATTAGGTTTTGTTGTGGGGTAGATCCAAAACCAAAAGAGGCCTATTTTTCTCATTGTGGTTTTCATATTGAAAATATGTTCCAAGAACAACTATTCTCATGAGGTTTTGGCCCAAGATGGCAGGAATCTTAGGAAAAAACAGATGATCTCACAAGACCTCCGACATCCAAAGCACAAAAAAATCTCACAAGTCAGTTTGTGCCACATGCCACTACTTAGGGCCAAAAATCTGCTGAGAACAATCTACAGAAATGTTGGGCTATTGAACAAAAAAAATTCCAGAGCTGTTTTAGTCTCAGGCTTAAGGTCTAAACCTGAATCTGACCACAAGGTGGGTATGGTCTCCTCAGACTAACTCTCACATCTGCCGTCAATGACCAACTCTCATATCTATTGTCGATGATATAATGGTTGAAAAAAAAGCATTTGAAGAAAGAAGATGGCAAAAGGAGCATCTTATTACAAAGCCACTAGTATATTTTCATATCAGCTTTCATCATAAAATTACAAATGATGACACGAAGTATTCAGATCTTTATTGTGACAAGATGTCTGGGGAAGGAGGGGGGCAGGAGAAGGCAGTTTGATTGTAGACATATAGTGTGGTGGAGCTGATTTTGAACAGCAGCTTTGGCCAGCTCAGAAAACTATCTTCAGTTTTGTGGCCAGCAAAGGATGATAAAGTTAACAAATGCCACTATAATTTATGCACACACAATGTTATGCACACAGTTACATATGGATTCAGTCTGAGCCCTGTGAATATTTACATGTCTATACTCATATATGTAAGGTACTTGACATGTAGTTGACATTAAATACAATTACAGGTAGGTGGGTCTGAAAATTATAAAATGCTATAAGAGGCTTTCAGCACCATGTTTTCTGGACCAGAACTTCCATAGGTGTAAACTGGCATAGATCTGTTTATTTTGGTGTCTATTTTATACCAGCATTTAGCCTGGCCTTGTATATTTATTGTACACAATCATATTCCCTGATTATCTAAAAGTAACACCTTAAGATTGAGCGATGTTGGTTTTGGAACAGGATTTTCTGTAACATTCTGAAATTTGGCTAAAGTGAGAAAATAGAACATGGAATACTTTTTGTCAGATTCTTAACTTATGAGTAGAGAGAGGATCTTAGAAGAAAATAGTATATCAAGCTCACAAGTGCAAGACAGATATTTATGACATGACTCGCTTCAGCCTTGTAGAATGAAAGTGGGAGTAATAAAATGTGTGCAGAGGAGTGTGCAAACTGTTGCATCCTCTGAATTCATTGAAGATGACGTGAAAAAGTTGTTTGGATGCTTTATTATGTGTGGATATCCTATAAAAAATGCTAGTCTGGAAGTAAAAGCGGCCAGAGATAAAGATGAGCATGATGGGGTTGACACTGCAATTAAACTTGAAAACCTCTTTTTATGTTACACATTAAAAATCATGTTTGAACCAATAAACAGAATGAATAAACATAGTATCATTGTATGTGTATTATGCATCTATAAAAGTAGTACACAAGACTCGACTGTAGTATTTCAGCAGTGTTTAGTTATTATAAGAGAGACGACTGTATTGCAGGAAAGCTTTGGGATAAGATAACCTTTAGGTTAACACATGCCCTTAAATAAGTCAGTGGAGTCTCTATTGTTCTCAATTCAGCCTTATTAGGAGCACTTCATTCTCTTAAATATATTACAAAAGAAAAAGAGATTAGGATGAAGAAGGGTCAATAAAGAACAAATAGACCTCCCCAGTAATTGAAGGAAAAACTCATTTGAGCTCCTGGGTACCACTGTGGTTCGACCCTGTGTTGTCTGGTCCCCTTTTTCTCCTATGACCTGTGCAGAGCTCATTTGCTGTCTCTCAGGAGGTGCTTGTTCCATGCTTCTTCCCCATGTCACCTAAGGCATTGGAACTGTTTCTCCAGAAGAAGCAAAAAGGGCAGTCTGAGAAGGACCTGGGCTCAGACCCTTATGTGGCTGAATTAAAGAGGGAAGTACCCAACAAGACACAGCTAAAATTACATGCAAAATTCTACTCTTTTGAATTACTTTGGGTGGGGAGAAGCCAGCATGTGAAATATCTAGCTGGGAAGGCCCATGGCTTAGCAAATTAATCTGTGCACAAACAAGATAACTTCTTCCATCTTCTTCAACAGAAAGGACAGATGCCTCTGACTGTAATTCTGACTATGATTACAACCTCTTCTTGCTCCAGTGGCATAAAAGCATAGAGGCCGATTCCTTTATATGGCGCAGGACAATTTTTCAGCCAGCATAAGCTGGGACACCAGAAGGGGCAATTTGGATTTTTTTTTCTAGCTGCAAATGTCTTGGGTGCAGCAAGGTGGGAGCAGTATCTTCATTTTCCCTCTGCCCCTCATCACTGCCCTGAGGTGCCAAACACCATGAGTTTCAGAAGGGAGGCAGAATGTGATATATAATCAGGTATGATGGCTCTGTGTCATCGTGGCCTTTTTGACCCACCAGAGTGAAAGAGAAATGTATGCAACCTTGAATAAGTGGAAGATACATTAAACTGGGGTACCAGAAAGGCTATGTAAATGAGCTGATTTGCACATACAGTTAATGGATTCATGCAATCAATTTTTACACCTACTCCTCACATAATACTGTCAGAAAATATTTTTCTCCCTAGTGAAAAACATTAGTAAACTGACTTTTTTCATTGTTTACAGTTTTTCTTTGAAATTCTTCCATCAGTATCAAAACTACCCTTAGTTTTTTAGCAGAAATGGGAGATTTTAGACAAAAAGCAATCTTAAAAAAAACATTTACCATTCAATGGAAATCCATTATCTGAGAGAAAAAAACCCCACCTGCTTTAGAATCTCTTGACTGGCTGCAGTCTTCAGCCATTATATGACTATTATTATTAATGCATTTGTTATTATTAGTCCTGGTTGTTTTAAACAAGCAAACACTTCCTGAAACAATATTATAGAACAATATTTCATTAAATGAAAATCACTAAAATCTCTTAAAAGACATCCTATAATGGGAAAATATAAGAGAAAGGGAATGCTGGGAAGGCTCACACTGAATTTTAAAGCCCATCTGACTGTTGTGTGACATATAAGCACATTGTGTTGTATGCAGCATTTTTACCCCACACAATGGTTTAAAAATATTGTGTTTTGGTTTTTTTTTCCATTAAACATTTCATACAATGTCACGCACGTTAATTGAAGTGGATGTGAGTGAAATGCAACCCTTGGATTTTATTATGTGAATTTAATTCAGGAAAAGGAGGAGGGGGGAGCGGGAAAAAGACGACTCAACAAATTGTCGTGGATTTATTTTCTTCATTTATATTAGGTTACCCAGAATGAAAAGCTGCCCAATGGATGTTAGATATAATAGCTAGAGAGTTTAATATGATTTCTGCTGCAAGAAAAACTGGACTAGATAAAAAAATCCATATCTTAATGATAGGTAAATAATCCTTTAGTATCTCAGATGTACATGCTACAGGCAGGAACTCTCTATTCATGAAAACTCTTTTATTCTTGTATGCCATTACTGCAGAGATATTGCCATATTGGTAGATATATTCCTACACTGATAAATAGACTGCATAAACAATATACCCCCCCCATAAGCAAGATAATGCTAGTACATTCTAGCAATAATAGCTCCTCTGCAGGAGGCTAGATTTTTCCCTTTTTCTAAATGCTAACAAGAACTGCTCTAAGGTTATCCATGTAATGAAAAACAGGGGTAAAATAAGTGTGGTGCATAGAAGTCTCTTTCCCTCGCCTCTTCCATCTCAGTTGATAATGTCACAGATTTCTTTATGCCCATGTACTCTGATGGCATGTGTGTGTGTGTGTATGTGTCCATGTGCATGTGTATAAGATATTTTCTTATTTAATAAATAAATGTGTGCATTTCTCCAATGTCAATAAAGTTTTAGCTGCCTGTGAGATCCCTTCATATATTGGATAGCTACTTCATTTCAAAGGCTCTGATGAAGTCCATAATCCAGGGGAATGTAGCACAAGTCCCTGCACGATGTACTGTAGGTAAGCTGCTAAGAATCACTTGCAGTTCTGCATGGAGACACATAGTTCTCTTTGATAAGTTGCCCGACCTGAGAAAGCTGAAAATATGTCCATTATTGTGAAGACTGTTGAAAGGATACTGGATTATTAGTCTGGCTAGTGACAAGATCTTGGAGACTGATTTAGTTAATGCACATTGGTGATCATACTTTTAAAAAGGAAGACTCTTTTATTTTTTAAGTTATTAAAAGACTCAGATTTTTGGATGGCAGATTTTTAGCATCAGAATTGATATCTGTTTCAGAACAGTTGTCTGATTTCTGGAGGACCTACACACAGACACAACATACTGGTGTAAAGAGTACTGTATATACAGCTGTTCTCTCTGTTCATGTACACACAAGCTGTGACCCGCACCAAGCTAGCCCTGGCCTAGAGATACTCCCACTCTTTGTCTGAGCTGATGAAGGGACAGTCGAAACTATTGCCATTGTATGGCTTTACCTTTCTTTGTTCTGGAGGAGATGGGGTAGAAAAGCATGGTCCCATATGCAACTCCCAGATCAGTTTACATGGCTGTATGGAGAATGACTTTGAGGGTCTGGGCCAGGCAGATGACCATAATATAGTGTACTTGGACCGTGTACTTGGCTTTGCATATGCATGATGTTGCCTGAAAGATGTGGTTCTTGCTGTATTGTGCAAGCCCAGTGCATGCTGTCTACAGCTCTCAATTGTCCCTGTGGCAAACAATATCAATACTCAGTATCGCTTTGTGTTCACACCATGCAGATGGCTGTTAAGTTTGGATTTTACCATGGGCTTCAAGGCATGTTTAATACATAGTGTAGCCGTACCTAATCACACTCTGAGACCAGTAAAATTTCACCATGTGGGAAAATTATTTTTTTCCTACTGTGGAGGGACTCACATTTTGTCATTAATCAAGCAGAAAGAGGAAGAGGAAAGAGGAAGAGTTGGTGCAGAAAACAGCCACTGATCTGGGTATTGCTTTGGAAATGCTTTGCTTTAGGCCCACATTGTTATCCATCTGCCTGTCCTCTCACAGAAACCACTGTAACAAACATAACAATGCATTAGCTTAGAGGTTTTTAAGGAAATGAATCTTGTTTTCCTTAAGCATGCTCCATTCTCTGCTTATAAAGGAGCAGAGGTTGAGAGGAAGAATGTAGGCAAATGAGTCTTTCCAAGTATCATCATTCACAACACAATGTAACTTCATTTTTATAATGCCTATCACATAAAAGCTAACCCAAAAGGCTTTTACTGTGTTAAATAACGTATTTACAGAGGAAAAAAAATATTAACAGCAGGATGGAGAGGAAATTGAGAAAGTCAAAAGAGAAAGCTTTTTCATTTGTTATTTTTAGGTTACATATGGAAAAAGATGGAGAGTCAGGTAGGCAGATAAATGGGAGAGTCTGTTCCAGATGGCTGCAGGTAGGAGGAGAAGGTTCTTTCACCCAGCAATGGGAAATGTACCAGTATCAGATAGCACTACCAGAAAAGAGACCTAGAGTAAGACAAAGGGACAAGTGGAAAAACAGGGACAAGAATTCATTCAGACCTGATTAAATTCCACCCAGTGGAAACAAATTTTAACCTCTGGGGTTAGAAACCAAAGCATTTGGATGGACGTGGTATGTAATGCAAAACTTGCTTTCACATAAACTTCCAATAAGCTTTCATGAGGAATCCAAAACTCAGGCTGAGTTTACCATAAAATGTGGCCAGATGCATAAAATTTTTCACTGAGACAAATCTAAGTTCCCTTCTGTGCATCTCATTATCCTGGAAAACAAGTTACAGCAGGTCTGATATCCCTACTTGAATGGTTCTCCACTGATAAAACTTCAGAGGCACAATTACTCTGTTCTCCTATTCATCAGGTTTTGACAACATTTCTCCTTTTGTAAGATTAGCACTGTGTAGAAACAAGTTATTCTACTTCACAAAGGACTTTAAGAATCCAAAATTTAGTTCTGACTTTGAGTAAAAATTAGATTGTTTTCAAATTCTCCATAAAGTGAAATAATTAATAAGTCATAATTTCAGGGCATTCAAAATATTGGGTTTCCTTAATATTAATTTTTAATATTAATTTAAATTTAAATTTAAAGAAAAAATAATTTAAAGAAAAAAGGTTTTTTTAAAAGTGAAAAGTCTGAGTGCTTCATTCCAAAAATGTAGGAATGGGATATTTTGACATCATCAGAACAGTTTCCTTTTTTCTTCCCTAAATGAAATTATTGCAAAAACTGTCCAATTTTGCAAAACTTTTCATTTTTGACAGAATCTTAGATTTCAAAAGAACATATTTCTATTGAAATTTCTTCACCCTGCTATGAGGAAATGGTGTATTTCCAAATATTAGTATCACCTCATAAACCAAAACAACAGAAAAACAGGTCTGGCCGTTACTTCTGCTTCTTCCTGTGATTTTCCTCTCCTTATTTGTCAGCAGCAGTGGCTGTGAGATGCCTCTTGTTGTAGGGCTATGTGCAGGACACCCTTGGATTTGCTAACCGCCGCTCGGCCCAGTGGGTTGTTTGCACATGCAGTGCTGTAGTGTTGATGGGAAAGCTGAGTGAGGCGTAGTTCACTGAAGATGAAACAGACGTGGGATTTTGGGAAGTGAGAGGAGCATTTGTCTTCTCCTATTGTTAACAATCCTCAGGATGAAATTCTCCCTCTGGGATGTAAGTGGGACTTTGTTTCGGAGAGGACAGAGGAAGAGAAACACGAGGTAGGATATGGCCCAATGCTTCTAATGAAGATCATGTACGTTCTGCATCTGTCAGCTTCCTTGTCTGCTTACTGCTTGTCCGGTGGCCCGCAGGAGTTAATGCTTGCCTTAGGCATTGGGGCTGACTGCTTTGCCTACATCTAGTGAGAAATGCCATTAGTAGGAAAACTGTGAAGGCTGATAACTCCTCAGAGGCTGTATGGCTCTACACAGGGCAATGGAAAAACAGTCACCAGAAAGCTGGGTTCACTGTCCTAAGCAATCATTCAGAGCAGTTGTCCTTGGCCAGCTCCTGTGTTCATTCATTTTTCTCCCCTTTCTCAAGCCTTTCTTTCAATTAGAAACTTCCACATCAGAAGGATCAGGTTTGTGTTTTTCAGGTCTTTAATGCCAGCATATGGATTTTAGTATATATAAACCACTGCAAACCGGGAGAGGAGAATAAGGAAGTGTGAGGTGGTGATGACAGCGACAAGGACGTGTTTGTTAAGAGGCACAGAACGTAAAAAGGTTAGGAGCTTTCTTGAAATCCTTGCTAAATTATATAACATTATTATTACTATACATTCTGGAAGGAAATATCGCTTAGTATTCATGATTTGTAATCAGTTAATTACATTTCATGTGATTTTCCTTTGCAGAATGTAAGTATTACTATGCCATCCCATTTTACAGGCAATGAAACCATGCAAAACTTTCTCTAGGCAACACAATAAACTGCTGTTGGAGTTCAGAGTGGCACCTAAAAATTCCTTCTCTGTGCACCAGCAAAAAAAAATTGATGTAACTGTCATATCATGAAAATTATATTCTAGACCCATGATGAATAAAATACAAGAATAAAGCTGCACATTGCTGGAAATCTACCATTTCAAGTAGCAGAGATTGTGCAAGGAAAACAGATCCCAGCAGATCTCCACAACTTTCAAGCCCTGAATAACCTGACAAACATTAGATTCTGGTACTGCTGACTTTGCAGCTGAGATGGCCTCAAAGCTATAAGGGAAACTAGACCTCCTACACTGGTTCTGTGTACTATCTCTTCAATACATCATTACTGAA
This sequence comes from Ciconia boyciana, assembly GCF_034638445.1. NCBI lineage: Eukaryota > Metazoa > Chordata > Aves > Ciconiiformes > Ciconiidae > Ciconia > Ciconia boyciana. Next base: position 56,896,008 of record NC_132939.1, on the reverse strand, counting down.
AAGAGAAGTTATATAGGAACTGAATTCTAGTCACCCACTACCTATGGCAGGCACCACTTATGAATCTCAATTGCAAGCCAGGGTATTCTTGGAATTTGGAAAAAGATGATTCATCAGAACTAATAAATGCAGAGAACGAATTGTTTAATTTAGGTCATTAGGTTACCCATAATATATTACAATACTCACAAGAACTCGACACCCTCGCATTTCTGTGAATTGCTATGTGTTCTATGTATTCCTGATGCATTCTTGTTAGCATTTGAACACTCCTGGGCTCTTGTACCTGCTGCCCTCAATTACTTCAACAAGGAATAGCTCTTTCTTGGCTCTGTTACTGCTTCTACCTGCTGGGAAGGAGGGAAAAAATGTCACTGTACAGGTAAATGGGAGCCCTGAGACATTTTCACTTACTGAAGGCTGGAAAACATCAGAAATCTCTGCCTCTTGAAAGCACTGGAGAACACGGTTGTTGAGATTGTATCAGATTTTGAGACATTCAAATTCCACACCCAAAAAGATTATTCATTTTGAAACAGAGTTGACTGGTGCAGTGACCCATGGCTGGAGTCAGTAACTCCTGGGTTAGCCTCTTCTTTCCATCTCTGGCTCACTGGTTGGTCTTGGACAAAGCTTTCTGTCAGGTTTGGGAAAGCTTCTGTCCCGGTTTCCTCACCTAGACTAGACTGATAAACACTTACTTCTCCAGGGCAGCTCATTGGGCTTTGTGGGATTCTCTGGTTCATGCTTGTAAATGTAAATGAGTTCTGTGAATGTAAAACATTCTTACATTATAATGTCATACCTTTACGTACAGTTGAGGAACTTTATACACAGATGCCAGGGAAGATGTCAGACTGGGAAATGGAAGGGCTGGAGGAAAAAATGGAGGAAGCAGGCAAGGATGCTTGAATGGGAAAAAGGAAATTACTTGTGGGGGAGACCTAACCACTGAGAGTTTCTGCTGTCAGCAGTCTTACCCAAAATAACCTTCTGTGCTGCCATCCCAGCCAGAAACAGGTTGCAACTTCATATAGGCACTCACAGAATCGGGGCTTAAAGAAAACAGGAAATAACACTCAATTTTTATGGGAAACAGTCTAGCTGTTGGGAGCACTATTCCCTTCATGGTGGAGAGGATACAGTGGAGTCTGGGAGAACCATAGGGTCCTGTGTGGGAGTCCTAAAAGAAAAAAATCCCCTTTACAGTCTGTTTCATCTGAGTCATTCCTCTTTTGAATCATGAGGTAGATTACACTTGCCTTCAGCACTTTACTAACCCGTGATAAAGATGTAGCTTGAAATCCCCTCAACACTTCCTCTGGCTGGTTTTATTGAACATACTGGGGTAGACAAAATCCTAACCTGCCCAAATATATTCTCTTTTGAGGAGTTAGACGCCTACCCCCTCTCAAACTGAAAGGATGCTGCCAGACTGTGGCTGTCCACTCTGAATAAGGTGCAATTTTCCACAAGTCACTCCCACCCTGGAAATACCTCTGTAATGCCTAAAGAAAAGACCGCTGCCTGACTTACCTGTGAGGGGACATACTGCAGGAAAAGAAGCTGGAAGGGCAGAGAGGCTGACAATAGTTACATGGGGTTTATCTGTTGTCAGTATAACTTTAGTGAACCAGCACCATCAGCCGAGTCTCTCATTGTTGCTTTCTAGTGGTGTTCTAACCTCTGCTTGCTTATTTATAGAACAACCTCCCATTTTTACCTGGGTTCAGGAGGAAAAGAAGGGAGGAAATTTATAAAGCTGGAGTGTTCCCATAGATTTTCTATGGGAGAACTGTTGTTTCTTTTTGCTGAAAATAAAGTTCCATTTGGAAAACAGTCTCTTTAACAATGAGGTGTGCACAGTAAATGGAAATTTTTGATGGTTTCAGTGGGAATTAAGCACCTCTTAAAATTGTATTCATAAAACTGTAATCAGCTAAAAATGCATAGGATGTACACTTCACCTTGGAAATTTCCCTTTCTATATCACCTGAGGAAAGGATTAATCTTAAATTTGAGACATGCATCTCTCATCTGTAACCATGAGGATAATGTTTAATATCCAAGGAGGACTTGAATATCTTACCATTTTAAATAAAGAATTAGAAAATGTTCTAACAAATATCTTCTACTTTGCTAAAAGAAAATGTGGTTCTTACAGAACAGAAGTGAAATAAAACCAGATCAAGAATGAGGATTTCAGATATGGCAGAGAGCAGAGCATGTAAATACTCTGGGATGTGACAAGAAAGCTGCATGATCTCATAGCCATAGGTTCATGGTACTGACAGCTCTAGTTCAGGCTGTAAAACAATTTCCAGTAGAAATCTGGTTTTGTTTTCTCACAGCTTTTTTATTCTTTCCCTTTCAGGTAAAATTGTTGAAGTCTTGATTTGAAACCTTACGTTCAAACAGAATGAAGAATAGAAATTAAATGGTGAAAAATAGCATGTGTCCATTGTTCTGCAACATTGGCATCTGTGTGTTTGTCATGAGTGGAAGGGCTTTGAAACATCCAGTGCACCTAGCCCCACAGACTGACCTGTCTAGTCCTGTGCCATTTTAGGCTGTGGCCCAGATCAGACTCCAAGTCTTAGAGAGAAGGTTTTAGGCCAGGGAGACAGGTATTCTCCTGTACAATTGCTTTATTCCCTGCACCGCAGCATGGTCATCCCAAAATCCTCAAATATGGAAGACCTCAGGTGGGACCTTCTGTCAGGAGCTGATATCCATCCTTTGGCATATTATACATATAAAACATATGATCTTCTGGGATAAATCTGGCACAGAGCTGGGCCTGAACTACAGGATACATTAAAGATAGAAACAGAATGCACAGACGTCCCACAGCTCAGGTCCTGAGATTTCTCTCAAAATCTGCTCTGAGCTCAGCACCGTAGAAGCTGGTCAATGAATCTGATTCTGTTGTTTGACAACCTATCCTGCATAAGTTATGGCCTGGTCAGAAGTCCAGAGGGTCCCAGCAAAGCTTCTCTACTTTTCTGCAACAGATTTCCTAAACTGCCTCTTCAGTGTGCATGGTTCTTGCCTATTTGTAGAAGCTCCTAACTAGACCAAAATCCATGTTCTTCCTCTTGATAGTTTTATATGGCATTAGGTAGCTTTATTTTTATATAGGATCCAAGGAGAATATTATGAAATACTGAAAAATGTTCATGTACATGACCTGGAAAAGGATGCTTCTTGACAGATGATTTTATTAGACCTTCTAATTTGGTAGATTTTGGTATAATTTGGGAGAGAGGGAAAAAACATTATCTTGTTTTAGGGCTTTTCTGTTCTGCATGACTTTTATCTTTCAATGGCCTTTGTCCTTTATGCTACATTGACTTTAATTCTCAGGCTTATTGGATTTGTGATATTTGTTTCCAAGTGTCATTTTAAGAACAATACTAGATGTTTTCCTTTCAATAGGGTTATCTTTTAGTTCTTCCTTTTCTTGATCATCTCTAGACAGAAGCAGCCTGTTATCTTGCTCTGTTCTCTCTCATTTAATTTGAGACTTTGTTTTGTGTCTTGGGTACAATACTGAGACACGCAAACATGTACATGCACTTTACATCAGATGCTAACCCTACTTAGGTGTTCCTGATGGATAGATGAATATCATCTTTATTTGTCTGAAGTGTTTTTTGCATGGAGATCACCATAAGATTGATGTATTCAAAATACAGCAGACATTAGTAAAAGAAGGAGATAAAGTAGCCAATAGATGTACCTTAATAAATGAGCTGTGGTTTTGTCTGTCACAGGAGTTTAAGCAAGTCACTAAACTTCTGCATGAACATTTCAATGCTTTCTATGTAACATATGAATAAAACTAATTATCAGCTCACAGAGGCAAGTCTAAAGTTCATTAGGATTTTCAAATATCTTTGAGGCCCTTGAAGCTAAAGTGAATTTTTGTGGACAGGTAGATGTGTAATATTACTAGATCCTTCTGGCAGGAACAACCAAACATCATTTACCTAGCAAAACAAGGTCCTAATCCTCTTCAGAATTTAAGGTGACCAGAAAATAAATAGTAAAAACTGGAATTAAGTAAGTGCCTTGTCAACATTTTAAAAATTCAGTTAAATATCTGTTTGGGGGTTGGGGGTTTTGAGCTTTTGTTGTTTTGTTGTTGTTGTTGTTTTTTAAAGTTTATATAGTGTGGAGAACAATTTAAGAGTATGACAATCTCATGAACCTTTGTCCTTCCATTGCAACAGTATAATTATCCCTGGCAACCACAACATTGCATACCTGTAAAAATAACATGAGGAAAATATTTAATGTATTTTTAGCCACCTTTTAATGCTGCTCCATAATTAAAGTAATTTGTAGCATGTATTAAATATTATTACATTGGTTTTGTGTTCTGATTTTTAATGACTTTTGAAAAGAACCACTAATAACAGAAAAATAACACCATGTTAATTAACAGCATCAATTCAGAGTGAAGTTAATGGCACTGTTTGCATTACTAATGTAAGCGGGATTTGGCCCTTAGGAAGTAATTTCATATGGCAGTTACATGTTTGTCTCTGAAGTACCAATACCAGCTGCCAGGTGGGTGGCTGATGGTGAAAAAATGTAGGATTAGATTGTTATGCCAGTGAAACTTTTTGACCTGGTAGTGTAGGATATTTCTTGTGAATGACTGGAGGATTCAACTATAGCTGGAGAATATTTCAGCCCTCTTGACACCATGGAGAGAAGAGTTGCACCAAATGACCTCGAGAGTGGAAAAACAAGGCAGAGCAGAAAGACCAGGAAAGGCAGATAAGCCCCCAGACAGTAATCAAGCAAGTAAGTGAGTGCGACTTCAGGGATAAGGAAGAGTCAAGCCATTTAGATAAAGGCTAGGGCTGAAGCTTACAGCAGAGGCCAAAGCCCAGGTTAAGCCACCATTCCTCACATCCCTGCTCTCTTTCTAACACCAATTCAAAATCAAGACCATAATGAAGTTGATTTACCTAAGTGGTGCTTTATCTTCAGACACAAAGTTCTCTGGCCTGCATTTCGGTGCGTTCCCCAGCTTTTACCTATATTCTCAATTCAGTGTGACTCATTCAGCCCATGATCCTGAGTGAGGGCTGCTTCAAAACAGAGCTTCAAAAACATGAGCAATTCTTACCTCACCTGCTTCCTTTTGTTATTGGAAACATCAGCTCCATCCATTCATTATTTAGCTCAACTGTAATTTGTAACAGGGGATAAAGGGAGAGAAGGAAATGAATTTGTTTTATATTAGGAAGATATTTTAGAGTACTGTTTCTAAAGCATAGGAGGAATTAATATTATTTTCACCGTTCCTATTTAAGAGTCTAAACGCTGAGTTTGCCCCTTGCTTTAAAGCATTACAATCGTTGCAATGATTCCTCAGTGGTGTAGTAGATCTACGCAGTCACAAGCATAATGTAATCTTTAAAAAACAACTATGTTCTTTAAAAAGATTTTTCTTCTTTTTCCTTTTTATATACCTTCTGCATTGTGCAACACTGGAAATGCTAAATCCCAAATGGGTACTTCCACCTGGCAAGCAATCTTTATTGAAGGAAATGTGATATTTTTAGAATATTACCTAGCTAAGGATTTTGAAGTCTTTTGGTAACGCTAATTAAATAATTCTCTCAACACGTCGCTTCAGGTACTATTATCAGTCCCACCTTTTAGATGAGTAAACCGGGTCTGCCTTGTCCAACCTGAGATATCAAGCCAGTGAATGCAGTGAGCAAAGAATAATGCCAGACTTCTTCATGCCTTTCAACACTTCAACTTACTTATTTTCAACCATTCTTTTGTCACTGTGCCATACAATATTCCTCAGGCCATGGGGGCCTGAGGGGAACTTTGCCTTTAATATATTGGAAATTCAACAAAAACCCACTGCAATTTGGACATAAATGTTTTGAGGCCACCATATGAGCACTTTCAATAAAACTGAAATTTCACAAAAAAAAGTCCATCAAGTTCTACTTCAGTACGGGATGAAAGAGTTCTTGAGAAACTGCCTGCTCCCATGCTTTTCCTAAATGCTTTGGGCCAGAAACCATTTGGGGGCATCTCTGGAGGTGATGGACACCTTCGGCCAGTCACAAGCAGTAGCAATCCTCACCTCTCAGATGAGTGGGTGGCTACTTTCCTGAGTGCACAAGGATGTCCCAGCAAGTATTTGGCAGCTGTTGGGTTTCAGAAACTGCCAGTGACAGCTACTTTTCCTCACTCTAGCCTGTGTGAAACCACTGAAAATCAGCAAACTAGATGAAACAGGTCTGTGGACCACTCAGCTGGAACAAGATGCTCGTTTAGTTAATTGCTTGAGAACTTTGTTGCCCAAACATATGTAGTAACTGTAGAATAAAACCAGCAATTTCACAGAAATGTCATTTTATTGCTGTTCCTCTTCTCAGGTTGTCAGGAGTACAGGTCTCCCCTCTGTGATCTGGTATGTACACATCTAAGGGTACAATTTGTGAATTTCTGTTTACAGTAAATATTAAATATATAATTTTTTGATACTAAGATGTCATATGAAATTAAAAAAGAAACCGTTTTAGAGCAGTATTCATCATAGACATGAATGCAAGGCTTCGCTTAATTTCTAAAGTTTATAGGACTTTCCAGGTTTTCTTCCTGCCATTAAACCATTATACCTTTTGACTGCTGTTTGACCCTCTCATTCCCCAAAAGACCCTTTTATCAGTCCCTAAGTCAGTCCCTACAAAATCCACCTACTTCCTGAGCCCATTTTACTGTTCTTCCTTGCAACCAAAATTTTTGGGTAGGTAAGCTTTTGAGAAGAGACAAGGAAGTAGCTCTGTAGCCTCACACTTCCATAAGGAATGACAGAAACACTTTCACTTAATATCTTAACAAGTGAAGTGGTTTACATTTTCTGGTCCATATTTGCTCTCCAAATAAGATAAAGGATGCTTCCTACTTTTTACAACTATTTGGATGCCAACAGAATGGACAGTCATCCAAAACATGAAGGGATTCTGGTTCAAACTTCGCAAGAACAAGGTATACAGGATGCTGGATCCTCAGCTGCATCCATTCTAACCAGAATGCTTGTGTGCTTTCCCATAAACCTGAATGGGAATGCTGTAGCTCAACCTCCCAAAAAATTAAAGGCTTCTCAGCAAAATGACCATAGATCACTGCTTTGTCTCCTGGCTTCCTCTCAGTTTTGCTGCTTTAGATTTTACTTTTCTTGTAATGAACCACATTCCTGAATCACCATCTGGAATTAACTGCATACTCTACCCATCTTTCCCCCTAAAGGCTGAGAATAAGGATGTGCCCACCAACTATAGTGAAGACTACATGAGATATATGAGAGTTAAACTGGTTCACTCTAAGCCCCTCCAGTGTGCTACCAGCCTGCAAAGAAAAAAGGAGAGAGTGAAAGACTCTTATATTTTCCCAGTAATCTGATGAGAAGAGAGAGAGGCAGACAGAGAGAGTTCACTTGGCTAATTTTCTAGCCAGCAGCTACAACAGTGCTTCTATTAGGAGATATGAAAAGAGACAAAGAGCTATAATAGCTATAGATTGGTTTTGTTGGCGAGAAGAAGTTCTAACTATGCTGGGGGGATGAGGAGGTACAGAGGCATGCTCTCAAGGGATTTTTTTTTTACTTTAATATCATAATTTTGGTGCATCTAGAGCTGCATATTCAGTTAACACTGACTGAAAATAAAGTTTTTAACATATCACACTGCCTGCCCAGATAGCTGAAGGGAAAGCTGGAAAAATTCATTGACCTTGTGTTATTCTCCTTTGCGTTGACTTTGTGAGATTCAGATTCAAATTTTGTTGGCCCAATGTTTTGTGCAGAAACCTTCCTTCAACAAATACATTTGTTTCATCTTATCTTCATTCTGTTTGTTTTTTTCCCCCCTTATTAGAAAAGATGGGCACGTGCCATCTTGCTTTATAGTCTGCCTAGTACACTGTCGTTAGATTATTCTCAAACTTATTTGTCAAACCCCTTACCCAAACCTTTCTTCTTGTACTAATTCATTCTGCACAAGAAACTACATATCACTTGTCTCTTTCTCTTTCATTCTTTCTTAAACTGAAGCAGTACTGTCTCCCAAAGCACAAGCATTTGAGAGTTATGCATTTTCACAGTTCTCATCCATGTTAAATCCAAGATCATTTTGTTCCCCCTTACCGCCTCCCTCTTCTTCTCCTGACTGCTTGCCTGGATAAAAATAAAAATGCCTTAAGCAAATCCTTTCATAAACTTATATATTGGGATGGCTAGACCAGAGCTCCTAACATGAGAGAATACATTTCTAGGAATGGGTGTGTGCCTGAAAGCAAGAAACTAGACAGGACTGGGTATCCTGCTAACACTCCTGTTTTCATGAGCTAACTAACCTCCATTTAAAATGCTAAATAATTTTACTTTATTTCCATGAGGATCTGACCTTTGGAGAGAGAAGTTCTTACAAATTTATGTGACACCCAACAACCATTGTCTCAGAGAAATTTCTCTTTCCTGGAGACATGCACATAACAAAGTAGGCGAGTTAATGCAAATGAAAAAGAGAGATGCAAATAAAAGGGGACTGGTATGTATACATCATTTTCTGAAAGTTTCATGTGATTTTGTGCAAGTCAGAATTTTCCTGTGCCTCAGTTTACCCAGCTCTAATGTTTATGTTACTGACATCTACAGTATTATATTGAGAGTGAAGCTTTGTTTATTAGGTAAGTATGCTAAATTCAGTGGTCATCTAAGGTTTCGTTGCTACACTGCGCATCTCAGAGAGCTTTGCTGTTACAGCCACTACAGAACTTAAATCTAGCTAGTTACAGGCTCCAAATTTTGTGCTTTCTCAGGGTTAGGTCCACAGAGAGATTTTGAGCAAATCAATCCAATATTTAAGCATTGCAGAGATCCTTAGCCTCCCACTCATCTGCTGCCAAATTCTGAATCTTTAATTATATATGTTGTGTTTAACTTCTTCACTAGGAGCAATTGAAAACTCCATCCAGAATTCCAGATAACCAAGTGGTTTAGGCACAGTTCTTGGATGGGGGGGGGGAGAAAAAATAAGTACTTCAATCCCTGCTCCAAATCAAAGAAGATAAAGATTTAAAAACTACTCCCTGACTTTCTGAAGAGTGGTCTGAACGCAAGTGCTTAGGTTGCAGGTGTATTTGTTTCTATACACGTAACTCCTCATGAGGTGAGCCTAAGCCAGAGCTAGGTGCCCAGCTCCACTGTGATTAGGAATCCTAAGAGGCCGTGGTCCTTGAGAGAGGAAATTAGCCTCTCTTGTCTGGTGTGTGCTTTATGCGATGCCTAAAGCTTCCTGGTTTTTGAGGGTCCAGTCTCTAGGATCCTCACTCCTTGCATTTTGTGTGTTTCCTGTGACACTTCATGTGGGGGCTGTGAATTTCACTAAACTGCAAGGCACCTAAAAATTACATGTTGCATGACCCAGGTCCTTTTATGGATCCAATCCCCAGTTCACTACATATTCCAACGTTAAGACTAAGCTCATCCTCACGTACCTGGGCTCACTGCTAACAGCCTATGACATACAGTTGAGGTCATTCTAATTCCCTCTAGTACAATGTAGGGGATACACATGCAGAAGGTAGTTCATTATGGTATTATAATCATGCCCTGCTTATACCCCAAAGTCACTCACTTCCATTAAAGGCCAGGAGAGCGACTGTGAACTGAATCCCGAAGTGAGTAAGTAGCACTGTTTGGAGAGAAGGTCGATGAGGTCATGGTGGTATTCATGGTGATAGCAGCCCTCATGAATTCACCTATTATTTTTTATTTCATTGCCTTCCCAAAAATCTTTCTGAGCTTTAAATAATTACAACCTGTGACATTATTTGTTTAGGATTTTGTTTCATTAACCAACACACATTCCTACTTATTCTTAATTTTTCATAAATTCTAATATTTGGTATTAGACACAGGCTAAGCAGCTGGGCTAAGTGAGATTAGCAAAACAAGTGGATCTGAGAGAATGTCACAGTTTTCACAGATCTTTTTGTACCATCAATACAGTAATGACTGCAAGGACTGTCCAGTGTAATCATTAGTATTTTCTTCTTTAGCTCAGAAAAAGATATATATATGAGTTCTGAAGGATACTGCCTGGAGGCTATGAAAGCAGAAAAGACAATCATATGGACAAGGAAATATTCAAAACATTTTGATACTTACCTGTTTATTGTGTGAGTGATTTGCACTGCACAAAATTTTTTGCAGGTTGTGCAGTACAGGGGCAATCCTAGGGGCTGTGTGCACCAATGGGTACTCCCAGTTGTTCCTAAATTGGAGACTTTACCAATCACACTTCATGTCATCAGGTGGAGACAGCCACCAAAGAAGCAGCATAGTAAATCCAAACAGCCCTTACTCATCTGCTTAAGTTCAGATGAGGCTACTTGACCAGGATATAAATTTGGGTAGATCTGAATTCTTTCCTGAATGGTTTGTGAAGGCCTAAAGAAGAAAATCAAACTGAATTTAAAATCAGACTTTCTTCCTTTGGCGTGAAAGGGAAAGAAAAGGAGGATTTCCTAAAAGAAGGGGATATGCTTGGAAAAACTGTCCTCCTTTTTATCTTCACTCATCCTTTTTTCATGAGACATTCAGTAAAAGAGAAGAGGAATAAAGCAAATGAAGTCTTTGAAATGACTATCGACAGTTATGCAAGTCAAGAATCAAAATGGAAAAGTAAAAATCAAATATGTCACTTCCCTCCTGGCAGGATACTAATTTTTGAGTCACAGATCCATTTCAAATACCTTGATATCTGCAATTTAGCATTTTCCCAAGGAAAGCCAGAAGACCCATTCCTAGATATAGAGCCTAGAAGAACATTGTACTGTTTAGCTTAACTGTCAGATCTGTATGTAGGAAGACAACACCATTCACTATTAAAAAAACCAGTGACATGCAGGATCTGTTTAGGGACGCTACAGGGCAACACTGCTAAATGGTGTAACGCGCAAGGTGAAAAGGAACCTTATCCAGGAACACTAGAGAAGCAGACCTGGCAGAGAGAGGTCTCAAAGATTGACTTGGCCAATATTCATCCGATTCAGTGACTACCAGTCAGTCGGCACTGCAGTCAGGCCTTGTGGTTAGTATACTTATTTTTTATGGCAGTTAATTTTTATGACTGTAAGTGGTCAAGACCTCAATTTTATGTCTGGTGGAACCTGGTACAACACAATGTCCTAACACCATGCCTGGGCACTTGTTCAGTACCATCTGTTAAACAGAAGTGTTTCCTGAAAGCCTGCCATTTAACTATTGGACTAGTCCAAAACTGCTTAACTCATGAGTGCTGACAAGATCACAGTGTAAACTGATATCATTAATTTATCATTATTAATATTGTTGTTTTTACTATTACTTTACCACCCTCCATTCCCAATCACAAATAGAGCTCCATTGTGCTGGGTACTGTAGAAACATTACATAAAATAATGTCCATAACTCAAGGGCATTACAAATGCCATAAACAGAAATCAGATAGGCATTGAAAATACTGTAATTAGTGCCAACAAAAATGATGTGGTACCGTAACTATTATCTGCATCCTTGTTTGCCACTAAAATGTCAGCATTTGCCAACAATAATCTCACTGGATTATTCAATGCGATCCTACACTGTTTGTAGAGTATGAAATAATTAGGGTTGCTGTAATTTGGGGAAGCAGGTCTTGTTATACCAGCCAGCTATTTCTGTTCCCCATGTGTAGCCCCATTCTTAGTTCAGTCAGCCCAAGCTATTTGAATTAATGGGCCAAATACTAGATACAGCAAGGAAGGACCTCATCGGGGCAAATTCACAAGCTCCAAGGAACTCTAAATTTTCCCCAGCACAAGATCTGAGCCAGCGTGCTCCTTCTCATTTTAAATCAAAACAAATCACAAACAGCTCCAACCTGACTTTGTAAGAAAGTAATTCTGAATCATGCAGTGATGCATGTCAGAAAGTCCAATGTGCCACCAGCCTATTATAGCAAAAGCAATAAGAACAGCAAATCATAACAGAAGCAAAAATGAAGCCCTTTTCTTGTGTATGGTTTGATACTTTGTTTTTTGGAGGTTTTTTTTTTTTCATTTTGGTTTAAATCCTTGCTTTGGGACACACACACACAAACAGTTTAACATTCTGAAATTTGTTTTGCTGAAAATAGGGATAGGAAAAGGGAAACGTACATCTTTAATTACTATCCTATTGTTGGTAGAATTTATAAATTATGATATTGTTACCTGAGGGCTTGCTGACAGACTGCATCAGTTCTCCTCAGTCTGGCTCTAATCCCAGCTTCTATTTTTTCTTTTAAACCCTGGAATGCAGACAAAAAAGGGTTTCCCTTCAATAAACCAACTGTCTGAACCCAGATTACTGTGCTGTGTCACTAAAATAAAGGATCTAGCATTAATCTCCTCAGCTTTTAAACAACAATATAAAATATCTACAGTATTTGCTAGTCTCTTCCCCAGGTAATGGAGTTTATTTCATACATCAATCCTTAAGAAAACAGAGTAGAGCTCAGACTGGGATGGAAACAATTGATTTGCCTGGATATTGTAGTCACCATTGGTTAGCTCTTTAAACCCTAGCCAGTAATTAGCCAAGCTTTGCCTGTCCAGCACTCAGTTAGATGGAAAATTAAAGACTCGATGTTTATTGCTTGAGAAATGCATTGTAAAACCTACTCATCGTAAGCCACTTCCAATGTTAGTGCTTTGAGAAAAGCACAAACACCTAAACATGAATGAATGGAACTACTATCAGGAAAAAAATTGTTTTTCAGTGGCAGGTGGAGAAGAAGTAAAAATAAGCCATTGTTGAGGGAATCTTCTTCCAGTTCTTCATTTTTTGGCCTCCTGTGTAGTCATCCATCTGCACCACAGGGGAATAAATTCCTCTTCATAATGCAGTTCCACTATTATGGATAACCCACAGGAGTCACCAGCTGATGAGCTGAACGAGTGTGCAGAGCATGCAACTGTGGCTCCACTGTCAGAGGAGCAGCATGAGACTTCCCAGAGGCTGACAGGAGATGCTTCACTTCAGCTTGGACAGTGATTGTGTCCATGTACACACTATAAGTAGTACTGGGTTTGGTTAGTGTTTGGATGACTAAATAGGAGTAAACCACATGTGCTTAAAGGTGTTCACACCTTTCACTCAGCAAACATCTCATTTCACTCTAACTCAATATTGTGGTAATCCAACATGAACCACCAGTTCTGTCAGAGATGTCTTCATTAGCATGAACCAAAGCCAACGACACATAGTCATTGAACATGACGTTGCTGCAAGCCTAAATGTGCTAATTCCTGGATCCAGGCCAAATTCCATGTTGATTAATTTCATTCCTCTTGGGTGAAATGCCTGCCTGGCTTTCAACTGGAGACCATACCCTTCATCATCTAAGTCTTGGCACTCCCATTCCAGATAATACTGCAGAAAAGCATTCAGACAGCTTATTTATCAGGACAATGAATAGCATCATCAGACTGAATTCAGCAAATAGGAAGGGTATATAAGAAAAGAGAAATACTTCTTCCAAATACTTGCTGCAATCCTGCTCCGTACATAGAATGGAAAATATTACAGTTACAAAGCCCTTTTTTTCACTGGAAACAATTCTATGGCACAATAAAAAACTATGCAGTATTGCCCAAATTTTATGCTCTGGTCTTTGCTTTCCTGTATTCAAATTTTTAACGTGGATGAAATCAAACTTCTTTGAAAGAACTAAGCAACCAAATCAGTTAGACAGAAACAGAATCTGAACCTCACATTTACAGCATCATTTGAAAATCAATGCAGAGGAAATTAGCTATATGACTTTACAATTAAAAGGACCAAACAGACAACTTCAGAAAGTTAGTCCCCTAGGGAAAAATGAATGTAACTGTCTCCAGCTATATAGAAGATACCAGACTCAAAAGATACGAAACACTGAGGGGGTTTTTTTCTTCTTTTTTTATGGTCTTTGCTGCTACAAGCAGAGAGATGGGAATTTGGAATTCCCTGGGCCCCCGTGGAACTCAAATGTATCCATATTCCTGTAATGCAGTTTCTCTGTATAAATGTACTAACCTCCCACTAAGAAAATTAGCTCTTTAATCACTTGAATCCAAATAAAGCATTGTTATATCCTAAAGGCACTAAAGTTCTGCACTTTTAAAAGAGTGTCTGAACATTTCCCAAACACACTTAGAGTGGGGGAAAGTCCTTTTATTTAATTTTCTGTAATTAAAGAACAAGTCAGGTAGAAACCAAAGCAGTATTTGTGATGTTGCTGCTAAAAGAAGAAGGCCTGCCTTCCACAACTCTTATATTAAGTGTAAAAAGCAACATCAAGAAGCAGGAAGGAAAGAGAACAAAAGACTGAAAACTCCCCGGTGTTATTCCCCATGAAGGAAACAATCTAGATTGAGACAGCAAAAGATATCTCATACTCTCTCCATGTGCAGTGATTTACAGGACTTCAGGTTACAAGTTTAGCTTTTCAAGTTTGCAGTGAATGCTCGGATTTTTTGCAGAATAACCTGAATCAAATGGCTCCCTCATTCATAGTTAGAATGTGCTGACCGAAGCAATAAATTAGGCATGCAAAAGTGAGATGTGAAGGGAACAGCTTTGGAAGTCCTTAAGTGGCCTCCTTCAACACCTACAAGCCCTGGAAGATCCTACCATCAAATCATCTTCCTAACATCTCTCTTAAAATAAGCACCCTGCTCAGAGAAGCATACTAGAGAGAGCATCCATTGTCCTGATATATTGATATGAAACTAATAATGCAGGAACTGTCTTTTTTGGTGCGTCTCTCACAAGTTCAGCTGGTGATGAAATTCATCACAGTCTACTGCTTTCAGCAGTTTTTCCCACCCTCAATTTGACTTGATTCCCTTGGACTTTATGCTCGGGAACTCTCTCCTTGCTCTTAAAGTAGAAGCCTTCATCTTTTGAGCCTGCTACATGAAAAACTTCCCCCCCAGGTCAGTGGACACAAAGGATTCATGGAACTTTGCTAACTCTAAGGCAATGATCTCTGGCTGAATCTCTGCATGCATACTGTACGGACAACCCTACAAGTCGCCTCGGTTCTGAACAGCTTGGCAAGTTTGGTATGATTACAGTTGGGATCAACATTTCAATAAGGCATAATTAGTCTGCCAGGTGATTAATTCATTGTGCATATTAGACTATCCAAATTATCCTCATTAAGGCTGTATTCCACTAACTTGAAGCTTAATTTTTAAGTATATGACTAGTATCCTTGAAATCTTGGGGCTCTTCATATACATAATGTTAAGCACATGCATAAGTGCTGTAATGAATAGGAGCACTGGCTCTTTTATACTAGTTTTTTTTAACTATTTATCATCACTACTTAAAATTTATGTGCAGACTATTTTCATTTGCTTTTTTTTTTTTTTGCTACACTGTCACTAGTGTCCTTCTCTTCTATTTTTAAACCCTCATTCGTAGTGCACTAGGGCTAGGACCCCTAATCAGGGATCAGGGTCTCAACCCGTGCTAGGTGCTGTACAAACCCAGAACAAAAAGCCTGCATTGCAGAGAGATTCAATATGAATGCAACACATGGATATAGCCAGATCATGAGCACAAGGCAACAATGAGAAAATGCACAGTAACTATGTAAGAGCAATATCATGTTTCAGTCAGAGGAGCCAATGGTACATGACAGTGTGGTTTGTTATATTAGACTGCAAAGTTATGTTCTTCTTACCTGGTGCCTGGATTGCACTGTATTTAGAAACATAATATATAAATATGTCAGGCAGCATATCCAGTGATAATGACACCAGACTGGGGCTAAAAAGACCTGTTCACTTCTTAGTTCAGCCATATAACTGACGAGTGCCACTGGACCTTTGTGTGATGCTACAAGCTGCAACAGTTTGACTTATTTGGGAGTGGCACGTAGCAGGCAAAGATTTTGAGTGAGGCTCTTACAGGCTACTGCAATATAAATATTTAGTGGGGATAATAATAAAAAATGTAGGTTGTATGTTCATGTCTCCACACTGGAGTCTATTTAGTCACAGTCTACCCCAGTAGATGTATGCATCCTTCGCCCATAGGATTTCACCTGATTTCAGAAAGGCTTACACATCATGTGAGAAAGATCAAAAAGAGCTGGTTATAGTGGGTGGAGGTTAATTGTGTCATACCCTATTTCCATATGCAGAAATACCAGCTTGCACCCTATGTACATAAAACTAGAAGTTATTATCAAGTGAAGCCACCAGAAAGACTGTCACTAGTTTCACTGGGATCTGGTTGGATGCCTTGAAGGGGCAGCTGGAAGTCACTGCACGTATTGTTCTCAAACGTCACAGAGTCACAAACAGTTGTGTATCCAGCACAAAGGAATAAAGTTGTAAATATATGTGTATCACAGTCACATACACACATGCTTGGAAGTACCTGCCACAAATGTTGATCTATCTTCTTCTTCTTCCTTAACTTCCAACATTGGAGACTAATTTCTTAATCTGGGTTTAGTTAAACTTCCTCTACTGCTTCTGGCACTTGTTGTCAAAAATAAAAGAGTCGAACAGAGGGGGTGGAAATGCTAATTAGTCCCTGCCACAATTCATGCTGCTGTTGTAAGAATTCACAGTATGCAAAGCAGGTTCAAGCTACCCTAAGTGTCAGGCCCTGCTACTGCTGATAGAAATTGACAATTCTTGGGTTAGAAGGCAAGAAAAATGCTCTATCTTCTCCACTTTACAGATAGCATCTTTTTGCTTAGTCAGGCTTAAATTGCCCATTAAAATAAGAAAAATAGAAAGGTGAAGGGTTATCTTAATAAGTGACGATAGTAGTAACAATAACAGCATACCTTTTGCACTATAGCAAAAATATAGTCTGCTACATTCAGACTTAAAAATAAGTAAGTAGCTAAATCAAATGAAACTGTAATGTAACTTACTATAAATGTCACAGAAGCAAATATAACACAGAGTTAATTCCACGATAAATGACTGAGCACTCTAAGCATATCATCATTTAATCATCTAGTAGGTTGCTGCTTATATGAATCAAGAGTAATTTAGGAATTCAAAGTAGAACAAAAAACAATGAAAATTAGGATTTTTGTAGTTACCTTTTAGCAATCTTTGTACACTCCTAACTACAAATAATTTCTCAAAGAACAGCTTGGTGCACATATTATGAAAAGAGGAATCTTTATTATACTCACTTATGCATTGCTCTATGCAGAAGTATCCTTTCACTTAAAGTACTGAACATAGAGTACTGGTTTACGTGAACCTTTTGCTGAACCTTTACTGCTTACAATGCTCATTCAAATGGAGAGGAACAAAGGCCTGACTATTTGTCCACACCAATGCTAAGCAGGAATTCCTACTGGTAAATAAATGTTTTCATCCAAGCCCAGGATGTTACATTTTCCTGGCCATATATAGAACTTCTTTCATTTCCAGAGTGAAAACAGCAAGTGGTTTGGGAGATGATTCTTAGAAGGAATTGATGTTCACAACTTTGTCATCAGCAGGTGTAGTTACCCCCAAACAGGGGGTAACTACACCCCATAAAGGGTTTTCTGGGATATTTGTGTTACAACTGCATCACGACTGAGACTGTACACAATGACATCCTCCTTTTTGAAAAGGGAGCATCTGGATTGCTGAATACAGAACAAATTGGTGGGCTGAAACACACTGCAGTCTGTTACTGTTGTATTTATACAAGCATTATATCAAAATAATGCAACTGCTGAATATAAGCTTAATATATGGCTTCAGAAGAGGACTGACAAACTATTGATTTTTAAATAGGGGCCTTTGAAATCTTGCTGTAAGCTTCAGGGTTCTCAAATTCATGAACCTGTACTGCCTGCCCTACAAAACTATTTCTCTTGATTGACTTCACTCTCGGAGTCCTATCTCACTTGGACAGACCTATAGGGGGAGACAGATAACAGACTGGAACAAATTACAGTGACCTGAGGTGTAGTTTGGGGAAAAAATTGGGACTGACACCATTCCCTTTCTTCAGATTTCTCAATATATTATAGTGAAAGAGGAGAGCAGACTTCTTTGCATTAGATGCTTCTACAGATGCCGCCCAGAGCAATTACTGTCCTTGGGTTAATTATGGAGCCACAACTCCTACCATAACCTACCTGCACTAATACTGTTCTCTCACTCCCTCTAGTGCACTTCTATCCAAGGTAAATTGGACCATCAATACACAAACCAAAAATGTCTCAGCAGCCATTATTGTACAAAGAACCAAAGTGTTCATAAAAAATCAGGATAAATGAATTTTCTTAATAAGTGGCTAAAACATCCTCAGCATTTCCGGAGCTATTTTGCTGCTCAAGAGTTTTCAGTATGATGCTCTGATGATAGAAGAACCACTTCTATCAAATATTAAGCTACTGTAAATTTGCTATAATTGAATAATTTGCCTCTTAGCTTTGGTTCACTAAAACTGTAGCAAGGTTCTCATCTCTAAGCAATCGTTCCACAGTCTGTTTCAATATATGTCATGTCAGACAAGGCTCATATATAGTACCATTTGAGATTAGTAACTCCAAAGCCAAGGGACCTTGTAAACGATCTGGATGATTGACCATAAAGTATGTAAGTATTTAGTCAAATTAAATTGCGATTAGGGTTTTGAGCTCCATATTTAAACACAAAATAGTTGGATAAATCTGCTACTTTACAGAAGTACTATCTATGAATTCAAATGAATAGAGTAAATTCTACAGAGATTTTCAGCAAAAGGAATTAGAGGAATATTTGTAATTTTCTGTGGCCACTTCTATGCAACAAAAGCACTTGTACAGATTTTTCCGTCCCTGGAGAAGAAAATGGTGAGTGGAGAGTAACTCTATGAGATCTCTTTCTCCATGAACCAGCTCTTGATGTTGAGTACCTATTTAGTCTAGTTTAACTCAGTGAAAGTGAAGGCCTTGCACTTCCAGGAGCTGTTTGGCAAGACAGAAACAAGCCCAGATTTTCCACAAATAACTCTCTCAGTACAAAGATCAGCTGTTATCTTCACTCTCTGTGGAGTAAAGCCTTTGAGATGCAAGTTCTTGAACAATGCAAGCATGCCAAGTAATCACCTAAAGACTCTGTGGTCCCAGGGAGTTTTCAGGTGTACTATTGTTCTCCTCTATGTTCAGTTTCTTGATGGATCCTCAAACCCAGACACTGACACTAACACTATCCTTCTATCCTGATTTGGTTTAGGACTGATTTCTTTTTTTTTTGTCTCAATGTCTTTATATAATGTTTCTGTTGTACTTCTGTCATCTCATGTGAAATAGCCATGTCTATAGCAAGTAATTTCTAATTTCAGAGATAAGTGTAGGTACCGTATTGGTCCTACATTCTTTCTGCCTTAAAAATATCAGTGGGTAGGGAGGACAAGCTGTATCTATCACAGGGAATCACTCTAGTATTTGGAAATAACAAACCTGACAGAACTATGAATGCAAGATTTGATCTATATCAGAAAAACAGCTCACAGAACACCTTTGAACAGTTAAATCAAATTTGATGTGATGCCAATTTTTTAAAGCAATCATTGTTTTTGCAACATTTAGGATCTGTCTCGAAAGAGATGTACTAAAAATTTAGCAGAAGCTTCTTCAACCTAAATGAAAGTATTGGAGTCTGCTAAAGGTCAAGTCTGCTAAAGGTCATTTCTAGTTCAGTTTTCAAGACCAAAATTAATTGGTGGTTTTTAAGTCAGTGTGATATGTGCTTAAATTTGGGGTGTAATACTGAATATTTTGTCCACAGCTACACTAACAGTAACAGTGTGTTTTATCTAATTGCTCTTTAGAGTTTGTTATAACAGAGATAGTAAATAAATAACAACAGTATGGAAGCAGCTTTTCTCCTCACTGTCATTCATTGTTCGTTCTTGTTAGGACAAAAAATTAAAGGACATTAGAAACTATTAGCACGTAGCTTTTTTCAGATGAATTTCTCAGTCCAGGATGGAAAGAAGGGGGTAAAAATGTCAGAAAGGCTGTGTGGTACGTACCTGCATATGTACACCCCTTGTGCTCCCAAGAGGTCATTTTAGAGGCTGAGGGGCAGGGGTAGGAAAAGATCTCCTTTTTCTCCCAAGCATACCCCTACAACACATGGGATTCCTGCAACAGTCCAAACAGGATCTATATCTTCAATATGAGTCATTCCTGGAGGTTCTTGCAGAACAGCTCCACAAATATTCACTTGGAGTTTTAAATTAATTCATTCTGAAGGTCTGCATATCCCATATCAGCATATCCACATGCTCTGGCAGGAGAATTGACCAAAATCAGCAAATTCATGCTGAATATTGGGAACATATTTGGAAAAGTCACTGCTGAAATGGTTAATAAGTCAATTAACACAAGAAAGTTGGAATGCATTTGCTCTTCCAATCAGAAAAAGTGACTGTGTCCAATCAAAGATCACAATTTAAATACTGAAATGCAATCCAGCTGTAATCATGATCATTCTTTCCTGTGCCAGATCCATAAACTTTAAATGTTTTCATACTCTTGGGACACAAAGTAGTTTATTGCTACTCTCCATCTCTTTTTATTTACCATAATCAGAACTGCTGTATTTAACTCCTAATCCTTCCAGTCTGAGGGTTAAGTGAAGCTTATTCTACTACTAACATGTCAGGTTGGACAAAGTACAGCTGAGTAGTGGAGAAAGTTCATTTACCAATGATGCCAACTGCCTTTTTATTAGATTATAATTTTCTGACTGCTGTTCAGTGGTGTTAAGCAGTTATCAGGTTATTTGCTGTGCTTTAGAAAAATATTTTTACATTTATCCATTAAAATTCTGCTTCTCATTTACTGCAGTTTCTCATAGCCCATTCCTTGCTTCCTTTTTATTTTTTTTTTTAATGTAGGAGGCTGGTTTTAAAGGAGGTTGTGGAGAGCACCAGTGCTGTTTTCATCAGAATCTTTCAGATCCCACAGTCAATGAAGCAGTCACTCTTGTCTTAAGCAATTTTGATGTAATCAAGAACTGTGCTCTAACACCCTTGGATGCACTTGTGCTTCTATCACAGCAACATTGTGACTTCTTTTCTTTTGAAATAGCACATATGCTACTATGCACTGAGAAAAGTCTGAAAAAAGCAGTCAAAGGCCAAAATCTGCTGCCAGTGATGCTGCTGTAAATCTGGAATCGCATCCATTGACTTCAATAAAGTATCTCCAGATTTACACTAAGGTACCTGAGAGCAGAATTTGGTGATATATGTACAGCACTGTGATAGGACACAAGGTCCTGCTGACAGGGCCTTTTCTCAGGATTCTTACTGCAGAAAGATGGGAATATAGGCTCACATTATCAAAAAGGGGTAAACCCAGCACATTACTCCTAGAGTGCCAAGTTCTCCTCTCATGCCTGTAAGGAAAAATCTGAAGTCATTGAAGTGGTTGGACTTTTTTTCTCTGTAATTGGCAGTCCAAAAGGCTAGTGACTTCATGTCAAATTTATCATTCCTAGCTTGGTAAAGGTTGAAAAAGAATCAAAGCTTTTGGAACCTGACTTTTGGATCTTTCCCTGTACTTCCTTCCTTTTGGAATAAAGCAGGACAGAGCACGGACAATGTCAGTGTCTAACAGTGTAGAGCCCACTCCACAGAGCTCCCATGAAGTCTGCATCTGTATATAGCTCCTGAATCAGATCTTCATCTCTATTTTGAAAAATCTTGTGATCAGACTCAAAAAGGAACATGAGGAACTGACACAGGACTCAGATAGGACTCAGCATTGGACAACTGGAATTGTGGTCTGGAAACTTCTTGCTGGGCTCATACGAAAGTGCCTTGACTTTAGAGACCTTGAGGCATTCTGAAGCATCTTCTGAATATATATATATCCCTCCAGATATTATCTAGGGAAGATAGCAGATACCCAGGGACTATCTCTTATGGGTCTGGACTCCTTCCCACCAGCCAAATACCAACAAGTTAAGTATCTCATTGTCTAACTTTAAAATATTTAAACCCTTTTGCTTAACTTTAAAATATTTAAATCTTGGCCTTAGAATTTTTTTATTGCATATGTTAGAATGTTTGCTGAATAAGAATAAACATAAGTACACATCTAAAACTTTTAATAAACTGCAAGCTAAACAAATGAGCATTTCTTACAGAAAAAAAT
Organism: Ciconia boyciana; assembly: GCF_034638445.1. Taxonomy (NCBI): domain Eukaryota; kingdom Metazoa; phylum Chordata; class Aves; order Ciconiiformes; family Ciconiidae; genus Ciconia; species Ciconia boyciana. The sequence goes on along the minus strand of NC_132939.1, from coordinate 56,873,785 downwards.
TCCTTTCATTGAGTGGCTTTCATGAAAAATATTCTGCCTTCACTGTCTTTTTATTCTGTGTTGGAATAATTAGACCAACACCAAATTAGACCAATTACACCAAAATTCCTGCTACAGACCTTAGAAGAGCTTGTACTATGATTTTGTTTGCTAGGCTTGTGTGTCGTATTACCACCAAGAAATTTACAACAGGAGCACCCATACTGGATGGAGTATGGTATTCTGGTCTAAAACTGAAAAAATGTCAGAATCTTCTTAAATATAATTTGTGGGTCAAGTGGCTTCCATTAGCTGTGGGTGAGTGGAGGCTGCTAAGCAAAATCATATTGCAGGCCACAGGTTATCACTGTAGTGTAACGAGTGAGTTGAAAACCATGTTCTGTTGTCAGTTGCACCAGTCCCAATCCAATGCAATTTCATTTGAAGCTGTGGAGAAAGTGCAGATTTCAACTTGGTGTTATAGAAACTAGAGTTTTACTCTCTCCTTTTGTCCTATAATAAATATATACATCTGTGCTGGTTTGGGCTGGGGTAGAATTAATTTTCTTCACAGTAGCTAGTATGGGGCTATGTTTTGGATTTGTGCTGGAAACAGTGTTGATAACACAGGGGTGTTTTGGTTACTGCTGAGCAGTGCTTACACAGGGTCAAGGCCTTTCCTGCTTCTCACCCCACCCCACCAGTGAGTGGGCTGGGGGGGCACAAGAAGCTGGGAGGGGACACAGCTGGGACAGCTGACCCCAACTGACCCAAGGGCTATCCCATACCATATGACGTCATGCTCAGCATGTAAAGCTGGGGGAAGAAGAAGGAAGGGGGGATGTTCAGAGTTATGGCATTTTCTCTTCCCAAGTCACGGTTAGGCGTGATGGAGCCCTGCTTTCCTGGAGGTGGCTGAACACCTGCCTGCCCATGGGAAGTAGTGAATGAATTCCTTGTTTTGCTTTGCTTGCGTGTGTGGCTTTTGCTTTCCCTATTAAACTGTCTTTATCTCAACCCACAAGTTTTCTCACTTTTACTCTTCCGATTCTGTCCCCCATCCCACTGTGGGGGAGTGAGCAAGCGACTGGGTGGTGCTTAATTGCCAGCTGGGGTTAAACCACGACAACAACCTTTACAAGTTCTTTGCTTTGGCTACTTATTTTGAGCCTTCTGTTTAAAAAAAAAAAAAAGTACAGATCAATATTTGTAACTCCCCTCATAATCTATGCTGGTTACACCCTTACTCTCACACAAAGAAGCATGAAAAGGGAGTAACTCATGGGAGAAGCATTAAAGTGCAAAAATAATAGAGAACTGCCATTGAACAGCCCGGAAGGACTCCATACTCTCTTCACTCTTACCTGCAGGCAGTCTGTCCGATGCAGAGGGTAACAGAGAGGAAGATTCAGAGTGGGGTTGAAAGACACAGCACTGCAGTTGTTGTAGAAGTTTTGCTATAACTTACCTAAGCAAATAATGCTGTTTTCTAAAGAGTCCAGAATTGCGAAGCCAAGGAGGCAGAGAGATGTCATATTAAACTGTTCCATCCTTTGCTACCCACAGGCTGCAAGCCCTGTGTTATACCATTTAGATGCACAACAGTAATTGCCCATTATTTTTGTTGCAAAATCTTGAGAAAACTGCTTGATTTCTTTGTGTCCGTTTTTATACCGATCCATGTGAGACAACGAAATATTTCCCCATTTTAAAAGAGCTTTACACAGCTTAATTTGTGACTGCTCTTCATGTACTTTGAGATCTTCAGAGAAAGATTGTTAACATATTATGTGTCTGTGTTATCAGATAACAAAATCTGACAGGAACCATACAAGGAAATTTCCAGTATGTCTACAAGGAAATGTCTTGTGTCATTGGATTTACGTTCTTGTGAAGACTCTGTCGTGGTTTAGCCCCAGCTGGCAACTAAGCACCACGCAGCCGCTCGCTCACTCCCCCCTGGTGGAATGGGGGAGAGAATCGGAAGAGCAAAAGTAAGAAAACTCGAGGGTTGAGATAAAGACAGTTTAATAGGGAAAGCAAAAGCCACACACGCAAGCAAAGCAAAGCAAGGAATTCATTCACTCCTTCCCATGGGCAGGCAGGTGTTCAGCCATCTCCAGGAAAGCAGGGCTCCATCACGTGTAATGGTTACTTGGGAAGACAAACGCCATCACTCCGAATGTCCCCCCCTTCCTTCTTCTTCCCCAGCTTTCTATACTGAGCATGACGTCATGTGGTATGGAATAGCCCTTTGGTCAGTTTGGATCAACTATCCTGGCTCTGTCCCCTCCCAGCTTCTTCTGCACCTGGCAGAGCATGGGAAGCTGAAAAGTCCTTGACTAGTGCAGCAACAACTAAAACATCTCTGTATTATCAACACTGTTTTCAGCACAAATCCAAAACATAGCCCCATAGCAGCCACTATAAAGAAAATTAACTCTATCTCAGCTGAAACCAGGACAGACTCTCAGATCAGGCCCAGGATTAGCCCCTCAAACACAGGGTGAAATAATATCATACTGAAGCCTTTTGTTTTACCTCCTGCTGTTGCAAAACTGATTACATTTAAAACTTTCTTTTAAAAAAAATAATGCTCTCTGTACATTGAGTATCTGCTCCTATTAGAATCATAAAATAGAATCACAGAACAATTTTGATCAGAAGGGACCTTCAGAGTTCACCCAGAGTTCACCTGACCCGTGCTCAAAGCAAAGCTAACTGATGAGCTTTCAGGCCAACTTTGTATAAGGTGAAAAATATCCCAGGTTTAATTGTGTATACCTGGATTCCTCTTTTATTCAGTGTAATTTTTATCCTTTGAGATGTTTGAAAACTGCTATTGTCATTCCCAGACCAAAAACCAAACAAAAAATGTCATTTGAATAATTTCCCATGTCCATCTGAGTATTACGAGAAGGCAGGAAGGCAGGAAAGAAGGAAGGAAAGAAGAATAGACCTTAGGTACACCTTATAAGATTTTAAAGACTCAGTTTATTTGCAGTTTCTCAAAGTTACATTTTCTCAAATGATCATCATATTTAAGTAGAGATCAGTATGAAAATCAAATACGAAAATCTTTAAGTCATCCTCATAAAAGACTGCAGATTATAATTTGATTATTCTACAAAGTGAAGTTGTAATACTCAATTCCATTTTGATGTGGTGCAAAAGGGCCATTGACAAAGGATACTATTCAGCAGTCTTTAGTATTTAAATTCTTGCACTGAAAAGGGTTAATTGACTATTATATAAAGTTTTTGAGAGAATGCCATTCTTCTGTGTCAAATCCTATTTTCGTTGCACTCAACCTTATTTTAATGACATAGAACTGGACAAATGGGGAAAAACACCCATGGCACAATTTCTGCCAATGAATATTTCAGCAGGTGCCTCTTGGCTAAAAGTCTAGATAAAAGCCTTGCTCCAGGCAAATTAAGAGTGGAAGAAAAGACTTCTAAGTACTGAGAGCTTATGAGAAAAGAACGAGCATAGAACCCTGGACATGATCCCTTCAATCAAAAATCTAGAGATCACAGCAAAGGCAATTACACTGGCTCCTCCCTTGTGTTGTAGTCTCTGTTTTGCTGCTGTGTACAGCAAAAGTTTCCAGCTAGAAGTGCTTAGCTTCCTCTTTCAATTTAGTTGTTTAGTTGTAGTTGTTAATAACATCATTTCCTCTTTTTTAGAGCACAAACAAGTCTCTTACAGGACTCCCTGTAAACACAGGGTGTAGGCTTTTACTTTTAAACTACTCTGAGTTGGTTTATTCAGGAGACTATAGAAAGGATTGTCTTGTTGTAACACATTGACATGATAAAAGAAATCCTGATCGGAACTAAAAAGTGGGCTTAAGCCTGAAAACGCATAGCCCTGGGTAGTCTTTCTTCTCTGGCCTTTCTTTTGAACTCTGGCTTTGAGGAGTTTCTGAGTGCTGCAGAAAAGCACAAAGGTGGGATCAGAACTGGGGTAGCAAAGGAGAACTGGCACAGAGAAAAGGGAGCTGAAAAGGGCATGAGTTATATATGAGATAGCAGTGGGGTTCTCAGGGAAAACAAAAGGTAAAGACACAGAAGAGTGGCAGCACCATAAAAACTATGGGGCAAAGCACGGTGAATTTGGGAAAGTTTGGGCATGGAGTTATAACTTTTGAGTAAAACAAAAAAATCCTCGGCTTCAGGGTTTCCCCTAGGCTTGCAACTGCTCTGTAACTGTCTTCCTGCACCTTGTCTAGCAGTACAGACTAAAACTTTGAAGGCCATGATAAAACCCACATCCCCCAGGAGGGTGGGCATACACTGCACCCCCAGCTGTGCCTCAACTCTGCTGACAGAACGGCACCTGCTTTCTTCTTGCCATTTTATATGCAGCCATTAACTCTTCCTACTGATTTCAAAGATGACTCCATTAAGAAAAGCATAAATTCAAGCAAAACAATGAACAGGATTAGCTGAAACTCTGTGAGTTTCTTGACAGACTTCAAATGTTGAAAACAAAACTTCTACTATCTTTACTAGGAGGCACAAGAAAGATGACTTTTTGCCCATATGTTTTTACACCATCTTTTTTTCATTTATTTTATTTTCTTGCCTTCTTATTGTTTGTTCACAATATATCTGCCTTTAGGCTTTCTCTTTTCATTGATCACTGTCCTGTCCATGAAAATTCCTCCACATATATTCCATCTCACTTCTCTTTTTCACATTTTCCTTTCCAGCTCTGTCCTTTTTGTTCATCTTTTTAACACCCTTCCCATTTCTGTTTTTATCCTAATACTAAAGAAATTATTTTAGAGAGAATAATATTTTATTCCCATAAAAAAGACCCCTCTAAGAATTACATTATCTCCTTAAAACTGTCATGCAGGGAAAAAAATTTGCTCAAATTATCAGCTACCAAAATCTCTGTAGTTTGTTTTGTTGAAATATGTCAGCAATCTAAAATGTTCCTGCAAATGACAAATCTTCTCACGAAAATTGTTGTTCTGTCAAAAACACCATTGTCTCAGGAAAAAGATATTTGAGCATGACATTTTTGACCAGCCCTACAAAATACTCTTTCCACATCTCCCTACCTCGGGGTTCTTTCCCTTGCTTTAAACTTCTACAATACCCTTGGTATTCTCTGCATTTTGTCACATTCTTCTGCAACTCCATCATCCCTGTATCCACTACTTTCTTTTCTGTGCTGTCCTCTCTGCATTGATCTGCCAATCTGCAATGGAGTTGGGTAGGAATGGCTGTCTGAAAAAGAGAAGGGTCATGCATTCTTGTTTGATGCCAGGGGGTATATGCCTATTTTTCTCTATACTATATTACCTATGTGTTATCAGAGTCAGAAGGTGCACACAAACAATGTCCACTGAAACCTGTCAGCAGTGTTTCAATTCCTAAAGAATAAAGCTGGATTACAGAGGTTGTGTTATGATAGGTAGAGTCAGCTTTGGAGGAAATTTAATTTTTATGAGAGCTAATGAAACCAACTTCATTTAGATGGACATTTAACACTGCATAGCTGTAAGAGCCAAAACAGTCCTTAATATTTTACTTTTAGCAAAAGGCAAGATTATAACATAATTTTCAACAAAATATAACTAGGAGCTAACCCACTGGGAGACAGTAGAGTACCTGTTCTTAAATTTTAATTTGTTGAAAATGGTATTGTTGCTATTGTTAATAATCCACAAAAGAATCACTGAAGCTTCATCTCATCAAACGAAGCTAAGGAGTGTCTACTTTGGCTTTCTCAGCAGTGCTCTTCAATTAAGTCTTTATGAAAGTGAACCATAAAGTCTGCAGCAGCACAGAAAACAACTGATGTTCATATGTTAGTATTATCAATAGCTTCTGTAAACAATTCCTTAATAAATGGCCCCCAGATACATAGCATGAGGGAAGTATGGTAAAGAACAAAATAACCACTGCTAAACTTTGACTGATTTGAAGAGTATTGATTTTTATAGCTGTTTGTTTTTCAGAATTTCTTTTTTTTTTAATTAGACTATAAATACTTAGTCAGAGGCTTGATCTTCAGCATGAGGAGTGGTCTTGTTAACTTGTTAGTATAGCTACTAGCACAAGAATGAAGTTAAACATTTCTGTGTTTGGCAGGTATCATTTGACATCTAGCCATTTCTCTGACAAACTATAGACTGTAGTGCTATAATGAAAACTCTAGTCACTCTTCACAACCACTCAGTCTACAGATCCATTCTTGTGCCATCAGCAACCACGGACGTCTTTTCATTGACTATCATTATTATTAATATGCCCAATTAGAAATGCACACGTTATTGCCTGAAAATCAAGCCGTGTGATGTGCAGTATGCCCCTTAGAGCAGTTTTGGTGCCATGGCCCCAGTCTGGGCATATTCTTTGCCCCAGATGAAAATCACCAGCCACTGGCTATGAAACAGTTCTCTGAGATGGTCTCCACTCACAGCCCCAAAACCATAATGCTTCACTATTTCTCATGACTGCTGCTGAAACTTTCACAACTATTTCTGCCTCAGGTCTACATCATCATCATTTACTTTATGGTACTATACTGAAGCAAGCCAGAATGCATGTGTCAAATTGTCTGAGAGTAATCTGCACAGAGACAACACAGTGCAAACTCAGGAGGGTAAATCAGTTGTAGTCTGCATGGAGAACAGCTGCAATCAGAGTTAAGACCTTAGTCAGTGACTATGCAAAGCAAAGGCAACAAATGGTTTGTGATGGAATTGCACATATGATGTATGTCAAGATAGTATTATGGTTTATCAGTACCCCAACTTTAATCATGCAGAGCTTCCATTCCAGTACCAGAAAGGGGAGCAGCATAATAGATAGGTAATCATCTCTTTCAACTGCTTCTCTGGTTTATAATGGCATTCTTTAAAACATAAAATGACAAGTGATGGTTCTTGGGACATAAAAAGGACCCCAGATTTGCATGTTTTTCCGAGTGCAATAGAAACTTCTGATGTTGACTGAACTACCTTATATATAATAAAGAAGAACATCTAGCTTTTTAAGAAATAAATGTAACTGGTCTTTCAGGTCCAGCAACTGAACATAGATGATGAGTGTTCAGTTTCACAGAAAGCATTCCAAGCTAAATGTTCCACTTATGTATGTACCTAAATTTGTATTTAGATACCTAAGCTGTTTAGATATTTAGCATCCACAGAATACCCTGCAATTTATATACTAAACTTTGAACAGGCACTTTTGTGACTCCTACAAGGTATTTAGCTGGATCTTTAATTCCTTTAAAAACAAAACAAAACAAAACAAAAAGACAGACAGGCATACATTAAAAAAATGTTCCTGTTTTAATTATAAATTGAGTGGCTTTATTGTCCAATGTGCTAAAGTGCCTTGACAGTTCAGGTGTTAAAAGCTCTACCCTTTGCTGCCAGGTGTCCCTGCAGATGCTGTTGGGGCTAAACGCAGGGAACAGTCATGTTATCTTCTGGCTGCCTGGAATGGGGCAGGCAGCCTAATTGGAGAGCAAGCCTTCTGAAAGGAGAGTGTTAGCAGGCCTAATTGTCAGCACTAGCCTGGTTAACTACAAGGTGAGGTGATATAAACCAGAAGCAGAGAAAGAAGCAGGAGAAAGTGCAAAGGAAGGTGTAAATGAGGCTGGTAAGGTTGTTTCTCAACTTTTTTTATTGCTACTATTTCCTCTATCAAGGCTGCAGGCTGAGAGAAGCATTGTATTCTTGGGGAGTGGAGAGTATTAGCTGAGAAGCCAAGCTTTGCCTTAAGATGTTTGACAGTTTGAAGAAAACCTGATCTTTACCTTGTCAGGCAGCTGACAAGTACTTGACCTGAAACCCCATTGTCCCACTTGCATTCCTAGCGTGAGTCAGCAACAGAGACTATAACTGGCAACTAATAATAATGGTATCAGAAAAACCTACTGAGAAGAATTTTCATTAATGCTTTCTCATTATCTCTTTCCCTACCATTCTGATTGCACAAATCAGCCCTCGCTTATCCCTGAGATTGGTGAAATGCATGACATGACCACTTTCCATCTTACTGCCTGTTTCAGCTGTAGAAACAGAGCATCACAGCTCATATAGGTAGAAAATATTTTCTTTAGACAAAGTTAGGTGGAACTTTCTATGTACTGTTTACTAAGTCTGTTAAATGACAAAATGGTTATGACACTCCAGCATACTTGTTCTGTAGCTAAGCAGTACAGAAGCAATTGCATTTAGAGGGATAGAATAGATCTTTGATATTATATATCTGGTCCATATGAGAAAGTTCCAGCTCCTCCTGTGGTGGAGGAGCCCACAGTGGTGCAGAGTCCATTTCACTACTGTCTGTTCCACACTGTGAGTTAGATGAAGACTCTGAGTTCTTGATGAACCAATGGTTCTTGTTCTGGCCTGCATTATGCTAATAGTAGCCAATACTAGCTGTGTTCAGACATTTAATGAGGTAATTTCATTTATTTATGCTGAAACATCAAGTTATTTGTTTTGCTCATCCTATTTCCTGTACCCCTTTAGTTCAAATCAGGTTTCTCCAGCTCTCACAGATGAGTAGGCTGGATCTCAGAACTGGGGCTTCCCCATTTATAGTGGACTGATGCAATGGTGGCAGCAGCTTGGGACCATGCAGGGCCAGGTACCTTACTTGCAGGAGGATACCTCCTCAGCCCCTTCAAGGCACTGTAATAAGCTGTAATGGCCATTTTTAGGCCAGTCATATGGAGAAGGAGGGAAATAGCTGTCCAGGCAGGACTTATTGCTCAAGCAGTTGTTCCTTACCTCCTCAATGGAAAACTCAGCAGGCTGGTTTTGACCCAGAAGTTGCTGTTTGGACCTCATTGGCTTAGAGTGTTTCCTCTTTGGTACTAATCCCAGCAAATGTGTTTTCAGACAATAATTCTATCTTTCTTGGTCCTTACTTGACTATGCTAAACAACTTCTTTTTTTTTTTTTTTTTAAATGCTGTCATGCGATTAGCTCTCAAATAGCCTTCTTCCACATCTGTTCCAACTAAAACTGAACAAGGATGTTCCAGCGTTCTTGGAAAAGGATCATGAGAGTTCAACACAGTATGTCAGACTGAGGTTTCTCAAAGGCAATGAGAGCTCATGAAAAACTTAATACTTTCTTAACTCTATTGGTTATACTTTTCCTGGTATATACCAGAACTGTACAAATGGCCCTCTTGGAGACATTCAAGCTAGCATGGAACTGTCCACTCTTTCCTGACTCATTGTCAGTGGAAGGCAGAGCCATTTTGGTCAACTGCTCAATGTCTGGTGTGATGAGTGAGGACTGACTGATACATGCAGAATGTAAACTTCTTTTGATTAGAGCAGTTGGAGAACAAGAAAGCAGGCAAAACTGTTGAAAAACACCAGTTATTAGAGCTGGACAAATTTCTGCTATTAGATAATGTAATTATTCCCCAAACTATACTTAATTATCAGGTACACAGATAAATCGACATTTTTATTCCTTTTTTAAATATTGAAAATTAATTGAAAAAAGCTTTTTAAGAAAGATAATTAAACAAATATGCTATGAAACAAGGCCATGTGCAATTTCATTTTATGTGTAAATTACATGTAAGCCCAAAGGGGATGCAGTCTTATTATACAGTTTATTCCTCTATTAGCATTTCAATAGAAAGACTTTTCCTCCTAGTTCAGAGGAAAACAAGGAAAGCAAGAGATATACACTGGAGCTACATACAGATAGGGGGCCTGGAAAAGCTCCGTTATTCCTCCTCTCACCCCCAAAAAAGGAATGAAAGAGGATAGGGTTGTGATCTCTACAGATGAGAGGAGATTGCAGAAGTGTGAAGTGCAACTGATTTCATTCTGTAGGAGACTGGACTGTAACTTGAATCAGGTCCTAAGTCTTGATACTGTAATGTTAGTTCCCTGCTGGAATCTGTTCATGGCAGGACCTCAGTACAGAGTACAAAAACCAGCAGAAACAGTTATATTTAACCTCTCTACTTTCCCAGCACCTACCTTCTTCAGACAAATAAATGCAGAAGTCAGAGAACTGTGGCAACTAATCTGAAATGTTTAAACACAGTACAGAGCATTTGTAATTATAGAAAATCTGAGAAAATCAGCTTCTGAGGTTTTCAGCTTCAGCTCTTCCCCTCTCACTAGGAAGTTCCTGACATCTCCCCCAGCCAACTGTGGTGTGTTTAGCCACATAATCATTATCCCTTTGTTTTTTGTGCATTTGAGCTTCAAATATATAAAGACTGTTGTCTACAGAAACAAGCTATGTTGTGTTCATTTTAAGTTCACACTGTCAAAGGGACATACTGTGTGTGTATCATCATGGAGACCTTATTTCGATCCTTGCTGTTTGTATGCTTTCTTAATGTTTGAATAAGTAAACCCAAGGGAAATTGTCTACAACTCTTGCCCAATATGACTTGGATATCCTCTTCGTGAAATTAAAGATTGGACTGACAAACGTAATAATGTGATTGCCGTAGCATATTTGGACACCTGATAAACACCATAGTACCAGAAGACACTCTTTAAAACTTAGCACAAGATGATGCAAATTGAGTATATATTGAACATACTAAGAACAGCTTATTGACAGATCTGACAGGGTAGGTGTTAATGTGAAACATCAAATCATTTCTAATATGAATTCAAGGCGATGTCTATAGGCCTAACACTATTCATACTTTTTATCAATGACCTGGAAATAAATAAAAATAATTACTGCTGAGAAAAGTGGCAGTGTTTGCCATAATGATCAGAAGCAGACAAAGCAAGGTGGGTTCATTCAAGCAATGTGTATTTTAACATAGCAAAGTGTGCTGTAATCTAGAATAAGGAACATATCACACTAAGAAATGGACAGTGTATCCTGGGTCTAGTTTTTCAGGGAGAGATTTAAGAGTCAGAATGGGGAAGCAAGTTAAATTACATATATGATGCCATGGCAAAAAAGACTAAGGCACTCCTTGGTATATAAGCAACAAGCTAGGGACAGAGCATGGCATGGGGGGTGGTTATGTGTCTGTGTAACACATTGGTGGAAAGGATGCTGTTCTTGGTGGAAAGGCATTATGTTCTTGTGTTGCTGTCAGGGGGAAAAGTTGTCCAAAAGCTGAGGAGATATAAAAAAGACAGAAATTTTATTCTGAAACGGGAAAAGTGTTTTGAACTGAGAAACTTTATTTATGCAAAAACTGATTGAGAACTGAACTGCCCTGAATTACCTTCCTGGAAGATGATTCCAGATGCCAACAAACATTTTAGTCTAGCAGAGTAGGTCATAACAGCAACTAATGACTGGCAAGTGAAGCCAGGTAAACTTAAACTAAGAACATGGCAAAATATTTAGCAGTCAGGGTATTTAGCCAGAACAACAAACTAGCAAAAGGAAAATGACGGATACTTCATGTACCAAGTTTTCTGGATCAAGGCTGGATGACTCTCTGCATTAATTAAAATAGGTTATTTGCATTAGTACAAAGATAATTAAAAGAAAATAAATCACCTGAGATGTATGGGAAGTCAGGCTAGATGATCTACTTGGCCCTTTCAGGCCCTAATATGTTGAAATACGTGAATTATTTTTATATTTTTTCAACAGACAAAATATCAAGTTTTCTAGGTTTCTCCATTGGGGAAAAACATTTTCTAAACAGCTGTAAAGGACACTGATAGTTTACAGAAACTAAAGACAGATCTAAAGATAACGATTACCAGCCTTCCAGATGTACTGTATTTTACAAAGAAGGCTAAACAATGACTAGGTAATTGGTGACTGCTGTTTACTGCAATAATCATCACTGTCACCTTCCTTCTCCTCCTCACATTGTATCTACCTGTTGTCTTTCACTTTATATTTGGATTAAGTCAGACAGGAATCTTTTATTTACTAAAATGCAGGCTTGATCTCCGCCTGGAACCTCTTGCTGTTACTAAGGTATAAATAAACAATAATAAATAAGTACGTAATAATAGAGGAGAAAATTAGGTGTGAGGTCTCTTTTATACATTGCCTTAGATATTACTTCCTTTCCAATGCTTGATGCTGCAGCCAGCAAGTGAATGATCTAAAAGTACCATTATATGTTTGAGCCGCACAAAGCTATTCAGCTCACAATTCTTTTCAAGTCCCCAGATTATCTTAATATGATTTACGGTTTGCTTGGCACTTTCTAGGAATACCTGTGTTCTCCAAACTTTGTCATTTGTAGCATTTATGTAATAACATAAACTGCGATAAAGTGAGGTAATATATCATAATGTCTTGTCAAAAGGAAACGTGGCAGTAATGACGCTTATAATAACAATAATGATGCCAAAAGTTTCCCCCTTCCCAAAGCACATAACAAAGAACTGTATGAGAAAACAGAACTTCTGTGACATCTTCCAGCTTTACAAGCCACTACAATTCAGTGATTTTTTTCATTATAAAAATGCAGCATATTTTTCCATTGTTGAAGCAGACTTTCACCTAGTTCTCTGCAACTAATTTACGTGTATAAAGGTGGTTTAACTGGGTGTATATCAGCTTGCATATGTTTGCCTATCTCACTTTACATTCTCCAAGGACTGAATTTAACCCTTTATTTCAAAGGCTTTGTGATTTCAAAAGTATGCAATAAAGTCCCAGTGTTTTTAGCTATGAACTGACATTTTGTTATCAACATTCCTTCTCACCAACTGGTGTAATTTAAAGATCTAATTTTTTTGCATCCAACAAATGACTAAATGAAGTCATACACCCTCTTTAGCTGAATGGTCAAGCAGCCTGCAATTCTACTTGCTTTTTGGGTGTTTCCTTCATGAAACATTTCATTGATCCAGGCTCCCTCATTTGTCACCTCTTTGGAGAAGGGTCAGCTGTTAAAGATCTCGGATCTCCTGTTCTCCCACAGATGTCTTTCTGTAAGCTTCTGAAAGAGGACAATGATAGTAGACATGCTCCTTTGTCTGTCTCACTGAAAGGTCCAAAGTTATTTCCTCCGTTCTTTCTCTTTTAAATGAGTCTCGGAGATTCTTAGAGTTTGAGTCAGAAGCTATAGGTGTGATTTCTGACTATTTCTACTTAGCCCTCAGAATCTGTTCTGTAGATTCCCTGTCTCTTGCACGCTCCAAAGACATTTTCTCCAACTACTGCTAGCAACATCTTTTTCATTTCTTTAAATAATCACTGTATATTGAAAAGTCAGGAATTAATATGAAAAATATCATTCTGAATCCACAATCAATTAGTTTATTAATGAAAGACAAAGACAGCACTTGCACAAAAAAGCATTTTTGTTTTTCTTTTTTTACTAATTCTCTTATTTTTGCTTTGAGTGGGTTCCTAACAGCTTGCTCCAGTAACTCTTGCCTCATACAGTGTGTCTAGTATTTGTACTTTCTCAAAATCACACTAAGGGCTGTGGTAAGTGGAAAATAACCAGTCTAGTTTAATGTAGATTAAATCATTTACCGATATCAAATAGTTAAGAAAACAGGAAACCTTTATACTTAAACTTACACACAGCACACAACATGGCCTAATATTTATGGTATACCATATCTCCACTTTTTTCTTTCTATATACTGGACCATGAGCCTCATGATTTTGTCTGGTTTTGTCCACTGTTCATAATTACTCAAGGTAGATATGAACACCCTGCCAACCTTATCAACCAGACTATTACATTCCAGGTATCCTTGGTTGTGTCTCGACAGACCATCTGATGTAAGGCAAAGTGTAGTCTAGGGCTCCTCACCATCTAGACTAACACCCCTGCAGACAATGTTGTGGTTCCCATGTGGGGTACACCCATGCGTTTCCTTTGGAGGGAGGATGAGGAAGGAAGTTGGTCCTTTTGTGTATTTCCCAGTTATGGAACCCCAGGGCACACCCCAGAAGCGGGAACTGGGCAGCATGCCCAGACACAGTAGTATTGACAGAGTCTCTCATGGCATATAGTTGTATATCAATGGACAAGAATATAGTGGATCATTGACTACAGCATTGACTACAGCATTTTCTCTCAGGCCTGGAGCTTAGCTCTTCCCAATTACTCTCATTTAAGTTCAATGCCTAGTATATATAAAGCACTGTATTCCAACAACATTATAGTCTTGAAAAAAGACAATTTTTGAGTAGTTAACAGATTATTTAATTTCAGTGATTTTCAACATTTTGGGTAACATGCAACAAAAACAGGGACAAGGCAGTGAAAGCTACAGGGTTGTCTTCATGATCAGGCTGTTAAAGAGTGGGAATGTGACTTTGAGGCCAGTTCTTGTCAACACGTAAAATTCATCTTTTTATTATAAAAGAAAAATTCAGAGCAAAGCATAATTTAAAAACAAATATGATATATGATGGTATTAAAACTGAAAAGAGGAATAGAGCACATCTCCAAATATATATGTATACATATATACATACAGAGAGAGAGAGAGTTTATGTCTATAGTCTTTTCAGTGAAGAATCTGCCAGTCCATGCCACGTTATTAATTATAAATAGATCTTAACCAAAGGATGTATGTTGTGTCTAGTTTTAAAAGCATATGAGGTTCAGATATTTATGGGCAAGTTTCCACAGTCTGCGTGAGCAAGAGAAAGCACTTTCAAACTGGGACTTGACACTTGCGATATGCATGTATGTCTCAGTTACACAGTAGTCAGAGGGGGTAGGCATGCAGAGAGAGAATATTTTATAAGTCGATATCAGTAAACTTCAAAAGCAGGCCCAATGATGGAAGGGAAAGCCGTTCATAAGGTACAGTGAGCAAGAGCACACCTTTAAAAGCTTGGCAAGCAAAAGCCAGAATGTGATAGATGCTGTAATTCAGAACCAGAGGCCAATGCAGCAGAGATAGAGCTGGAGTGATGTACTGCCTGTTTGTGCTGCCAAGGTCTCTGTGAATAAGATGAAGTTTGAAGATCACGTTTCTAGGAGATAGTTCAGCAATCAGTTCTGGATCCTAGGCCAGATTAAACTGCCAAATAAGTAAGTGATCTCTAGGACTATTTTAATTTGAGTTTATTTTGTGCAGGACCTTAATGCAATTCAATTTATATTTTTATTTTATGTTTTTACAGGACACGCAAGCTCTCTTTTTCCCCTTGAAATATTTACTGTGAAAGATTGTTTTTCTGAATCTCCCCCAGGGCAAGTTACAGGTTGATTTAAAGGCATATGATTAAGAAGAACACAGTCCAGAAGAAAGGCTAGTTATCTGCTGTGTAGGGAGTGAATCAGGTAAATGTCCCATTACGTAACATTACCAATAGCAGAAAGTCACTGAAGAGCAAGGTTTCCTAAAGTTTCAAAATAAAATGAGTATGCTCGAGCTGGAAATTTACCTACAGATTTTAGAGGAAACGACAAATTATGTCAGACATTTTCAGAGGTGTAGTCACTGCAGTCCAATAGAAATCTTGGTATCAATCATCCCCAAGAGAATGGATTAAAATAATTCTCCTGCAGGGAGATTTAAGTTGTTTGCCTGCTAAAAGTTTCTTAGTGTAGCAGCTTCACTGTTTCATCAGGTCTGGGGCATTCTGTATACCACTGAATATAAGCAGAGGGTCATCATCTTTAAGGGCAATATCCTTGTTATGTGAAGAAACCCAGATGGATGAATAACATTACATTAACTTTCACAAAAACACTTCATATGGCATTAATGGAAAGATTTTGTTTATTCATTTGGTGGGGGGTTTATGTTTGGTTTTGGTTTGTGGGTTTTTTTTGCTTCATACAGCTTCTAATTTGTACTCGGGGCAGAAGTCATTTCTTCTAACTGTGTTTGATGACATCATGATTTAAGTGGAACAGACCAACAAGAAATTCATCCCCTTCTAAGACTGGTGGGTTGAATCATGCTCTGGAGATGTCTGTCTCTCTTCACTGAATACAGAGGCAGCTGAGATAATTGGCTTAGACTAGATGCCTAATTTTTAAATGATTAATGTTAGATGAGGTGAATCTTACCTTAAGAGGGTGTTTTTAAGGGCAGTCAGTGTGTATACAAATGTAATTAGTGATGCCATTATGAAAGTCCTCCATTTAATCAGAGAGATTCAAATGTGATGCTTTTCAATGATAATCAGCATTCAAAATCAAATACCTTTTTAGTATGCCAAATGCTTATTGCAGGAAAGTATGGACTGGGATCCAGTGGCTTTTCTTTCAACATCTTATTTACAGATTAAAGGATTCTTGTGTTCCGCTGTTCCACTTCATCCTGCGGTGCCTTAATCGTAGCCATCAGTTGGTCTTCCATGTTGCAGTGTGATATTCAGGACTGTTTTACAGATCCAAAAACGCAGCTTTGAGAAAGTAAATTGCTATTTTCTGCAGCTGTGTTAGAAAAGGTGCTCCAGTATTATGAGTGAAATGGCTCGTTCATCCTCTGTTCAAGTTAATGCACTGAAGGGGTTGCTGTAAGAAAGGTATAGTCCTAGAGAATTTTGAGGAAAATAGATTACGGAGTAACTTTCACTGAAAACAACCTAAAATTCATAACAGTGCCAAATACTGTTAACATTGGGCTAGGACCCAAGAGGATTCCAGTTTGCCCATATTCCATGAAGTAAATTGTGTATCAACTGATCAGAATACCTCGACTAAGCTTTCCATTCATTTATTTTACTGAGGGCAAATCAAGTACACACATACTTAAGAACTAAGAAGGCATTCATTTTTCTTTTGATTCAATTTATTCCATTTATTCTATTACTGAATAGTGCCAAAGGTAATTTTGAAGCGATCAGGATAAAATTTATGTGAGCTAAAACAAAGAGGTGGCTTAATTGAATAAGCACACTTAACTCATTAACCCTGTGCCACTGGGACTAATCAGTATGAACCCAGGGCTGCTAATAATCACAAAGGTAGCAAAGTTCTGCTTCTCACTCTCACACAGAAAAGAAGAGGGGTAGAAACAGGCAAAGGGAAAATAGAGGTGGTCTGTAGGTATTCCTGGAGTAAGAAGGGAGACAAGGGCACAACATGAAGTTATTTGTGCTTGGTTTTCCAACAGAAAATCCTCCATTATTATGAAGCTGTTTTCCCCTCCCACTCTGACAGACAGCTACTGCTTTCATTGTCATGAGTTATGGGAATGTGAGAAAGGTTGGGTAGTTTCAAACAAGAATGAAGAAATACAGTAGATCAAAGACCAGTGACCTCATCTGACCTGGCTTAATATAAAGAGGCAAAGGAAAAGGGTGGTGTGACAGGAGTCTCAGTATCCACCATTGCTCAGGATGCAGGGAGGTGGGGGCTGAGGGGAGTGGTGGGTCATCTGTAAACATTTGGAATTCTCAAGGCAGTGTTTAGTGAGCTGGGAATACGTCATATCTGCTCCTTTAAGTGCCAGTGGGACCAAATCAGTTCTTAATCCTTCCAATACAGAGAAGGCCTTACAAAGAGCATCCCCTCTGTTAAAGATGGAGACAATTTTTCGTTAAACATTTCATAAACTCTCCAAAGCTGAAAAGGGGACTTCATCTCAGTGGTATGATATCCACAGTTTACGAATAGTTTGGGAGCACTGGGAGGAAAGGTATTATTTAAAGGATACATTTGAATATCTACTACAGTCAGAGGAATATTTGGTGTATGTAAGGATGCTTAATGCTTACGATAACATCATTATCTCCTTGCTGTCCCAGGGCCTAAATGAGACCAGTGCTCACATGAACAGTCTCTGGCTCAAGCTAAATCTAGGCAAGATGTTAGCGATGCTACTGGAAAAAAGAGATATTTGCCAAAACCACATCACTCTAGTCAGGTTAAAGCTTCTACTTCAAATTCTTCACTTACAACTTACAGGCCTCAGTAACCCATGAGCTCAGGGCCTCTGCGTGTGTGCTGTAGATAGGAGTGGGTCGTATGAATCCTAGGTGAAAAAGCCCTACTGCCTTGTCACTGAATCCATTGAAATTGTCTGTTCTGGGATGATTAGTACTTATTGTTGATTTACTAATTACACACTTTAGCCCATAACATTTGATCGAGTCAAATGTTGTTTCTGGGAAATAAGTAGTTTTGATAAACAATTTGACTTGAATATATTCTGGGACAAGATTTTGAAGTGGACCACATTGCATATTTTCTGAGAGAGAAGTTGTAGGTTCCCTGAATGTGTGCTTAGAAAAATATTAAGAATTACAGAATTATTTTATGTCAGGATTCACTGAGCATTTTAGATTTTGGAAATAAAGCACTTTGAATGAATTCATTTTTCCAGATTTTTTTAACAAAAATCATTGTGATTTTCAGCTTTCATCTGGAGTCAGGATTGCAAAATCACCACTGAAATCCAGAGTTGCAGCACTAGGGAATCACAAGAGATTGCCCTGTCCAAGATCATAGCTGACATACAGTCAGCTATATCTGTACCATCCCTAACAGATATGGTGATTTAGTCTGAAAGACTTACAGTAAGGAAGTTTGTAAACCATGAATATGTGACCTGTTATGGCATACCATCAGACTGATGGTTGTTGGGTTTGGGGGTTTTCTTCTAATGTTCAAGCCCCATCTCCACTGTTACAAAAGGAGCTGCTTGCTTCTTTCCCATCTCTAGTTCTGGAGCTACAGCTAATGTAGGTTGAGAGAGGGTCAAATTAACAGCAAGGATGTTATCATTGCTGTTGCTGAAGCCCAGGAAAAGGGCAGTCTGGCAGTTGGCATTTCCAGAGGCTGGGGTTGGGGGGTTTGCCTTAGGTGGGACATACCCTATAAATCATAATGCCTTGTGATTGCTTTAAACTAGGAACTAAAAATAAACTGAATTAAGGAATAGAACACAAATGTATTATGTTCCCCCTCTGCCCTCTTTTATCTAAACAAACTTGTTTTCTTCAAACTTTCTTCATGGATAAAAATCTCTTCAGTCTGCCTGCATACTCCTGAAGTCTGCATACTTCTGTGTACTCCCAAAGCTTGAGAAGAACCACCAGTCCCAAGTATAATCAAAGAATTACCTTCTGTGCCTTATACAGGGTAGACACCCCAGAAAACTATCTCTTTGCAACAGCATCGCATTATTAATTTTTTGTTTAGATAACAATTCTTAATGCCATAAGAATATTCAGGAATGAAAAATAATTTCCTACTCAACTTCAGTCTGATTATTCAAAGCTTTCAGCTGGCAGAACACAAGCTTGATTAAATACAGCTTTTCCTGCATTGAGCATGACCTTCCATGACAGAATTGCACCTTTGAGTGGCCTATGAGTTCCTATCCTCTCTTCTAAGATTGGTCACAAATCACATTGTCTTCAAAATGGAAGTCTGTTCTGTTCCCAGTGACTTACTAATAAAGACAGTTAACCGATATTTTTAGATAATACTTGAGATAACACAGCACCAAGAAAAGGACATAGATTACAGTAGGGAACCATGATAATTTCAAAAGGTCCTCAGGAAGCTGCATTCCTTAAAGTGGTTAAATTTATATATGTTTAGTCTGATTAGAAGCAGAACAGTGTGTCTTGGACACTGCAGTACTCCATATTCTGCAGAATGACTGACAAGGTAGAAATAAGCCCAAATTTAGGGGAAAAAAACCCACCTGATTCTAAATTTTATATAGAATATGTATGTATAGTGCCTTTAATAGTCATTAGCAACTGAAAATATGGAATGTGATAATTCCCTATTCATTAGGAGATGCACATTACTGACAAGATGAGAGCCAGATTTTCAGATGCTCTATCTAAATGAATTAATGCATGTCTGCAAAGAGAGTCCAGATAGATACAGTTGCATTTTAAAATTTTAAAGGAAACATGCCATTATTTATTTAGTATTTTAATATTGAAAAATGCCAAGTACATCCTTCAATAAAACTATTTTTTACTTTAAGACTGGCATGTTTAAAGAGACTCAGCTGTGGCCAGTGTCAGTAAGTGTGCTAATAGGATGGTTGACAGCTCCTGTGGAACATTTTCAGGGCAGCTGCATTATTGGTTCATGAAGCATTCCCTCAAATATTATGAGTGACAACAAACCTGGAAATGGTGCAAGAAAGGCGCTTCCAATCTATGAAGACAGCTCACGTTTGAATTCTCCAACACCAGACCATTATGCAATCAACCAGCACTCCATCTGTACTGTAACTGCATGTCACAGAACTGCATTGTCTTCCTGGGAAGCAAGATACATCGCTTCTTAGGACCAAAATAAACTGCCTTGAAACTGTAGGATGTTTGTTTTGTAGCTGGCATATGTTAAGCCAGCACCTACTGGGTTAATAATTTTCCTTATTTTATGTACCTTTGGGCTAAACTGGACTTACTGAGCAGAATACCCAGAGGTCAAATCTGAGTTAGTTTCTCAATTTTCTTCAATTAATTCTAATATTAAAGTGGTAACAGACTGTACTGAGCTTTCAAGGGAACTGCAGGCATACTGCTGCGTAGTTGTTCTTAGTGTTGGCTGAATCCCTGGCATTTAATCTTTGCTAAGGAAACCCAGGTGGGTGCTTTATGCCTCTCCAGTACTTATTTTGCATCTCCCACCCTTCTGCTTTCCTTGCAGAAAAACTTTTTAATGCTATATAACCCACCTGGTTTGTGAGTCTGTAATGGGAATACTGTTTTCCTCAAATGGGATGCCAGAATTGCAGCATTAAAGCGAGCCCTGAATTGGTGTGGTGTGGCAGTTTAGCACCCTAAGGCAGCTTTAGGAGGATTTGTGCCACCTATCAGTCCACGTTACACAAGTGCCTTTAGGCACTTCAGTAAGGCAACTATCTTAGGGAGTGAATCAATTTACCTTAGATTCCCTTTGGAGTTGGTGAGACAGCAAGGCACCTTAGGAGGTGGTCAGGCTTCGGGACATAGTTACCTTGCTCACCGCACTGCAGTGCCTCAGTGCTTCAGCTGTGCACCAAACAGAGGGAATCACAGCTTACTTCCAGGTCATGCCATAGTGTAGATCTCGAAACTGGTCAGTCTCTGGAACCAACAGGACTCTTGCAGTTCTGCAGTTCATGTGCATGTGAGGTTTTCCTGCCTCCTTCAACCTCCATCTGCCCTTTCAGCATTCAACATCAAGGGTCTTTACAGAAACAACTCTGCTGTGTTTGTCTTACAGTAGTCACTTTTGACCACTACAGTAACAGTGGGAGAGATGGAGACTATACATAATGCTGTGGTCTGTCCTCATGGGAGATATATTTGTCCTTGAGAAAGCACTAAAGCACAAAGGTCACTCGCAGAATCAAAAATAACAAAGTTGTTGAGGTTAACAAGGACCTCAAGAGACCAGCTAGTCCAAACCCCCTGCTCAGAGCAGGGTCAACTAGAACAGGTTGCCTAGAACTATGTCCAGTTGGGGTTTGAATATGTCCAAGGATGGAGTCTATGCCACCTCTCTGGGTAACTTGTTGCAGTGTTTGACCACCCTTATAGTAGAAAAGCTGCTTCTTATGTTTAAATGTAATTTCCTGTATTGTAATTTGTGCCTAGGATTTTTACCATATTACCCCACCTCAGTTTCCCAGAAGATGGTTCTACAGACAACAATGCACACGAAGAATGAATTTAGCCCCAGGTTTGTCCATGAGTCCATTTGCATAGAGCTTTATAAACACAATTTTTTTGACTGGGACTGGTAACTTGTTCTAGGTCCTGTTGGTTGGTCGTTCACTATCCCGTTTAAGCTACTTATATGGATAGCCAGAGTATGTGCATTGTGTGCAGAATAGAAAAGGCGCAGCTTATTACTGTAGATTTAGTAAACTAAGTCTCAGCTATTACCTTGCTAGTATATTTGTGGGGGTAGTACCACTGGCATATACTTTCAGGTCTGGAGCTGATTCAACCCTCGAAGGATTCTCTTCTAGCAAGGGAAGCTCTTACCTTATATATATACACACCTTATATATACACCTTATATATATATATATATATACACACACACACCTTATATATATATATAAGGTAAGATATATCTCCTTATATATCTCCTATATATCCTTATAGATATAGGATATATAAGATATATAAGTTATAGATATATCTCCTATATATCCTTATATATCTATAAACATAAGATGGAGGAGAGACAAGCTTTAGTAGGGTACAGGCAAAGGTTAAGATCCTCTGTTCTTTCTTCCTATTCTATATGCTCCTGATTTTTCAATGACAACAACAAACAGGATCATTATGGGCTGATGGCATATGAATTCTTCTAAATTCAGTGGGGGCTGCCTCATAAAAGGAAAAAAACCTCTGAGTCCAAAAGTTGGTTATTTGTATTAGAGGACAGTATGCCTGTGTGCTTTTGTGTTGGAGGCTGAGAAGGTGGTTACTGTGCAGGATCAGAGCCAAGGGTGTGGTGCTGAGCTCTGGCAAGGTTAAATAAGGAGAGAAATGGTTCTCAGCCTACAGGATAGGTGTGTGCTGAAGTTTCTGAGAAGCTGTTTGGCATAACTTGGAGGGAGATTTTGAACCATTTCAGGTTGGCAGAGTTTTAATTCAGGAAAAGAATGGAGACAACTGGTAAATGAGTTTGTGGGCAAATAGATGATATATTGGTGGTAAAAGGGCAATGGCAGACAGATTGGAAGAAGATTGATTGACTAGGGCTTCTTAGAAAAAATGGTAAGAGCCATGGCAGATTAATTACTGTTTTCTCACACCCTTTTTCATTCTCAAGCAACCATTTTTTCCCCTGCCATTTTTATATCCACTTCCTACCTTTCTTTGAGAAAAGAAAGAAAGAAAGTAAAGTCAGGAACTTATAAGGTCCGTTTGGAAAATAAGCACGTGTGTGATTTAATAATCTACTTTAACGTCATATATGTTCCATGGACAGGGAGGAACAGCACAGCCCATGGAATGAAGTGTGATTTACAGCCAACTTAGGGTCATGTCTCCCGAGGGTTCTATTACACTCAGAGAACAATTAAGATGCTTTAAAGATTGCCTGGCTCTTTATTCTTCCAGTAAATTGCTGAAAGGTTCGTATAAGGCTGAAGGTGGTTGAATAGGCATTTTCAGCTTTCTAAGTTTTTTTTTTTAATTTTCCCTTAGTGGAGGACTGAAGACTGGGAAAAGCCATGGGGCCAAAATAAAATGACAGAAAGGGAAGAAAGTGTTTATAAATACCATCAGGAGTGGTAGATAACATCAGTGTATTTAAAATAGATAATGTATGGTCTGAGAGGTGGCCTTTACAATTTCAAGGCAAGCTATATCTCTGAACTTGGTTTCTTACATATTTTCCTTTGGATTGTTTGTATTGAAAGGAATGTGGTTATTGCTTTACAGCAAATATCCAGCTTTTTCTTCACTTTCTTCTCTTTTTTGTACCCAGAAACTCATCTACTATATTATTTCAAAAGAACTTTAACTTATTGTTTCCCTTTAAAAGACTTATTCAAGAGATCTTAAACCACATAGGCACCTGGATGCGTGTATTCTGTTATTTACTGCCTGTTTTTACCATTTGGGAGCTTGTGTTCTTGTCCCTTATTTCTCATCCATGATTTGAGTTTGAGGAGTAGAACGAGATGAAAGAACAATGTGAAATTGTTATGAAACAATTTGCCATTGACTTTACATATGAACTGAACCTTGGCTGTGGGGTTTTTTGTGAATTTTCTACTTGAGAAATGTTCAGGTTTTTCTGTCAGAGATTGTGTATGTCTTCTGTTTTATGCTAACACTTCCCCAAGTTTTAAATATCACTGTAAAAATACAGTACATACATGTGTACATATTTTCCTTACTAAAAGCAGAGCTAATTTTTAGATAATTCTTCTTGTGATTGTAAAGGACCTGGAACATGATTTTGGTTTAGTTGTTTATCTCTGTGGTCTACTGACCAAAGCCTGATCCAAAAGAATTGTTAGATATTCAGGTTAATTTTAAATGCAGCACACTGCTGTAACAGATCAAAAGATGCTGGTGGAGGACTGCCCTTCTGTAGAAAAGACCTCAGATACCCTAGAACCCACATAGTCATCTTTATGGTGGCCTTCTACAGTATCTTACATAGATGTAGGAATGGAGAGTCTGTAGCCTAGAAGGAGGAGAAATAATTTTCCTAACATATGAAAACTTTTGAGATCAAAATAAAATTAAATAAGGAATAAAAATAGAAATATATAAAGTGTTCTCAAATAATTTCAATGAAAAAAATTTGGCTGTGTCAATCAAAGCTTTTCCTTCGACAATTTCTGAATAATTTTGTTTTGATTTTATCTTTTCAGTTCTTTATGATTCTAATATTAAAATGATTAAAATCCCAAACAGAAAATTATCACTAAATAGCCCACTTAAGTTTTCATTTAGAAAATATAGAAATGGAACATTTTGACAATAATTGTACTTTTTTTTGTAACTTTGAGGTTGGAATAATTCAAGAATAATTCCTCAGAAAGCCCCTCATTTTCCATAAATTTTCTATAGAAACCGCATAGAGGGCTCCTCGGAGATACTCCTAGACCAGCATGCAGATAAAAATTATCATGCTGAAAAGATGACATAGAGCTTTTCTGGGTCATCTTCTAGAAATCTAGACCATGACCTTCAGTTTTCACCATTTTACCACTGTGCTATGCAACCCCAAACAGGTTACGTTGTCCACATCACTAGTATCTGAAAGCCCCAGAGCCGTGCATTAAGCAACATGACTGACATTGTCACATGTGGTTTGTTCTTCCATTATCTCCCCTGGGGGAGAAACACGGTGTGCTGCTTTGTTTTGGTGTGTCATTTTTGCACATCCATCATCATGTAATACTCCTCCTCCTATTAGCTAATGCAGCAGTAGCTTTTGTCCTGGGAGAAACAAGCTTCCCATGAAACTGGTACAGCTCCTGAAAGGATCCCTTAAAACAGGTCACCTTCATTATCCCTCACTTCCCAGCCACACTTGTCTCAGCAGCACCCCTCTGTGAACAAGCAGTAATCCTGAAGTCGTGCCAGAAGCTGGCACATTCAGGTGGCATGGCTTTGCAGTGCTGAAAGCCACCAGGCTGATCTAATATGTGCTTATGAGAATTCACCATGGAGGTGACTATACAAGACGTTCACCAGTGGCTCTGCGCCTTGATTGTTAATGAATTGGCTAAATCACGAAAAGAGCAGCCCTTCTACCCGCGCAGCTGCAGTGGTGGCATCAGCATTATTGCATCTGCCTCACATCAGACACTTTCAATGCTGCATCTCATTTGGGGTTAAAGTAATGCCACTTCTATTCATCTCAGTCACAGGTACACACACTTTTTCCAACACAAGCAGACACTGAAATGACCTGTGAAGTAATTATTGACCCTTGGGGAAGAAAAGACAGGAAGAGGCCTTGCTGGCTTGTTTGTGTTTCTTCATGACATATTATATATTCCCAGTGACTTCCTTTCTCTGGAAAAGAACCTAATGAAATTCCTGGATGAGTTTTGTACACTGCAGTAACAGTATGTCTAGTTTTTTTCTTTTCTTTAACATTCATGCACGCGAACTAGATGAGAGAGATCAAAATGGTTCCTCCCCATTAGGACACTGACACAAATAGAACATTGCCTTACACAATATTCTCCTTAACATTAATGGTGCTGCTCATGAATTAAGGGTATTATAATAATTTATTGTGACTATAACAGCAGCTGATTTACCTTATCTACCAACATCCCATTCGGATGCACCAGGCAAACATGGAGTGAAAGATACGGTCTTGTCTGTGGTCGCAAGTAAGGGGTGAGACGGGAAGCAGAGATATGAAGTGATTTCCTAAGGACACCAAGAAGGTCAATGGAAAGTTGGGACTAGAGTCCAGGTCTTCTCTTGGCCAGGTTACTGTCCTGTGTAATAAAACAAAACAAAGGAGTCAGACCTCCACCTCAGACAGATGCAGGAAATGAGAATGGAAGGGTGAGAAACAAAACATGGTGCATGGTATTTTCAAATTCAAGTAAGAATATATAACTGTGCATGTGGTTTCTTAAGAAGAATGACACAAGTACATAGGACAGTTCTGAGTTAGGCAAAATGCCCATGATGAAACTCTCAGACTGCACAAACTCGGTCGCACCTCAGGTTTTGTTATCATCTCAGAATCAGCTTGGATCACTGGAGGATTCTTAATATTTCTTGACTTAGATGCAGCCAGGGCACAATTTCTAAGAAAGCTGCACACAGCATGCTTAATTTCTGTAGAAAAATCATGTAAACTTTGTTCTGAGAAGGTGCTGTAAACAACAATTTTTCTGTATTTAGAGATGACAATGTTGAGTAGAAATGAAGCAAAAAAGAGAAGTGATTAATACAGTAAATGTCTAGAGGTTATTCAGGCCAAATAGGTGAGGCGGTAACAAAGAGATGGAGCTTTTCCCTACAAAAACAGGCTCCCTCAATACTGGAGGGACTGCAGCATTGTCGGAAATGTTTTGACCAAGTATCTGATCTGTCATGTGAGGAGTGAAGAATGCTGGAGTCAGGCTCGGCAGATTATGTATCAGCCTTCCTGTGCTTGTTGCTGCTTGCACCTGGGACTTTGCCAGGGAAGGAAGGAATGAAAACATCTTCCCTTGTTATGGGCATTTCATAAATGAGGGAACCTTGCTCTGGGTGTGGTTGGGAGAAGACTTGTAGTTGCCTTTTGTGAAACGTTTGCAGCAAGAAAGGTTCCTATTGGTTTCAGCATGCTGTGGTTCATGGCTGAAGGGAAACCTTAGGAAGTTTAGCTGGCAGAATTAGTACCTCCAGGATGGGAATGGGACAGGATGTTATTTCTGCTTATTGGTGGAAAACAGGCTAAATTTGAAATGCATAGTTGTTGCAATGATTAGTTTGCACACTTCTGCTCCTACGTTTTGGCAATGAGTTACACGCTTCCGTCAGTGGTGTCTGTACGGTAGCATTGGTGTGTGCTGAGCACCTATTTAGTTTTATCGGACATCTGGAACTGATATCTGAGGTATCTGTAGGAAACTCTTCTAGTGGAGAAAAGGCTGAAGCAGGCTGAACTAAGCTTGTCCTGCCAGGCTTCCTTTGAACTCTGCTAGATTTCATCCGTAGATGTATTTGTGGTAAAGGGCAGTGCTCTGATCTCTGAACTCCCAATCCCTGGCCTTGGTGACTGACTCCTCTCTTACACTCTTCTAAACTCGGATTAAAAGAAGGTCATGAAGCAGGACAAGGGGAGAAGAAAGGGAAGAAACCTAAGTAAAAGTTCCCAGTGCAATGTTGTGGCCAAAAGGTCTAAGGAGATACAGTGATCTATAAACAAGAGACTACTGAGAGAGAAATCTTGGCCTCTCTGAAGTCAGAGGCAAAATTCACAATGACTGCAACAGGATCTGGGATTTTTCCTTCTCAGCCTCCAGTGCACCGATACGATCTTCGGGGCAGAATAGAGGGGAAGTCTAAAATCAGATATTCCTAGTTATACTCAAAGGCCCACTAAATAAATCCTTTGCAGTAGTTCTGACTGGAAAAAACCCCACCACATAGATTGCATTTTCAAAATGATAGCCCTATAGCAGGAAAGTCCATGAACTTTTTTTCCTGATTTTTAGTAAGTTAGGAATGAGAGGATTGATGAAGGATGGGGTGGGGGGTTGCTTGGGTGCATCAAGAAGCAAGCTTCTTGTGTCCATTTTATTTGTTTAGGAATTTATTGCTGCAAGTCCAATCCTACAAGACTGAAGTGAATGGAGTTTTATTCTTGTGACTTCTGTGGGAGCAAGTTTAGCCTTTGACTTGGTTGAAGCTGGTTTGAGGAAAAGTAGTCTTCCTAACCCTGGACTACCACATGCTCATAGCATGTCATGCATGAAATGGTATGTTTAGAACCTTTGCTGGAGAAAAAGTAGCAGTATATATTGGAACATTTTACAGCTGCTAACTTAATCACTTTATTTATAACTGTAGTAAATTTGCTTGCTAAAATGGGGTTGTTTAGAACTATTTTGCTGACAGAAATGAGGACAATATGAATATACGTTAGCAATTAAAAAGCATGATTTTTTTAAATAACAAAACAGAAAAATGTTAATATTTAAATTATTTTATTTTGACAAGCAAGTGTATAGGATTTTTTTTGTCTGTAAGACACAAAGCATCTGCAAAGTCTGACAGTAAAACAGATATCATTTCTCTATATTTTAATTGGATTCAGTGCTGTTGATTTAAAGTAGTGTATTTTTGTGTCTCATTAAAAGATGAAAGAGACTATGAAAGCTGCCTCTTTACTTTAAAATAAATACTTCCTGGACATGCCTTTTTAGGTGGAGCAGCACAGGGAAATAAACATGATTGAAGTGAGTTTTTCAGAGCCAAAAAATCTTTCCTGCAATTTAGCATTGCATTGCAAAGGGTAAGCCCCACCATGAAAAGTTTGGGGACAGACATGAGTTATGCTTGCAATAGCACAGTTTATCGGATCACAAATCTGACCTCTCCAGTGCAACTGGACCAAACAGTGCCTGGTAATGGGCTCTCAGGCAGGATCTCTGTGCTGTACTCCCTGCTGAGTACTGCCATCATAAAGTCTGGCATAACGGCTGCCTTCCTGGCTGGGGTGTAAGGAGGATGGACTGGAACAAGGGGAGGATGTGCCAAGCCTACCTGTCCTTCAGCTGTTTTTGTATGTAAAGAAGTCCAAGAAGGACTGATTGGTGGCTGAGTCAAAGCAGAGCATCTCTAAACCAGATTTATGGTGGCACAAAGGCACAAACTCCTTTTTGCTTTGTTTTCTCTCACCTTTCATTTTCAGTGAAAGGGAGAACACTGAAACTGGGTTGTACTTGGGCACTGGAAGGTCGCATTTCGCTTACAGTTTGCTGACAATGTTTTACAGCCAGACATGTGCTCACTCTGCCCATTTTCCAAGCCTCATACGTACAAGCCGCTCTGAACCAAATGTCACGGGCTTGAAGTTTTACATGTCATGCTCAGGTGAATGATCTCTGCAGGGAAAGTTGTTAAGAGGCATCACTGTGCTACACTATCCAGCTTCAGGTTTGAGGGATAGCTTGCGCTAGCCAGTTCAAAATATCAGCAGAGTAACGTCTCTCCCATCTGCCTGCAAAAGAACAGTCAAAGGCCAGGTTTACGTGGTCTTACTTCACTCTATGGGTAGGTAAGTACAGGAGGTTGGTGGTGGGGACAAACACAAGTCCTCATTCTTGGTTCTCTTCCCCTTAGGGCTGACCCAAGGCTCACTGGAGTTGATGGAAATATTCTCACCAACATGTATGAACTCTGGTTTAGGTCTTCCTATAACCACAGAGGCATGACTCATTCTGGAAAGGTCAAAATCACACCCATCTACCCCATCTTTCTTAACAGCTTGCTGCATGGATCTGATGCATCAAAGGCTGTACACAGAAACCTCTTTTAGCACTGATGACAGCAAAGTCTGTAAATTTAGCAAAGTTTACAGCAGTGACATGGAGATAGAGTAGATGATTTAAGCAGGATTTTCCATCCTTGATTTCCATTTGTCCATTTTTCTGCTGAAACCTGTGAACCAAACTGTTAATAGCCAGAGGCCTGGTAACTTGGCAGGTCTTAAAGAAGCTGGTGTGGGTAAGCCTGCATGGGCAGACCGCAGATTTGACATCTGGGTTTTGATCAGATCTGAACAAGAATTTTAATGAATCAGCACAGGTATTTACCACCGTTGGACAGTTATACTAAACATGCTTGGGGCTGGTTAGTATCAAGATAGGTACCTTCCAGAGGAAAATAAGGAAGAAAGAGAGAGAGGGAACAAGAGAGGCACCACTCCTTCTTTTGAATCTCTGATAAATTAAAGCCCAAACTTCATTAAAGAATACATCTCTGCTAAAATGTCTTCTTCCAGATAAGATATGTGTAACTGAGGTACAAGACCACTTGTATTAATTATGTTGAAACTCACATACCTAATCCTAATACAACTCACACAGAAAATGTTAACAATATAGTTTTGCTATCAAAGAAAACTATGTTTTATACTGTAGCTAATAATAAGAAACAGTATTATTAGTACTATTATTAGCAGATGTTATTTCTGTGTCTGTGCCTGTGAAATGTTCATTACTGAGCTTCTGGCATGTGGTAGTTTGGTGAAAAACTGGGGTTAATTTGCTGGGCAGGTTCTTTAGTCATCTTTTTGTAAAATCTTTTTTGCTTTTTCTTTCTTTTTCACTTCAGCGTAAATAGTTCTTGTAGAATCTGCACCTAAGAAGGGTGCCTTATTACTAACAACAACAACACTGATAAGAAGATCAATTATTTTTATCTTTATTCATGTATTTTTTATTTTTATTCATTCACTTATATGCTAATAGCCCAAAGCAAGACAGCAGTCTTATTTTGCTAAACATTTTACAAACATTAAAAAAATCCCACACACAATGATTTAACAGCCTTGACTTATGTCTTACTTCACACCCTTATGACCTTATGCTGTGAAGGTCTGTAGTGGCCCAGTCCAACTCCAATTAAATTTGTCAATGAAATGCCTCTTAGCAACTGAGGCTCTGAATTTCTGGCAAGTTGTTGGGATGCTTCCTTTCCCTTTGGCTGCCCTGTAGAACATCAAAGCATTTCGCAAGAATACTCCAGTGGACATAAGAAGGAGTAAAGAAAAGGCAAGGCCAAGAAAGGTCAAAGCTGAACATTTCCCCTGTATTCTGAGGTGGGAACTACCTCAAGCAGACCTGGTTCTGCATAGCCCAAGGGCCAACCTACCCCTTAGACCCTGCTCCTCTTCCTGTTTGTAAGAGGTATTTCCTATACATTCAGCTCTTTGGTGCAGAACAGAGTCCATACTGGGGGAGATATAAAGCTCCTGGGACATGACAGTTTAGAGCCGTTTTGCTGGTAATGGTCACAGATCTTGTGTGTTGAAATGTGTATCGTGGACCTGACATGAGCTCACAAGCATGCAAAAGGACTGGGTCACTCCGTGCTTCTCAGTTTGTGGTGAAGTACAGAGGAGAAAATCAGAAGTAAGATAAGGCTAAGTTTAACTTATACAGAAGAAAACAGTGAGGATGACATGAACAATTTTCCAAATATCCAGAATGGAGACACTGTGGTTTGCACATTCAGAGTTAACTGGCAGTGAGTGGCTAACACAGTTTGGAATAAATGGGCAATGTAAAATATACATGATCTGTTGGTTTCTCTGCACAGCAATTTCTTTGATGTTTGCTGTAATGTCTATTTATAAAATTTGTGCTTGCAGGCAGGACAACATGTGATTCCTTTTCCCCCCTACAGCATTTCAAGGATTTTGTTTCCTTATTAGATTTTCTTTAAAATTAGGAGAAATACAAGAAGAAAACCCTAGCCCTTCGGGGCCAGTTGCAAAGATCCTTTGTGCATGTTTTTATGCTGCAGGTTGATGATACAGCTACAGTTTCTATTCTGAATAAAAAGTTAAAACTTTATAACAAAGGAGACAAGAGACAATACTTTGAGCATCACTGTCCCTGGACAGAAGAAGAGATCTTTTAACCCTATGTGGCAGACTGTCCTATATGATGACGTCAATTGCTAATATAAAATGTATTTAATATATGTCTTTATTGCTGTAGATCTCAACAGTGTCAGATGAAAAAAAGTGATGAGTGACAGAGGAATTGCTCTGTGTAATAGTTAATAAAAAAAGGAATTAAATTAAACAACCAACCAAGCCTCATCATTATTTTGAAAGAGGGAGCAGAACAGGAGAGTCAGGAAGAAAGAAAGGTTAGGAAGAACTGAACTGGGAAAATGTCTTTGCAGAAATTAATAAAAAATAAATAAAAGGGTTTTGAATATATCAAGGTGTGCTTAGAAAACAGTAACAACAGCGCAAAGGGAAAAAACCAAATAGTTTTAACAACAACATCATAGCAAGATACACACTTAAGAATACTTTGAGCTTGAATGTATAGCTCTTCTGGGAAATTACACACTGGAGTTACTGCCAATAATGCCCTCTTCTGGCGATGCTATTGCAACTAAGTCGGCGTGTCAGTCATCTCAGGACCCTGCATTTTCAATGTGCAGGGTGAATTCAACTGTAGTCAGGGAGAGACTTTAATCTGAGTTAAATGTCACAACCCCTTTTTTTCCCCCCCTCGGTTCCAAAGACTAGCTGTAGGTAAATTATTTTAATAAGGTAAGAGATACCACAGTACAGTTTTCTTTTCTTTCTTTTTTTTTCCTTACCCCAAATAATGCTCTCTATGTCATCTGTATATTTATGATAGCTCAAAGACATGGGTGTGTGGATCTAATTAAAAATGTGAAAGGGTTTAGCAGCCTGCTGCTTCCCTGTGAGTCTCTTGTTGCCAACTCTTGGCAGCTCTGCTGTCACTGAGCCAAATGTTTAGTCTTCAGCTGAACTACTGCCAGTGAGCTGCACTGCATTCTGGGACCGTAGAGCCTCGAGGTACTGTGTTAAACTATCTCACATAAGGATGTGCAGTGAGCTGGACTTCATATTCAATCACCCAAAAGAAAAGTGAAGGAGAAAGCCCACTTTTGCCTGGTGAGCCTCAATGTCGTATAAGACACAATGACCAATTCCTTTAGGATTTCACATCAGGGAAAACAAATAGTTTCTTGAGGTGGATCAACCCATGCATTTGTTTAATGTGCCTATGCAGCAATGGCAGTAGTTATATTTAGCAAATTTAGTTTAAATCAGTCTGCTCTGGCTTCGGAATTAGAAAAAGAAATAACAAAAACCTGGCTTTCTGCAATGGGAGTCTGGCCTCTAAGCCAACGCCTCATGTTAAATAAATATATTCCGACTCAGCTCCAGGTATCCTTAGCAAGCATAGGGCAGTTTTGTCCAAAGTAAAAAAAAGTTTGGCATATGTTCATTCCAGCGAGCAGCAGGAAAGCTATGTTGCTAGAAACATGCTTAGCACAGTTGCATTGCTTAATAAATTCAGGTATAATGTGGAGATAGATAGGGTTATAGGCTAAGCTGGCCTGTAGGCTTTGATCAGCGCTCCAACTCACTTAGGGCTTAGAGTGGACTGGAAGAATTGCCAGGTCTCATGAGTCAATGATGGATTTCCAGCAGATCAGAATTAAATTCTCCTTTTAGCTGTTCTCCCCGCACTCTTGTCTGCAAGGGAAATTACTTCTGCTAACAGGAAAGCAGTGTGTGTCTTCCTGATATTTTCTTTCTCTTTTCTGTTTCTCCACTGCCCCATTTCTATCTTTTGTTTTTATGGTCTTCTCACCTTCACACTATTTCCTTCCCTTCCCTTCCCTTCCCTTCCCTTCCCTTCCCTTCCCTTCCCTTCCCTTCCCTTCCCTTCCCTTCCCTTCCCTTCCCTTCCCTTCCCTTCCCTTCCCTTCCCTTCCCTTCCCGTCCCTTCCCTTCCCTTCCCTTCCCTTCCCTTCCCTTCCCTTCCCTTCCCTTCCCTTCCCTTCCCGTCTTTCATTTTTGCTCCTCTCCTAAGATTTTTTTGCCTCATCTGCCTGGATTTCACATCAACTTTTTTTCCTTAACTTTTACTATCCTTCTCTACTGCTTCCTTTCACTGTTGTAACGTTCTACTTTGGAGAATGAATGAGCCACCTCTAATGTTAGTCCAGGGACTTAGCAGACCGATTCTGTTGCACTTTATTTTTGGAAATATTTTCTTTGTATGTTTCTGAAACCAGCATAATGGCAAAATAATAACTAGGTGCTTCTGATTACACCGTTTCTCCAACTCTTAACGTTGGGTATTTAAGAACAAAACTACAGTAAAAAAATGTTGGCTTCATATCAAATACTTGTCTGCATTCATTCATAATGCTAACTATAGATTAGACACACAGCACTAAAGGGGCAGAGAGAGAGAGAAAAAATAAACATTTACACTAATGATCACGCATTGTTTGTAGAAAGGCATTTAAAGAAATAGAAGCAGACACAAGTGTGCAACACACCTGAACTCCACCTCTTTGATCTTTCCTCTGGGGTCCTTTTTGTTGCAGTGGGCCAGCTCTGGGAAGGAGGCAGGACTCAGAAGCCGCTTGGCATCCAGCCCAGGCTTTGTGGGCCACTGGAGAGATGGATAGCTAGGTGCAGAAGTGCCCTGAGGCAGGTGTTAAAATGTTGTTCCTAGTTCCTTGGTGGTAATCATTGCAAAACAATCCTGTCTGCTCTATTCGTATCAACAAGCTGCTTTCTCTGGCTCGTTGCTAAGAGACAGGACTGTTGCTTACAAGTTACTTGGTGCCTTAGACTTTCATAATTTATAATTTATTATCTTAGCATAAAAATTTGTGGGTTTTTTTTAGTTTAGTTTTCCACCAACCCAATAATTGTCACATAAAACAAAGGTCATGTATCTACCAGAGCAGCAGTTGCTCTTATAATATACTTTGCCTTTGTATGGTTTTGGTTCTGTGAAAAGAAAATGCTATTATAAACTGAAGATGAATATCATTTTTGTCCATTAACTTCTTGCATTATATGACTGGTTAGGTCAATGATTCCCTCAAGATTTCTTCACTATTGAAAACATGTTTCTGTCCAACCAAGAAGGAAATGAATTGAAATGATTTCAATTATCACACGGAAGATGTCAGCTCTTCTTGCTCGACACTTCAGCACCTAATAGTTCAACTCATCAATCCTACTTTCAAGAAGTTCAGTGGCAGAGATGTTTAACCAATGCCAGAAATTACTCTTATGCATTAATCTAGCTTTGTGAATATACAAACCTTACCTTGCTAAAGTGTTTTGTACTTAACACTAGTTAAATCAGCTCAGTGAGGAGTAATGCCAAAGTGG
This sequence comes from Ciconia boyciana, assembly GCF_034638445.1. NCBI lineage: Eukaryota > Metazoa > Chordata > Aves > Ciconiiformes > Ciconiidae > Ciconia > Ciconia boyciana. The sequence continues at coordinate 56,839,094 of NC_132939.1, read as the reverse complement.
AAATGAGAATAATTTGCAGACTTGTTAAGTTGCAAAATAACTCTGTGACAGTTCACCAGTTTAAAGAAAAAAGAAGGAAAAAAAAAAAAATTTAAGAAATTATTATACTCCCTGGTGGAAATTAAGGATACTGACCTGGGATTAGGATTTACTTGACTGTTTAACAGAAGAGCTGTACATACAGCTGGTGTTGTGGTATTATACTAAAGCATATTTAAGAGATCTACCAATATGCAACCATCAACTACATTGTTACTGTAAATGCTTTAAAAAAATGAAGACAAAGTTACTTTTTTCCCCTCATTTCAGTGAGCTGTTTAGGCCAGTTAGAACCAAGAACTGCATCACACAGAGCTGTATAAATGGTTATGGAAATGGCCTGGTGCAAACAGTGCTCCCTCTGCAAAGCTTGTGAGGGATTGTCTACCCAGCAAAATCAAGGCATGTTTTCCAGATACCTGACCTTTTTCCATTCAGCAACACCAGTGAAGTTATGCTTGCGAGCACAGGACAACACAGACAGGGTTAAGGCACATAGGACCATACCTTGCTGTCCTAGCTAGGACAACAAATTTTGTAAGCAAAATTATGTGAACATGTCCTGTGTTGACACCTACATTTTGTGTTGGAGGTGTGTTCATGAATGCTTCAGCAGCTTAATTTCCTATTAGCTATGTAATAATCATGCCTGCCAAGTGTATTTTACTCAGTCTAAATACATTCAGGAGTTGGTCCTCTTACCAGTTAAGGTTACTGATGAGCTAGCCATGCTGATCAATGCCTAAGATCATTTTCAGAAGCTCATCCAACCTATAATCAGAAATTTTCCATGACTTCCAGCAGTCCATAAGAAATATAGTTGTTCTCAATGGTGTGATGAAAGATACTACCTTCAGTTTAGAAAGACAATACAGATACAGATTAAATAAATGGGATGCCAAGATCTTCTTGTATGTTCTTGAAACGCTCTGAAACCCTGCTCACTAATTCTGATGTAAATATCTCCCCCCATATAGTTACTTAAGCAAAATGGGATCCAAAACAACAACAACAAGACTTAGTGACTTGCTATACTGTTATTTGTGGAATTTGAGTGACATGGAGTTAATTTGAGAAACCTGAGTGAAGAGGACATCTTCCTCTTATTTTCCTTGTTTATGAATATATTTGGCAGTAGTACCTCATTCCCAATAAAACTGGCCCACTTTATACACATGCAGGTGTAACGCCACGATATATACCTCCTTTGTATAAGTTCATGTTAAGTAATTATTACTGCTGCAACCATTCACTCAAACATCAGAAGAGATGAACAGGGAGGAGGAATATCATTTATTCATTAACCTTCTAAGCAGGGCAGTCCTGTTGACTCTGTACATGCATCACAACACTCCACAGAACCAACTGGGGGATATTTAGTCCAAGGAAAGGGTGGATACACATCCCTATAGCTTAAGGAACTGATCTGTTAGAGAAAATTCTGACCAAAAATCTCTCTCGAAACCTATATTTATCCTGTTTTATTTTGGGAGGGGAGAAGGGGTGGGGATAATTAGGTGGCAAGAATCACTCACAATTTCTTAGGTAACATGAATTGGAAAATGCCTCAACAATAATATGTGTACAGATGGTGACTTGACCTTCTGAAAAAGTCATTAAAAACTTTGAAAGTGCATTTCCTGTTTTTAAACTTTTGTGGCTATTGGGAAAAAACCAGATTTATGGTTGGCTGCTGCTGTTTCTTTAGGTTCTTAGGTGAGCAACAGACACCAAAGGCTTCAGAATCATTGTAAAAGCACAAAGGAAGTAAGCTGCAAAAAGTGTAGTTAAGTGGCAAATCTACCATTTTAGTCCTTAGGTTAAGTCTGGTGGGAGAAAGAATCAGAGATAAGATCTTATGACTAATTTTGCTGAAACCCACATGTGAAAACATCCAAATGTTCTCGAGGGATTGTCATCAGTTGTTCACTCAGGTATGTTAAGTCCATAGTCTAATCTAGAGCTTCATCTCTGGGGCTCTGCCAGAAATCTGATAAATTATTCTACCATACAAAATCAATGTGTATTCAACAGGCCATATCTTGGGGTTCAAAAAGGAAGGGCTGATGGATCACTATCTAGATATAGTTCATGCATCAATAGGTTCATTTGTATTTTGTCAGGACAGTAATAACTGATTAAACAAGTCATGTGAACTTGTTAGATTAAATAACCATCAGAAAGTGAAAATAGCCCGAGTTTTCAACAGGTCAGTTTGAATATCCCTCAGCTACCGATGCTTTTTAAAGGCTTTGATTCTTTTCTTTCCCCCACCTAAGCTATCTCTTGCCTTGTTTGGACTAAAATCTCATCATAAACCAGGAAGGGGAAGTCTGAAGGACTGTAGCTCAAACATGCTGCTGTGTCAAGAAAGCCCTCCTGGCAGCTTACAACTTTTGGGTGAACAAAGGAAATGTTTCTCTGTTGTTTTTAGATGCTCTGCTTTCACAAGCAACTAGTGTTATTTATCTAAATTCAATAAAAACCTTGCTGGAAATCAAAACAGTTCAGAAATGGAAGCATTTGGTTGAAGCTTTGCTCTAATGGATTAACAAAACAAAACTGAAAATAAAAAGCTCATCAGAAATCACAGTTTCTTAATCACCTGATTAATTTTTCCTGAGGGTTACAGGAGCTCTCCTGAGATGATACATGGTCCTGTGCCACCTAGCAGGAACTCAACGTCTTGAATGCTCAGGCCCCTCTTCAGGGAAATACGTGAAGGATATGAGGGAGGGCTCTTCACTGCTCCCCTCTCAGGCAAAATGCCCACTGAATTCAATAGGATTTTTTCATGAGTAAGTCAAGCAGGATTTGACTCTGGAAGGACATAACAAGATTGAACAGACTTGGTTCCCAGTAATGGTGTCCCATTGTGCTGTGGTATGGTGGAACATGCAGTGCTGGAGTGTATTCTGTCAGTGCCTCCGACTTGCAGAGGATATTGTAATATCTCATTATTGTAAACTAGAAGAAAGGGATCTGGTAGAATTAGAACTGGAGATTATTGTAGGGTTTTTCAGTAGTACAAAAAAACGCAAAGAAATGTAGCCATTATGAATACAGGATATTAATAGCGTACATTTGCTCTGTGAACTGTCTTTAATTCCAAGCAAGTTGAGACAGATGACATGTTTCTCAGTGGTGCCTAGTGGCTCCATCTTAACTTACAGATTACTAAAAGTCTGACTAAAAAGGCCCAACTTGCAAGTTGTCGATTGTCTCCTGTGAGGATCGAAGTGATTTACCTCTCCCTGATTTCACTGACTTTACAAAGCTGGCATGTTTTGTTGGATTTGGGAAGTAAGGCATCTGAAACAGGCCTTACAAAGCACCCTGAGGACTTGGCTTAGGCAACAGGGTAAAGCCTGGTGTATTCCCTGGCTTAGCTCTACGCATTCCCATCAGTGGACACTGGACACTTCTATCGCAGCATGGTGCAGCCACTCTCTCATAGGGTGATCCAAGCTCAGGTGACGCATAAATCCTACATGCTTTGCAGCCTGCAACCTCCAAACCATTTTGGGAAGGACACCAGAGCTGGTGTAGCTGGTGCAAACCACAGGATGTGTATACTATGTGAGTGAGCTCTGCCCATTTGTAGAGCAAGCTGTGGTGTGCCTTGGTCTATGCCAGGAAGTAGGCTCAGGCCATGCTTTCTCCTGGGTATGACTCAGACCTTGTGCATGGTCAAAGGCTTTTGTCCACGTGATAGAATTAGAAGGTGAATATGAACATAGGCTGGAACTTGAGTGAAAAAATTTTTGCTTGGAGTATGGTGTAGACATGCCCAGTTTGCACCTACAAACACGCAAGTCTTATTTGCTCATACAAATTCTAGACCAAATCTTTCGCAAATCCTGGGTATTATGGTGTAGCCAATTTGCTCTACACTCCTAACAGATACTTGCTGAAGAACAAGTGTGTCTGGCTTTGCTAGGTCACCCTGGTACAAATGGGAACCACTACCAGATTAAGGGGTTTCTCTGGAAGATATCAGGTGTGCCCGTGACCCCACCTCAGCTGTGGCCATCCTCACCTGTGGTTATTTGAAGAATATGTGATTATTTGAAGAAGGTCCCAACAGGCACAGGAGTTGCACCAGCCCTCAGAAAGCTGGAACTTGCCTGTAAGAAATACCTCTGAATGCTCAGAGGACTGGGGGAATCCATGTGATTTTTATGTCACCCTGGCACAAACAAAAATCAGTGCTTGTCCTGTTTGGGGTATTTGTCATCCATGGCAAATGATACATCTCTTGCTATTCTCTGCTCCAAGAGAATTGCATTTGTAACTCCTTTGACACACACAAAGAATTTTTCTGAAAAACATTCTCAAACGTAGTTATACAGAGTCTATATGGTGTATATGGGATGTGTGCATGTGTGTACACACACGCAAATAAAATATCAGTAAGCTGAAAAGTGGAAAGTACCAAGTACACAATGAAAACAGCAATGGCCAATATGACTTAATGATATTATTTAAAAATGAAATACTATCTATGCATTTACAGAGTCTCTGAGACTGTCAGTGGTACCTGGAAGGCATAACATGAACTTTTATTTAACACAGACCTATCTCTGATGTGCATTATTAATTGATATTTATAGAGAAATGCATTAAGCGTTATCTAGGTATAGGCACTACTATAAAGCCATAAATATATTTAGCTAGTTTTTATAGTTCCTTAAGATCAGTCACCAAAGACAGAGAATAATATATATTTGATATGAATAACATCTGTATTTGTGTCTAAATAGAAGAGGAAATGCATCTGCCTTCAGTAGATCTCTCTTTTTAATGTTTCAGCCTGCAAGAAATGCACATTAATAGCAGCTTCTTCCCTGAGGAAGGTTTTGAACTGGGGTACTTGAGAAGAAACTTACAACAGAGCAGCCTAAAGTGCCACCCAGTCCCTTTTAATTAGCACATATAGTCCCCCTACATCCAAGATATGATTGAGAATTTCTGCCATTTCATTTTAATATCAGTGTTATATGCTAACGTTTGTCAGACTAAGCTAAAAAGCCACTTCTTTTTATGTTGTTTCCCACATGCAGAGCAGACCTCTTACATTTTTGTTGGCTGCTAACGTACTAAGCGATTTTTGGCAGCGTGCGGTTCTGGATTGAAGCCATGCATGCAAGTCTTCCACAGTAAGTATGGCCCAAAGGATTAGAGATCAATGGATTTAGTTATCTGGTGAAGTTCCCCTGCCTCTCTGGTGCTATTAAAAGGTTTTGCTATTGTAACGAGCACCAGAACTTTTCATTTTAAACTTGCCCAACTGAGGCTTCCACTTAGGCTGCAGAGTGTAAGAAAGTTACTGGACTTCTGCAGGCAGATTTACTGTCATGCCACTGAAATGCAAGTCCAAGAAAAACTCCAAATGGATATTTCATACATTTGAAGACAAAAACTGTGCATAAATGGGGAAAAAGCCCCCAACATTGCAGTGTGTTTTCTCAATGTAATCAAAGGGTGCTGTCTTAAAGAAAATTGCCTTCTAATTAGCTCATAATCAAATCCTGAGAAACAGGGTAGAGCCTATTTGAAAAAGTCTGTTGTCTGAAGCACTGCAAGCCTGAGGGAAAGGAATCCTTGGTCCCAAAAGCTTGGGGGCCTCCAAACCACAGACCCAGCCCGTGGCTGGGCTGCTGCCAGCTGTTGGCTGAGGACTAGTGGACACTGCCTATTGCTCCCTGCTCCGCCACTGGCTCCAGTGCTTTTGTGTGCTGTTCAAAGCTACTGATTCGGGCCCCAAAATACCCACTTCCTCCCCCTTCCCTCCGCAAGGCAATGCGAACAGCTGCCTTGGAGATTTTCTCTGCAGTGCATGTGTGGAGATTCCTCCTGTGTTTGGCGTCCCTGTACAGCAGAAACGTATCATAAAGCCCTTCAGGATTTGGCCCATGCTGTGTGTGAATATCTTGGCTTTCAGGTTTGAGGGACTAAGCAGTTTTTTATTTTCTTTTTTTAACCATGGAACTTCCTGGAGAGAGAAAAAGCCTGAACCCGGCTGATTTAGCATTGTCTTTTTTAAGGTGAACAGAATAAGCCATTCCAGGCATTTTCCTTCATAGTGGACTCTTGTAAGTAGGTAAAAATACAGCTCAAGTTTGTGTCTACCCTATGTATATAAGGAGTGAGAAGGCAAAAGGGAACTCTTCTATACTTTCCCACTCTCTTTACCCAGGCCTCGGTACAGCTTCAGACGTTATTCCTGTAGCTACCAAGCTTCATAGAGCTAATCTCTCCAGGAAGGGAAACTAGAAGAAGAAAATTATGGGAGGGTAAATTCAACCTTCCCACCTCTGTATTAGCAAGCTGCAAATAATGACACATATTGCACTGTCATGAGATTGGATGGCAAAAGCTTATAAAAAGTCATTCAGTGCACAGGACAGATTGCAGATTGAGCCATAGGTTGACACAGTATTAATTCTGTCTAGAAACATTTTACTGTCCAGAGCTGCAATTCACATTGCACTGTATATTTATGAAATTCGTTGCTGTGAAATGACCAGCACACACCAGAACAACCCCAAGTCCTACCAAGATGACCCTCTTACCCCATGGTTAAAGCAAGAATCACCAACAGCAAACCATCCACAACTGTTAAAGTCTTACCAGGGTGACTCAGATAGTGTTTGAATAGCTCAAACACTAGCATCTCTGCCACCCCAAACCAAAATAAAAACCTGTCAAAGGAAGGACAACATATAGTGGAAGAGGGTACCAATCCTGAAGAGGTGATCTGGTTTTGATAAAAAGCTCACTACTGATTTCAGGATTTTGTTGACCATGAAAAATGCCCTCAATTGCCAGCTGTCCTGAAAAGCTCTTCAAACATACTGAGTGTACCCAGAGATAGACTATCAGGCCACGAGGCTCCCTAGGGAAGCCACATAGTTCTGTATTGCAGAGAACAAATTGTAAATGTATTTTTCATAAAGGCAGCCAGATAAAATAAGAACTAATCCAAATACCAAACTAAGTCCAAAACCTTTGTGAGAGCTCAGATAAACACCCCCTAACTTATACATGTAAAGTATCATTCAGCCATAAAAAATCTCCTCTAGTTTTGCTGCTATCCCAGACTCCTAAAAAAATTCCTGTCCTGCAAGCATCTGCCGTTCTGCCAGGATGATACAGGTATTTTGGAGCTTCCATTCACACGAGCTGAATTTTTTGAGCTGTATCCAAACTGAATTTCTGAAGCTTCCACAGTTTTAGAGGTTCACCCTTCAATGGTTTTTAGGTGCTTCTAGATTTGTTCATTATCAATAAAAAACATGCCTAGAAGTCTTCATGTTCATTTCCATGGTCGTATCTTTCTGAGGCTCTGAAAATTGCTACACACATACAAGATGCTAAAATAACTACTTTTCCTGTAGCTAGAGTGCACTAAACCAGTTTTCCTCATGGCAATCTCTGCTACTGCAGATGGCTTGAAGCTGGGGAGGCAAATGAGGATCTGAGCTTTCTCAAAATTGGAGCTGGTCTGTATCTGAGGTTTACCCCAGCGCAGTATAGATGTAGGAGCCAGCCAAATCATGCAGTTAACATACTGGAGGGAAAGGATGCCATCCAGAGGGACCTTGATAGGCTTGAGAGGTGGGCCCGTGCGAACCTCAAGAAGTTCAAGAAGACCAAGTGCAAGGTCCTGCACATGGGTTGGCGCAATCCCAAGCACAAATACAGGCTGGGTGGAGAATTGATTGAGAGCAGCCCTGAGGAAGGACTTGGGAGTGTTGGCTGATGAGCAGCTCAACATGACCCAGCAATGTATGCTTGCAGCCCAGAAAGCCAACTGTATCCTGGGCTGCATCAAAAGACACGTGACCAGCAGGTCAAGGGAGATGATTCTCCTCCTCTACTCCACTCTTGTGAGACCCCACCTGGAGTACTACGTTCAGCTCTGGGGCCCCCAACATAAGAAGGACATGGACCTGTTGGAGTGAGTCCAGAGGAGGGCCACAAAGATGATCACAGGGCTGGAGCACCTCTCCTATGAAGACAGGCTGAGAGAGTTGGGGTTGTTCAGCCTGGAGAAGAGAAGGCTCCAGGGAGACCTTATAGCAGCCTTCCAGTACCTGACGGGGTCCTACAAGAAAGCTGGAGAGGGACTTTTTACAAGGGCATGTAGTGATAGAGCAAGGGGTAATGGTTTTAAACTGAAAGAGACTTAGATTAGATATAAGGAAGAAATTCTTTACTATGAGGGTGGTGAGGCACTGGAACAGGTTGGCCAGAGAAGTTGTGGATGCCCCATTCCTGGAAGTGTTCAAGGCCAGTTTGGATGGGGCTTTGAGCAACCTGATGTGGAAGGTGTCCCTGCCCTTGGCAGGGGTGTTGGAACTAGGAGATCTTTAAGGTCCCTTCCAACCCAAACCATTCTACGATTCTATGATTCTATGATTCTATGATGCTATGATTCTATGAAATGCCTCAAATCCAAATGCTATCTGCTTGGGGGAGCAAGTGTGCCCTGAAGTCTCTGTTCCTGGCCATGACCCTTTCCCATTTGTGTTTCCATTCCCAAGGCAGCACGCAGCCCATTACAGTGCACTCATTGTCAGCATCTGCAGGTGTCCCCAGGTAGAGCTCATCTTGATTTTTTTGTTTTTCTCTTCTACTTAATCTCTATTTAAAAAACAAAAATACCCTTTGTTTTAATAATCTTTCCACCACCTTTTTGTTAAGTAGTTGGCTTTAGCCTGCCCTAACTGCGCTTACAAACACCTATATTTACTTTTCTTCTTTTCTTTTTTATGCTTGCCCATTTCCACTTGCTTTTACTGCAGTGATCTTAGAGTCCTAAACCATGCAAACGGACTTGAGAGATGCACAGCACTGTCAGGGGCCGCAGACGGTGACAAAGAAAAGCCAGCCAAAGTCAGCCTCCCCGCCACTTGCTCCAGCGCGAGTGCTGCTAGAGGAAGAAGCGCAGAATTAGGGCCATGACGTGGTAGCTAGAAGTGAGGTTATTACATGATCTGTACAATCATAAAGGATTACTCCCATTTCCTCATTAGGGTGGGAAAATGTATCTCAAAAAAAAGCACATATAATGTCATCTAGCAGCAAAGGATTTAATAAAAAGGGTTTGTCTGGTCCTTTACTAAATGACATCAACAACTTTCCGTTTTCTTTTGTTTCTTACTTACCAGTGGGGGAATTGTGTTTAATTTAAGATATTTCTCAACAGCTTACAAAGAAAACAAATCTAGAAGTAAATGTCCAAACCTGTTTTCTTCTAGTAAGTGACTCATACTGATATTATTCTCAGTCCGTGTTTATATGTTAATGCAATCATACTTACGTCCTTCCCCTGATTTCCCAACATGTCTTCTTTCACTACTCTTCTTGTAGCACTCCCCAAAGGTTTGCCTGTACCCATCCACAGTGACTGATTTACACACTAGAAAGTCTCTGGAAGCATAAAGATGCATCTTGCATAGCACTGCCTCAGTTTAGAGCAGGGACATGCACAAATTAATTCCCATGATATTTATGGGAACTTAAACATAGAGGGGCAGAGAATTAAAAACAGGGATGCTCCCTAGCAGGCAGGGAGGCTGGCTAAAATACTGCCTTGGATGAAATCTCACCAGGAAAGTGTTTGGAGCCTAACCCTAGACTTCACATGCCAAGTTCTTCAGTCTGGTGCTGTGCTAGATGTACCAGTCCAATCTGTGGCAGTGCGTGACTCAGCCAGACCTCACACAGCTGAACCGAGCTTGGAAGCCTCTGCCTATGAATTCCTGGTTTAGACTTCACTTTCTCTGCCTGTTTTCTATTAGCTCTGTGGGTTTTCAGGCTCTTATGGCAATCCTCTGACTGAAAATTGCTGCTGCCCAAGACAGCCTGACTGCCAACAAGGTTGCAAACACAGAAGATCTTTTTCAGTAATTCTTTGGGGTATGAAAGGTTGGTTATTTTCAAACTTTTCATTAAATGTACATTTCTGAAAGCTGAAACGTTAATTTCCATACACTTCTCTCTCTCTTTTTCTCTTTCCCTCTCACTTACTCTCCTTTTTAAGCTGACATCAAGAATTCAGGCACAGAGAGACAGAGGGAGGGAGTGCAAATATATTTTTTATGTAAGTCTACTGAAGTCAGGGAACTTACACTAAGGAAAATCTGGGGCCGCTCTGTTTATTTTCTTATTCTGGGTTTGCTTAATTTCATGCCACTTAAAATTACATTTAATTGCAGCAGTTCTCTATTTCATTTTCAGTCACACTCCTTTCCCAGCATGTTCCCCAGGACATTGGAAGAAGAGAAAGACTGAATCAGTTTGGAAAAATGTGAATATTTCTGAATGTGTGGACACTTCTCACTTCTCTAGTGTGGAAGAAATATTTTACTGCCCACCTACCCATCACTCAAATGTCCCGGTCAGGTTATTGAAATAAATTAACCTTAGGAATAATTATCTGAAAAGAAGAATTCTCTTCCTGCCCCAGAAGGCACATCTACTACCATGTAAGCTTTTTTACCTAGGTATCATAAGCCCAGGCTGGCTTCAGAAAATAAACTGAGGAATGCCTAAATCCTCTGAGGCACCCCTCCTCAGTACTTGATCTGAAGTTGCGTTACTGGCAAATAAAACTACTCATGAAAAAATCTCACTCTGCTCTAGTTGCATTTTGAAACAACCGCGTATACCATATGAGACATTTGTACTCTGAAAGCCGAGGCCCCAACATGTGGCCAGCTCTACCTGGGTTGGGGGGAAACACAGATGGAGGATTTTGCTAAAAAGCCTCTTGCCGAGGTTCTTTGGCATTCATCACCACAACCTCTTGGACCATGTTCACTCTTACGTTCATTTGCAAATTCAGTAAACATTCACATTGTGGAGCTTAATTCTCTTGAAAGCTCATGGCCAGCAAAATTCAAAGTCACACGTAGGCATTCACATGCATGAGTAGTCACATAGGAGATTGCTCATTCACCAAGGAACGAAACAGTGCCACGTGACTTGTGGAAGCACTCATAACTCAGTTACACATCTTGAATACTGTATATGGAATATTTAGAGACATCTGTTCATGATTAACCCAGAAAGGATTTAAAATATTTACATTCTTCCTTGTGGCCCTGATTCAGCAAGGTACGCAGACATATGTGTAACTAAGCAAATAAATAGCAGAGTATGGTAGGAAAGCACAGTGTGAGGAATAACTGAGATGTTTTACTTCTCCTATTAATTCCCTTTCGATGGATAGATGGAGAGAAATTTGGTTGTAGAAAAGATATGGGTAAGGAGAGGACAGTGGCCTGGAAGTGGAGTGGTGTGACCTGTTCATGGATCAGTGCTGGTCCTTAGAAATGTGGAAAAAGTCACACAAGAATAGAAAGCATGTGGGATAATTTTGAAAGAAGTCCCAGTTTAATACATTTTTAATGCCAAAAGCCTTTGTTGCAAGTGAGTTTTGCTTGTGGATTTTTCATGAGCAGGAAAAGAAGATACAGTCATTGGGTGATTTATGCATTTCAAATTATTTGCTCAGCTCACTGCAGAATGAATTGATACGCTACAGAAATCCATATTACATCTATTTCACCTTCCTGTAGCTTTGAGGATACATGGCAAAACAGCTTTGCTTAATGCCATATTCATGTGTCCTATGGGAGGAAAACTATTTTTTTTGTTCTTTTTCTGCATCTGTGTATTCATTAAACACACACACACACACAAGCACTGAAATATGAAGAGATCCCCAAAAGCAAAGCAAGCTGAGTTGGAACATGTTTCTGAATTTGTTTGCAAACCTGCGACAGTGAACAAGTCTCAAAAAATGATACAGTTAGGTGAGACTGCAAAGTTTTGGGGAAGTTCTTTGAACACATGTAAACATGATGTGTGTAGGCAAATGTTTAACTTGCCTTTTTTACTTCTACAAATTATATTATGAAATCAGACGTCTCTGACTTCTTAGGAATGTCAAATCAATGTATTCCTTCAAAACAGATAATTGCAGGGAACTGCTCTGCTTCTCAGCTTCTATAGTTTTGATTGTTCCACTTTCAGACTGATAATGATCAGACGCTTCAGTTGTTTTAGCAGTTCATTTACATAATACAGGTAGTTTGGGAAACATCACCTGCAGCCCCAAATATAGTGTGTTAGACACTGCAGACTCTGAACAAAAAAGAAGCAAATACATTGAGTTTATGCAACTAGAGGACAGAGACAAGACTTGTGCTTTCATTCACTGCCCTTTGATCACAGGGACCTACATTTTAATCCATCCTAGGCAGAATCATGGAAAATGTGTTTGATCTGATAGCTGTATCAGCACTACTTTAATACACTTCTCTCTCAGATTCAGGATTGAAGCATCTAGATTTAAAATGTCCTTCTGGTGCCAGAAGAGATTGAATTTGACAGATTAGGATTTATGAGTACTGCTAACACATAGCAGAGGTCATCTGATGTGGTCACTCCTATATTGTTCCTATGAGAGAATGCATTGTAGTGGTTTGGAAGTAGCAATATGGAAGATATAGTGTGTGTCTTGTTACCACACCATAATTAGGATCTTAATGAGAAGCTTTCTATTAACATCGTATTAGGGCTAGTGACCTAGAGTGATACAAAGTCAATGGACCCATTACATTGTGTGCCATACTGTACAAAGTCCCACTGAGAGCCACAGAATATTGAAGGGCCATCCATATGATGCCCTCAGGGTCTATTCTCCCTTCAATGCATATGTATAACTCTCATTAATGTTAATAGAAGTTACATCTGAATAGTTAGGGGAGAACAGACCCTCTGTTTAATATGAAAGCGTACTTGGAGGTGATTCCACAGGAGCTTTGGGATCCAAAACAATGTCAATGAAGTTACTACAAATCAATAGGTGAGCACCAAGTGAAATCAATGGGACGTTGTGCACAGTCCACACTGAGTGCCCAAAATGCATTGGGAACACAATGCTCCCCCCCTCCAAACCTCCCCAGAAAAGACCTATGCTTTATTTTAAAATGGAGGCCACCTAAGCCAAAACTGTTATATTCTTTATTCATCCCTTCCTATTATGTAATAAGCTCAGGAAATTATCCCCATTTTACAGACGAGAAACCATCTCACCTAACTTTCATAGTCTAAAGATCATTTAGCTACTTTTCTAGACTCTTTTTATCATTCACAGGGACCATAAGCCACCTAAAGTGGGTAATAGGTTCTGGTTGTGTTGAGGCAAGATGATTCATCCTTTAGGGGTGCAAATTTCCCTCCGTTGATGGTGCAGGAAGTGTAGACTTAACTGACTCACATTACATGAGGTGACTGCACCTCAGGGTCATACAATATGTATGTAGCTGCATGAGGTCTTGAACCTTGGTTTTCAAGGGTCAGCCCAACTGCTTTAGCCACCATACTGCTTTTCTTTCTTGACAATGACTCTAGATTGCTGGAAATCTTCCTGTCTTTGAAAATGTAGTGTTTGGATTAAAATAACCTCTGTGATATTCAGCAGGTTTTATCTGGAGAGCAGCATACTCTCTGTGCAACTGTAGGCATAGCTGCAGAGGCACTGCCTGGCACATGTAGGATTATAATCATTCTCAGTATGTATATGATGAAGCAATGTTTTAGATTTTTTTAATTAAAGAGTATAAGTCTAAAACTCTAAAAGTTCTCAGCACAGGCCTAAGGGCTCCCACTGAAACCCCTGGGCAGACCCTCTGACTGCCAAGGAGCAGCAAGAGCAGGCCACTCCGACAGCTGATGGGAGCCGGGGGCTGGGAGGCAGGGCAGGGCAGGTGGGGGTAGTAGCCTCATCGATGTGGGGAGCAGTCCCACAACTTCCAAGCAAGAAGAAAAGAGCAGCTCCAGGGATAGTTACTGGGTTCAGCCAAAGTCCAGTGATCATTCTCAAGTCCACACAGGTGAGGCAGGTCCCAAGTCAAGCCAGAAAGTCAAGTCAGTGTAGCTCAGGTAGGGGCCAAAGGTGAGTGCCTAAGCTTAAAGGCAGCTCTCAAGCAAGGAGGGACAGGACTCCACTAAGACTGCAGGACAGACATCTGCACCATATCTACACTGGTCCTGAGACCAGGCAGCCAAACTCCCAGGTAGGAGTGGAGCAATACACTCAGGACCCCGACAGCCATCACTTCACAGTGGAAACTCCCAACTTAAATTTCTAAAACGTTCATGCTGTTACATTTGGATTTGTACTTGCAATAAGAGTGATCAAAGTCACTCTAAATTTTGAAAGGAGATATGGATCATATCTCCAACTGTGGCTGGAGGAGAGCCCGAGGTTGAGGGATACATCAACCACGGCACTTTTAAATCACCAAGAGTATGAGTCAACAAGTCCTGCATCCCTGAGGATGCTACAGCTCTCTTCTGCTAACACCTAGGCTGGCAGTGAACCACTGTGTATTGTGTCATTAGACCACCTTGGAGCTAGGACAGACCCAAGGATAGATTTGAATTAGTGAAGAATGACAGAATGGGAAGGTGCTCTACTGTCACGCCTTCTCCTTACCTCACCAGCATATCTGGCTACTATCACTTTATTTAAGTATCTTCCCATCCCTCAGGCAACGACTTATCTGTGATTACTCTATGACCATTTTATCTTTTATCAGACCACTCTCTGACTCACCCTACCCTGTTTTGCGCCTAGAAGCATGTTCCCAGGAAACGGGGACGAGTCATCAGCTTCAGCACACCTAGGTTCAAAGAAACAGTTAACACCCCTGGGTGAGATCCTCTTACTGCTGCGTGCAACCATCAAGTCTGCTACCATTGTCAGGCTGAACCCCTACACGTTGAAATAGCCACTACAATCTCTAACATGGCTGTGAGGACTACATAAATTTTTACCTCTTTGTGACACTATACGTTTACCTTTTCTCATGCAAATACACATATTTGTGAAAATGCAGTCTATTTACCCGACAGACAGCAATGACTGTGATGGAAAATTAAAACTCTAGAAACAAGAATTTCCACTACAGTTAAAATAAATCTGTGGTTTGGAGTTTTTAAGTGTTTCATGTAATCTCAGTCGTAGTGCTTGTACTGAAAAATACATGCAAGACTGAAATCTCTTTGAACAAAAAACAATTGAGGAGGAAAAGAAAAGTACTATGTGTGTATGTGTGTATAGGTATCTGCATACAGTCATACCTAAAATGGGCAGTGTGTGTTTGTAGATACATCCTTCTCTCGCTTTGTATGACTATACATTTAGATATATGCAGCCAGTGTGTGTATATACTACATTTACTTAAAAAATAAAGACTTCTATTCATATCCGTCTTGATAAATGCATAAATGTACAGACAGTTTCTTGGCCACAACTACTGCATGCTTGACAGATATGGTCACCTCATACCAGACCTCACCTAGACCTGGGGCAAAGACAAATCCAGTTTGATTGATTGGGATATTGTGTATTCATTCATTAGTCCAGGCTTTGGCAGACAAGACCTGGCAGGTATCTTCTTGTAAGCAGACGGCTTTCCTGGTGTGGTCTTGGCTTTTCTGGCAGCCTAGCTGTGAAATTTTATACACTTCTGTGGTGGGGATTAAGGCTATCAGGACTCCAAGATTTCTCATATATTAGACAGCATATGCAGACTGAACCCTCTTTCTGTATTCCCTGTCCCTAAGAAAATGAAGTCTGCATTGCTCCTGTCGGGCTTTCCTATGTAGGGTGGGCCTGGGGCCCATTTTTCAAAGTTTCTTTTTATAAAGAAAGCACCTGGAATTAGCAGCAAATTTCATTTAAGATTATCTTCAAATTGATTTCAGCACAGTCCCCAAAACCCAGACTGGGTTTTAATATTCCTTTCAGAGAGAGAATTAAAATGAAAAAGAGAACCCAAAGAGATAACCAGAAACCAACCCAAAACTTTCAGTGGTAATGCATGGTTTATAAGCCAATTATGTGTCAGAAGTACAGGTTTCCAGGCTTTAGAGATAGCTCATCCTTAAGGTTGGTATTAAGATGTGTAAGCTGAAGTACTTTGGCTACTGAAGCAGACAGCAGAGGAAAACACAGCTCATATTGGCCGCTTAAATTCTTTTTTCATTCATTATTTTCGCTAGATCATAAATCCACCGCTTTGTAGACTTGCCAAGAAAAATGTAAATTGGATCACACTGCAGAGGACAAGATTTGTGCAAAGTGAGCAAAGTTCATCAGTTAAAAAGGGCCAATGAGACTGAATTAAAATAAATGTTCTTAATTTTTATTTTCAGAAAACCCATTTTATAGTATTTAGCTGGTAAAAAACACATTCACATCCACTAGAAGTCTCTTTATGTACTGCCAGAGTGGAATAAAATGCCTTATTATAAGTAAAAATCAGGCCAAGTTTTGAGCTGGTTTTCTATAGATAAAGATTCCTGATGTATGAAGGTCAAAATAATAAAAAAACCCCAAACAAACAAAAAAAACCCCAAATTGAATAAATCTGGCCCTTCCTTTTAAAGAAACAGTTAATACAAATTATGTCCTTAGACTTTTAAAGTGTTCAGATATATTTGGCTTTGAGAAGGAAAGCAAGGGTTGTAAATATTGCTGATCTGCTTCTTTTTTATTATTCAGTCAATATGTAGTCTTTGTTTTTAATTAAATAAAGATGATAGTATTATAGTCTCTTCACTCCCACCCGTCTAATGCTAGATCAGAACTAAGCACAGTTTTAGGCTCTGAACCTGGAAAATCTTAGGTTCATGCTTGACTTGATGAGTATGATTTGGATTGATTTTAATACAGCTTCTCATTCTTCAAGGAGTTAAGCAGGTTTGTAAGTAATTACAAGCACAAAAAATGAATACATTTATTGAGGTCACTATGACATGACAGAGGAGGGACATCAATATTCTTTCGAGGGGACTCAGAGTTGTTGGATTATTATTAAATAATTAAAAATTACTAAATGATTCATGCCTTGTTTTGCTTTATTCATTCAATGTTTAACAGGTAGGATTTTCTGTTACTTGATTAAAGACAACTACATTTCCTGTGAGAGCATAGCCAAAATTATTGTGTAGTACTATCAAATAAAAGATTTGATAAAATAAACCTTTTGCAACTGCTCAGTGAACATACCTAATTTCTACCAGTAGGATCCTTATTCAGTTTGTTTCCCCTAGTAGCTTGGGTGAATAATCTTCCTACTGTACTAGCAATGGCTGTTCTATAACTACTTACCAGTTGGGTTTAGTAACTTTTGGTGTATGATTGGTCACACGCTATTCTTTTTTTTTTTTTCCACTAGATGCCTAAATCTTTTATAATTGAAAGATGAAACCTTTCCATTAGCTGTAATTGGCACACACTTCTAGTGGAAACTTAATGGAGTATAATATAATTCATACACAAATGTGTTCACTGAAAATTCTGCCAGTTGCTGAAGATAGCACCCATCCCAGGCACTAGGTATCTTAACAAAGATCCTAAAATACAGTACTGTCTCACAAATACAATATAATACCAAACCCTACCAGAAACCTCACAACAAGAGTCTCTAGCCTTAAAGCAACTTAGAAATTTTTTTATTTAAGATTATTATTATTTATATCAATACTTATTTAGATAGCCAAGAAAAATGGTGAAAATGGCTACCTCAGCAGCAAATGACAAAAATTAGTGTGATACGTTATTTATTATAACTATCTTAATTTAAGGGAATCCACTTACACTTCGTAGTCATGTTGAAGTAGCAGTATGTACAACTGACTACTTATACATAAAAGGCACATTTTCAAAAATAGCTAGAACAGTTGTCTATGTAGGTAATCAGGTATTTGTTCATCAAATGACAGTCAAGGACAAAAATTAAATGTAGTTGTATAGGTAGGAATAGAGATAAGTATAACATGCCCTGTTTACTAAATACTTGTTTGGGAGATAAAAGCTGCATCCCCATTGTACTGGTCGAAGTGAGATTTATGAAAAGCCCATAGAAGAATTTTTTTACAAACCAGATAAAAGTACTCTAGTCTGTTTATTTAATGCTTTAGGTTTTTTTTCTTTTTTTAAGACTACTAGCACAAAAGCCTTGGTTTTTAGTGCTGCACCAGCATATGTGTAGCTAGCATAGAAAATGCTATCTAAATAATGGTATAACAAGGATGTGTTCCCACAGTAAAATTGAACTCCTATATGTTTGTATTTAACTTGGTTCATTCTGGGCATATGTTTTTTAAAAAGTAGTAATTCCAGGGAACGGACATTTGACAGGCAGGGCTGTTCTTAGAATTGGCTACCCCTTGGAGTACTGAAATGAGAGAGCTTTGGTTAGTGAATGTCATTGCATTGCCAGTTCATCACCTATTATTATGTGAGCAACTTATCTAAGCAGGGCTGCATTGTAAGACAGCCCCCATAGAGAAAAATAACATCCTGACATGAGCAGAATGGTTTATTGTGTACCCAATCTAAATAAACGAATTTGAAGAGAAATCAGAGGTCTTCATCCTACTAACCACAGAATATATAAAGGCAGTGGTGTCGACCTTTTCCTCTTCATTTCTTTTCTAAAGAGCAGAGGCTTGTCTGCAAGACAGTAGGGCAAGGGGACAATGTAGGTCTTTTTCACCTTGTGAACACAGATGAGGACCAGGCAGACCAGTTAGATGGGACACGAAAACCTGCTATTTTTGCCTGGCTGCCAATGCTGGCCCATTCTGGAAGTACGAATGGGCTCTGATCAGCAGAGCTGGCACAAGAGCAATCCTGCTTGCAGCGGTGGTGTGGCAGCTGCGCCCTTGCAGAGTGTCAGTGCATCATGCCTGTCACAAGCACTGTGGCTGCAGGAGGTCCTGCTACTCTGCCTCTCCTCCGTCCTCCCTGCTCTGGCCAGTTCCCAGTTATGTGGACTATGAGTTAATGCCGTAATTGACCCCAGCTAATTAATCCCCTACACACCTCTCTCTTAAGTGCATTATTAGCCCTGTTTTTCAGTTGGTGAAAATGAAATAGAATAAGTGATTCACCCATAGCCACAGAACAAATCTGTACTGGTTGAGATCAGTACCAATCAGACACATGGGACTGACTCCAAACATGCAGGTTACTGTTCACTCAAACAGTTCTGTAAATACATATAACAGTTTAACTTTGTTCTGGTATCCACTTTTTGGTGTTTCTTCCTCAGCTAAAATTTCCTTTAGAACTAGTAGAGGGGGGAAACTGTGAAAACTTCATGTAGGAACATGGTATTAGTGAGCCCTGTGAGAAGAGTCTCAGGGCATCATTACTCAGGAAAGATAGTAACTTCCAAGGTCAAAGGCTAATTCTGGACCGAGAACTGAGGCACAAACAGCTTTAATGGCTTACCCAAGGGAGTCTGTGGCATTGCTGGGAACTGAACACAGAATTTCTGAATCCCAGTCAAGTTCCATAACCACAAGACAACTCCAGGACTAGCTGTAACCTACAACTGCCCCTGCTCAAGAATTCAGCCAGGCGCCTCGTAATCAACGAGAAGTAGTTTATTGCTCTTGATGAAGTACAGATAAATCTCTAAGTGGGTGAGTCAGTAGGAACCAAGTAGTTTTTCTCCAGTGAGACATAACCTGGCATATAACATATTACATTGCCTTCTCTTCCAGAGCAGTTTGCTTCCTTTTCCAGAGGTGTGTGAGTTTTTGAAGCTGCATCCAGTCTTGAAGGCGTATGGGGAAAATGGATCCCCATTGATTCAAGATAGAGATGAACCTTCTTTAGAGAATGGCTATTTATGTTTTCTTCTGACAAAGTTATTTTTCCAGGATTGAGAACACTTTAAGATATTTTTAGGAAACGGCAGCATATGCCAAATATTTGCCTGAGTGCTTTATGACCTTATGGTGAGGCCTTCTAGGGGGCAAAACATCAGAAAAGAATGGTGTAGGATTCTGTTAGAGAAGTATAAAAAAATATACATGGTTAAGTATTGTGTCAGTAGAGAGCAAATCAACACATCCTTAATAAGACCAGTATTCCTGCGGAAAAAAATACCAACACAACACACACACAAAGAAGCTAAATGATTTTTAGGAATGGATTTTACAGGAGTGCTTGCCCCTACAGAAGATTTCTTAATCTTTAACTGTGTCTCGTACAGCACCTGGCATATATATTCCCTACAATAAACTAAGCTGATCCAGCCCCAGTGGAACCAAGTACTTCAGCAAATGCCTGGCCTTGAACTCATGAATACTCCCACCAATTAAATATAATGCTAAATTATTAAATATACTAATAAATTGAGTCCAAGTAACAAGCAGCAGCAAAAACAAGGAAACCAAACCAAAAAAGAAGACACCAAAAATGCATTGGAATACAACAAAACCCTGATTTTAATATACAGCTTTAAGGTTGGCTAAGAATTTTCATTAAGAGTCTTTTTCCTTTCTTTCGGAAAAAAGAATTTGCCCTTAGGCATGACAGGATTGAAAATAAATCAAATTCTTCCATGGTCAAGGTGCAGTAGGAATACTCCAGACCTTTTTCATCCTTCAGATCCATTTTCTTGGGAAATAGAATTGGAGGAATAGGAACCTTTAGTAAAAAATCATTGATAAAATCTTAGGGAGTCAAATTACTTTCCCCTTCACTTTTATGTGCACTAACGCTTCTGTGCATAAAGGATAGAAATTGTGTAAGGCACCTCTTTGAATACATAAGGCAAGGTCAAGCTTAACAAAAAGAGGTTGTAAGTACCAAATCTATCAGTTGAGTGGTATAGGACGGTACCAGACAAAATCCAGGGCATTGCTTAGTGCTGTAGCTGAAATCTGAATTAGACAATAGGCTCTATTTTCCATAAATTTCTTTCCATGCATAATATAGTGGGGAAGATGACATCAATAATGCTGCTTCCGATATTCTTAAAAATTAATATGGGAAGCTTTGTGGAAAAGCTACTGGAAGGAAGGGAGGAAGGAAAGAGGGAAGAAAGAAAGAATGAAAGAAAATTATTCTGTTCCCCAGTCCAGAAGCACTGTTTCAGTGAGATAGTTAAGCACTTGTTTAACTTTCACTGCATATGTGTTTCTGTTAAATTCAATACACTGCTGAATAAGACAGCTCGTTTCCACAACTTCAATTTGTGATGCACTGTAAGAAAGAAACATATTGAAATTCAGGTTTGCCTGGCACACCAGGCTGTCATTAATCTCACATTGCAGGGCCACAGTGTCTTTAATTAATAGAATATCGTATTACTAAAGTTAAGAATGAAAATTATAGCTTTTTTGCTTAACTTTCATATGACACCTGACCACTGCTACAGGGAATACTTAACTGGCAATGAGTTCACATGATAGTCACAGATTCAAGAGATAAAACAAATATTTGATTAGATGAGTATGAAATATGCTTACCAAAACATATTTGCAATATTTTTAATAACACTAAGTTTTCATGAATAATCAATTGACATTAAAGATGACAGGATAGATTCAGTACATACTCATTCTACAAAATAGTGTACTTGAATGGCTAGAAGCAATTGAATATTCACCAGTGCTTTGCATAAGAAACTGTACTGTCGTATATTCAAGGTTATTTAATGACAGTGCTCTGGTATTTCCTCTGTTTAGTGTAGGTTCTATGTACATCCATATGGGGCTCATCAAAATCTACTGTGGAGTGACTGATCCACATTTTGGCTGAATACAAGAGCAACTGAACTTCTCCTGTGATGCTGTAAAATGAAATGAGTAATGTTACAGTCAAAAGTAATTTACAGTCTGTAGATTTAAGCCTTGTTTATATACATAGTTGCTGCAGTTTAATTAAACTGGTGCCAACCTCCATTTGGACATCCTTCTGTTTTAGTTGGTTTAGTTTAAGCCTATTTTAAGTGACTTACAAATAATCCAAAATATAAGTGTCCACACAGAGCCTTCTGTACTATCTTAACCAAATGAACTTAAAGTCAGATTTTTAATTGACACCACTACAGCTCAACAAATAGCCAAGTCTCAGATACAGAAGGGACTATATGAGATTCTGCAAAGGATGAAGGTCCACCTGATATCTATTAGTGGTAAGTGCAATGCAATAATTCAGAAGCGAGTGCTAAAAGGAGTACAGATGGAAGATGTTAAGCGAAACTAACAATAATTACAAAGACTAATAATGAGAACAGAAAAACCCAAATGAGGTTGAACCAGACTCGTGGCCTCATGTATGTCTTCTGTATGCTGGTCACTTTAAGCCATATCCCAAGTAACTATAGATAGGCATGCAGGGGTGTTTCCTCCAGATTTACATCACTGCCTTCCATGCTGATAAGAGAAAATTTGGAAGACGGAGGAGTCTGTGGTAGAAGCAGCAGGCACCAGGATGAGATTTTGCTAGGCTCCCGGCTTTGTTATCCCTGCTTAGCACAACAACAGCACCTGCTGGTAGGAGAAGACAAAGCCTTTACGGAGAGGAAGCTTTTGTTTCTTGCTGACTCGCAGTTCCCCTGGGGCAGGGTGGAAGACAGATATTTATAGCAGGCAATAAAGAGCATGCATAAAGTCTGTCTGGGGCAGGCCAAATATATTTTATCGAATCAAATTACTTTGGATTTCCCTGGGAAATCTGTAACTCTGGCCTCCCTTAGTATATCGGCACAAATTCTTCATCCTGATGTCAATAAGGTTGTTCCATGTATGGCTGCACAAGAGGCTACTGAAGGGTTTCTACAGGCTATTACTTCTTGTGAGCTCATTCACTTCCCTCATCCCATCATCGCTAACTGTGGGAGAAGGATGCCAGCACATGATGTCAGAATTTTCCAGAAATATAAGGACTGGTGCACTTTCTATCCCATCTAATTCAACAGTGGTGGTTTGTGCTTCCTGCCAGATGGCAAATGCTCTAATTTCCATTGACGTTAGGGGGAAGTTGTCCAGGCCTAAAATGCAGGAGAAAAGGGCTACTGAGGCATGGACTGAGATATATTCTAGTAGGGCCTTTCACAGGCTGATCAAATCAGGAGGTGATCTTTTCAAACCATCAGGAAAGTGAATCCAACCAGCTGGACTGTCCTGATAATTTATGATATTACATCTATCCCGTGGGCATATACTTTTTATTTTAAGTGGTAGCAATTAAGAAATTGAAGAGTTGTAATATGGGTACTTCAAATCATGATTTATGCACTATAGGATCCTCAGCATACCTTGCTTCACAAAGGCTATACAAAATATGAAAGCATCAGACTGTATCAGGAAGGCACATACACATAAGCTCACATTCATCCACATTAATGTAAAAATTTAAACATCTACATAAATTAAAACATTTACTTAAGAATGATTCTTAGATGTTTTCCTAGGAAACACCCTATAAGCCTAAAAGAGAATGTCTGTATCATATATATATGTTTCTAAAGACACTAAAAACATCCCACAGGTTATCGCTGAATGGTAACTGAAAGGGCACACTGGCTAATTAGGTTTGAAAGTTGCTGGTTAGACAAGCATTTCTGTAGTAAAGATATCTAAGGGAAGTGGTTGATTAGCATTACAAATTGAGAATCATGTTGAGATCTGTATGAAATCAGACCCTGATACTGTCTTCCTTGCCCTAATGTAATTTATGTATTTGACGGCCTGGCCCACTAGAGAATACATACTTAAAGCATATCCCGCTGGTGTCAGAAGCAAAGAAAAAAAAATTAACCCAGGCTTTGTAAGTATTTGATTTTCTTTCCTAAGCAACAAAGAAAAGAGGATCAAATCCTATCATTGTATTGACCTTAACAATAAATATGCCAGTGTATTCACATATTGTTTGCGTGTAATGAATAACAGAGTGCCCTGCTTTAAATAGATAAACAGGTAATGGTTAGGACTGTCACCTATGGAAAGTCATATGTTATACACAGAGTCATAAAACAATATTGCAGGCTTTATTTTAATCAAGACTAACGTTAGGACATATACACTCCTTTGTCAAGACTGCTTCTTTCTGTCTGCAGGCAATTGCATTTTTACACTTGGAAGAAAAGGAACAAAAAGGATATTGAACTGACAAAAGTTTTTTGCCTATTTTATTCTTTCAGGCATATTCAGTACATGCAATTCACTGTGCTGCAAAACTAGAAGTTATCATATGTTAAGGCAGGACTGAATCAAAGCCCAGTTAATATATGCCAATAAATTGAAGTCTGGAAAAGTCTTAGTTCTAGATGCTCATGCCCATTTCTACAAACTGCTTATGTAATCTAAAATAGGACACGGTTGTGAATGTCCAGACTTGAGAGCGGTCATTTTATTGCATTGGCAAAGGAGATGATCTACTTTGTGTTTGGCTCAAACTCTGTTGTACATGTATCCACTTTTCAAACTAATATGTCAGCCTTCAGGGAGCAGAAGGCGGTGATGCACATCTTCTTGGCCATGTGGATGCCTGCTTGAATCCAAACCAGGATTCCTTAGGATTATTCTGTTGTTCCTCTTCGGCCACAACCTCAGTGAAACTGCTGATTCCCTCCAAATCTGGCACCAGAGAAGTGTGAACCCAGAGGCAATACTTCAGGAATGCAAGGTGAGATTTTTGAATTTTCTTTTTTTTCACAGGAATATTGAAAGGTGGGAAACTATTTTACCTCAGAGGATTTGCATTCATGGTTCTGGGCTTGTCTTGAAACAATGAGCAACATCCAGGAAAAATAGGTGGGCATGCTGTCAGTCATGCTGATTCACCCTGGGCTGTTGTTTTCCCCACTTCCCTCTTTCAGTCTGTTTTACTACATCTTATATTTGTACTTCAGGATCGGGGGGGAGAGGTGGGGTTGGAGAATCTGACTGCTCCGTATTTGCACATTGGCCAGGGAAAGGACAGTGGGGTACAGCATTAGGCCACCTGGGGGGCTACTGCAGCATTATCTCTGTCGACACCAAGGTTGACAACAGTGACACTATATGCTGGTAATTAAAACACAGAAAGATCCAAAACCATGTGGAGCTGGGTCATATTTGTTCCTCTTGATTTGAATGAAAATGCTACAACGAACCAAGGAAACTTTCAGCCTGCAGGCTTAAAATGTACAAAAGGGAAAGTTTGTTTTCACACAGCACAATAATTAAATCGTGAAACTCATTGTCATATCAAGTAAAGATGGCTAAAAGTAAAAAGGCAGTTAAGAACAGATTAAACAAATTTATGGGTGATAGGACCGCTGGTGTCTGTTGAGCTCGGTGGGGCAGATGCAAGCCCAGGCTCATTAAATTCCTCAGATTATGTCTGTGAAGCGGGCAGGAATACCTGGGGGAGGATCCCTTTGTATAAACCCTGTTCTTATTTTCTTTCTTATGTATCCTCTACTCACCAATGTTGTGAGACAGAACAGCAGTCCTAATAGACTAGTGTTCAGACTTTGGCCTGCATCAATATGTGCTTTTATGTTTTTAACTGCATGTATTTAAGATTTAGTCGGATAGGACTAAGAAAGGGAATTGTGGTTTATTTGCCTATTTCAGTCATGCTCTTGGTCTTTTTAATACCTGTGAGTATTGTACCATGAGTGTCACAGAATCATAGTATCACGGAATGGTTGAGGTTGGAAGAGACCTCTGGAGGTCATCATGTCCAGCCCTCCTGCTCAAGCAGGGCCATCTAGAGCCAGTTGCCCAGGACCATGTCCAGATGGCTTTTGAATATCTCCAAGGATGGAGACTCCACAGCTTCTCTGGGCAACCTGTGCCAGTGCTTGGTCACCCTCACAGTGAAAAAGTGTTTCCTGATGTTCAGACAGAACCTCCTGTGTTTCAGTTTGTGGCCATTACCTCTGGTCCTGTCACTGGGCATCACTGAAAAGAGCTTGGCTCTGTCTTCTTTACACTCTCCCTTCCAATATTTGTACACATTGATAACACCCCACCTAAGCCTTCTCTTCTCCAGGCTGAACAGTCCCAGTTCTCTCAGCCTTTCCTCATAGGAGAGATGCTCCAGTCCCTTAATCATCTTAGTGGCTCTTCACTGGACTCCCTTCAGTAGCTCCATGTCTCTCTTTTACTGGGGGTATCTCTCTCATACTGGGGAGCCCCAAATTGGATGCAGTGCTCCAGGTGTGGCCTCACCAGTGCTGAGCAGAGGAGAAGGATCACCCTCCTCGACCTGCTGGCAATACTTTGTCTAATGCAGCCCAGGAAAACTTTAGCCTTCTTTGCAGCAAGGGTCCATTGCCAGCTCATGTGTCAAATGATGTAGATAGTGTGTAGGAGAGCACACATTGTCTTAAACATTCTGGGGGGCTTTTTCTTTCCATGTATGACCAACAGTATTTTCATGGTGATAATGTAAACATGTATATATAGTGCTGTGCTATGCTAAGTTGTCAGCTCAGCTACAGGATGTGTGCAGAATGGTCAGCTGCAAAAAAGCCTCCAATATTGCCCAAGGGCATAATTTTAGGGATACAGTGAGCTGCTCCATCTTTACATGCATTTAATCCTTGGCCTCTATGAGGAGGCTGCCAGCAAGGCTGACAATTAGTGCCAATTGCGGTGGACTTTTGAAGTTGGCCAGTAATTTAATTGCTGGCTAATAGGTGCAACTTGGAAGTCTGGGAACTTTGTGGTCTCATAACTCTCCCTTTCGTCCCCATTCTAGCCCTGCCATTTCACTGGGTTGTTTCATCAAGGGAAGCAATTATAAAAGCTGATAGCAGTTTTCTCTAAATTGTTGGCAGGGAGCCAGCATTATGCTACAGAGGTGTGGTGCACTGCATCAAGTGGTTGCACTGAGTGACGCTCTGTAATGATGTGATGTGGCTATGTGATTAAATACTGGCTTCCTGCCGAATCATTTTCCCTGGAAAACAATTGTCACTGCACTTAGCATCTCTCCCTATTTGAGAGCAATGTGCCCTGCTCTCACCAGAAGGAAAAGGTTTTTATTGCTAGGGGTGAAAACTTGATGTCTTTAACTAGTGCCTTCTTCAGATAAACCCTTCGAGGCCAAGAACATGAAGTTTTGGTCTCAGGAAGGTTTTGTCTTTCAGTGGGATACCATTAAAAACAGTGGAGAAAACCCACAGCAGGGAAAACACAATTTGTGCTGTTTCCTAACTAGACTTTCCACTCACTTTCATCTCCCACCCTCCATATACTTTCCGCTATCCTTAGTCCAGAGCATACTCCACACGCTTTTTGAAGAAGGCAAAAGGCCCTTTTTTAAGACCTGCTTCCATAGTTGCTCGGACTTAAAGGAACCATCCAAATGGGCTCCAAGCAACTGCACAAAGTATGGGGCAAAGCCCATTCGTCTGAGATGCAGTGCTTCCCTTTCCACCTCTCCTACGACCAGTCACTCTTGGTACCCCCAGTCCTCTGCCAGGCTGGCTTTTGAACAAGAATTTAGGAGATCCCTGTATTAGTAAGGAAGAAGATTGGTTTCTAGCAGACTTAAAAGGACGAACTTCCTTCTGCGCCAAGGTGAGAGAATGCCAAAATAGAAGTAGTGGTCATCTGTTTATCTTAAACTCCCTTGGAAATACTGCCAGAAGGAGAGATCTCCTTTGTGTGTGTAAGAAATCCACCTACACACACAAGGTAAATCCAAACCTCTGGCAATTCCCTAACTAATCCCCATTGACCTATTAACCTTTAGGGACAAAACAGCTACTCTGGATTCCCAGAACCCAGTGGAAACGTATTTCCTGCATTGAGCCAAAGCACTCAGGGTCCTTGACAAAGCAAACTCTGAATTGGAGATGGAAAAGAAGGGGGACACCTCTCTTATACAGCTAGCACCATCTAGTGACAGCTACTAAAGGGACCTCCAGTAGGCTATAACATCAGGACCTATGTTTGTAAGTGCCTAGTTATTGAACTAAGAGGCACGCAAAACTTTACAGAAAAGAAAAAGAGAAAGCTTTAATCTGCCTGCACTGTCCTACCTATATCAAAACAAGTTTTACAGCTGTATGCACGTCTTCTGCAGTCATAAAGTTCATGTGATCAGTGAAGCCTCCCCACAAATGCACAGCTGCCGCATGCTTCCAATATTGGCAGGCAGGTCAAAATTGCAATGCACACTGCTCACATATTGAGCGGTGCAATCAGTCCTGGAGGCACTGATAGGTATGTGTAAATGTACAGTACAAAGAAAAGATCTGAAACAGAGCCATAAGAAAACCTTGGATGCACAGACACTACGACATGCAAATCTGCTGTTTGCACAGGCCCAGAAAAGTGTACAAAGCAGTACTCCATCAGTGGGACACAACTGTGTCCTTTTAGGATTCTGTACTCTTTGAGATCCGTTAAAAAGTAGATTAATATGAACACACATTATTTCAGATTCTCAGTGAAGAGTATCTCTTTTATCAAGGGGCAATTGTGAACCATGATGGCACATAACAATCTACTAGAGTCATATTACTAACTGTTGCCTTTGCAAATTATAGCTATAGTAGATATTGAGTTTATGTTTTTCTTGGCAAGTTCTTTGTTTTCTCCTTGCAGTATTTTCCTGAATACTCTTTACTAAACCTGCCATGATATCCATAAAGAGGAGGTTTTTCATGTAGTGAAACAAGCAACACTTTCCTAAGACTTCCTTCACAAATAAACCCAGCTTCTTCTCTCAGTTAAACTGATACGACTCTTCTGAAATTTTGAGTCTCTTTGAAAAAATGTCCTTATATCATCTTAGAATTATTTCCTTTCTCTCATGCTACTTCAAGAATTAAAAGGCACAGTGTCCCTACTCATTAAGAAAGTTTGGAGCATCATGAAGTTTCCTTCACTTTTATGGCTAAATAAGTTGAATATATTCTATTATTGTAAGCTTCATATTTACAATATCTGAAAGAAAACTTAATAAACAGCAAATATGTACATTGCATAAATTCATTTTCACTTCTTCCAACTCTACCACCTTTCAGACAAATTAATTGCTTATAACAAAATAAATCCAGTCAGACAAAAGAGATTGCCCACATCTTTAAAATGGCTCAGATCCTCAGATAAGGTTAACTGGCGTAATGTGCCCCATATGAGAATCTGACTTCATGTTCCTTGATTTGAGAATAAAACATTCACTATCAAGAAATCATCACTTTCTTCATGAGATATATTTTTTTCATGCAGGCTCTAAATAAATAATTATGTGATTTATTTCAATCTTCTCTTTTGAGATTTTTGCATGGTTTTTATATGGAAAAAATGTGATAAATGTGTAAAATCTGAATGGGAGGCTGCCCTAACACAGCTCAGAGCAAATATGCTCAGAACAGCCCCGCAAACTTTAAGATTAGCTTTACATTCCACAATCAGTCTGTTTACAGATTATGACACATGAGGGATCTAGCCCAAATCTCCCCAGTACTCCTCATTTGAGACAGGTGTTCACTCACTTCTAATGCAAGCTTTTGTACACTTCATCTAAATTTTGCACATTTTATCTTTCCTGTTGAAGGAGATGTTCATCCAAAACAGGAACCTCGAGACAGAGACATACCAAAATAACCATTTATGCAAAAATAACAACATTCTGCATTGCTCTAATTTTTCTGTCTTAAAAAAACATTTGGAGAGAGGGAACACTTTCATTTTGTCAACTTTATCATTGTAATTCCAAATTAGCGGCCTTGCCAAATTGAGAACTATGACTCAGCTTCTATCGGGACTTCACAAGTACATGTAGGGATGATTCTGAAGGCAAAAAATGGGAGGTGAGCCTTCAGCTCTAATACTCTCTCATGTCGCAGTTGTTCCTTGTCATGCATCTGCATCACTCCATGCATTGTGCATGAGCAGGACTGTTGCTCCCTTTGAGGCAGAAAATTATCCCTTGGTGCCAAGCATTTAAACCAGGTGTCAAAGAAAAAAAAAGAAAAAAATAAAAGAAACTTATATCCTACTTGACACTGGACCAGAATAAATTCATTTGCTATTGATTTCTTTATTCAGAATCTTGATCTTCCTTATTCATTTCTCATACATAAATGGGAACCAATATGCCTCTTCTGCATAAAAAATAGAAATTATAGTATTAATCAAAATCAGATAAATGAGGCAAAAAGCTCAACCCTGCCCTTGTGCCTAACTAATTATTTTGAACAGCTCTGGTCTGTTCACCTCTGTGCTGAGTTGGTAATGTATCCCCCTTTGGTCGATTCAAGATCTCTAGCAACACCTATGGGAGAGTCTTTAATTAATCCTCTGTTACCGTTGTAATTGCATTATCCTGAGGGAAAGCCTGACTAGCCAGGAATATTATTTTAAACGTATACTGTAAACAACATATGTCCTCAGGAGAGTTCAGTTAATACAACCATTTTGACCCTTTCACTGCTGGGTGCTTAACAGTTTATTTTCATAACCACTAAAAAGGACTTTTTCCTTTTCATGTGGGGTTATTTAGACTTCATGCTTAAAAACTATATAGTGCAATTACATATCTACCCACCAAATAAAATAATTGCTTACAGGCTGCTTAAAGTATTCCCAGCTAAATGAAGAAGGCATTGACATTTTGCTCTGTTCCAGTCTACTGTCTCATTATGAAACACAGCCCTTTGTGAAAACAGATTTCTCTAACAGTGGCATAACCTCTGCCTCTGCTGTACCTTCCATATACGCTGCAAAGTAGTACAATATAGCCCAGCAGGATCTCCTTGTTCTCCTCATTTCTCTTACACATTTGCTATAAAGGCAGGATTACACATCCTTTGGAGCGAAAGAGTGGGAGCCTGGAGTGCCGCTCCCGGTCTTGCAGTTCGTCCATGAATTTTGTCAATTGTAAAAAGTTAGTAAAATTTCACATGTCCGGGTCTAAATATTTTGATTTCTAAAAATATGAGGACTTTTTTAATATTCCAAATTTTGACTAAAATGATAAAGGAATTCCTCTTCAGTGGGCTTCTCCATGCTTCATTTCACAAGCTTTCTGTTGTCAAAAAAGAGACACGCAACTTCTTTTGCTTTCATTTACTCAAGGCAGAAACAGGCAGAGTATTGCCTGCTATTTCACCAGCACTCTGGGAGGCTGTGTTCAAATCTGTGAAGTGTTGGAGATTCTCCTGTGGAAAGTGTTATGTAAGTGCAATGTATTTTTAGTAAGGACACAAATAAAGCAAAATAGGACTTCGACTTTTTTTATTAGAAAGCTTTGACCTTTTTTTAAACCACCTTTTTTACTTCCCTGATCCACAGATACGAGGTATGACAGCTGCAGTGTAATGAGATCAACATATTAGATTAATTGTACAAGATTATGGAAGGTCAGTCTCTGGCACAATTTTTAAAGCCTTCACTTATTTTAGGCACTATCCAATGATGTCTGTAAAGTATGGGTGGATTTACCTTGCTTTCTGATTTCAAGGAATGATATGACAGCCACAACTGGTCACTGGTTTGTGCACATTTCTCCTCCTAAATATTTTTCTTTCTTGTTTGTGAGTCAACTGCCCTATAAACAACAGCTATCTTGTGCAGCCATTTCACCAGCTCAGTTAATACTCTTCTTCTGCACTTTGAAATCTCAGCCTGTCCCAGGACCTAAAGAAATTCTTAACATGCATATTCAAATGAATGCTCAAGCAAACCTCTTCTCCTCTCTTGCTCTTTTTTTTTTTTTCTGAAGTGTTTCAATAACCTTTCCTGAAACTTCACAATGAATATTGTTTGCAGGACAAACACAATGAAATAAATCTTCTCACTGGGCCAGTTTGGGAAATTAAACATTGATTGGATTGCACCCAGAAAAGCATGAGGAAAACATACGACTAGAGACAAACAAAACACAAGTGGCACAAACTCATTACCTAGAATGGACAGATTAAAGGCTCTTAGGCTCAATAGGACTAAACTGAGCCCTTCCTCATGACTCTCCCAGCACAAGTATTATCTGACCAAGAAAAACAATGACAAAAAGTAAACAATTTCCATGACTTGCATAATGCCAGAAAGACACAGTATATTAGGGGGGGGAGGGGTGTGGGGTGTGTTTTTGTAATGAAATCATATTTTCCACAGTGTGAGAAAAAGATCATGACCACAGTTAAATCATACAGGATTAGACCATAATGTATGAAAAACCTTTTTACAAACAGAAATATTTTCTCTGGATTTAGTAGAAGGTTCAACTGTAATTAATTTATAAAAGGAAAAAGCAAGCAGTACATTTCTTAAACTAACAGCCCTGAGAATATAGTATGTGTATCTCTCTTCTGGAAAATTTATTAAGCACTAGGAGGGGGGAGAGAGACAGAGAGAGACCAAATTGAATCTCTCTGTTCTTGCCAGTTTTTGCTGCTGTGGTGAATTATCACAAACTTCATAAATGTAAGTAAAATGGGACCCTTGAAGTCTCAGTCACTTTATTTCAACAGAATGTAACCATATTCCAATTTGCACTTGAATTAATGGGAGACTACATAGCTTTGAAAGTCTTAAAGTGCATGTCACACCTATTATAACACATTTTATTAATCAGTGACTTACATTAAGAAAGACCATCCAGCCCAGCTTTCTGCAACTCTTTCAGGAGAATAAAAAAAGAAGACAAAAAAACCCAAACCAAAACAAAGTAACTCAACAATATCACAAACTGGTTCTGTTAAGCTGACACATTAGGAGTGTGCTATGGTGAACGTTCAGCTTCACTTAAATCAACTTCACTAATAGTTAATGTTAGATATTTTTTTAAGAACACTAAATGTTAGTATTTTGGTATCAAGGGCTTCTTTTCTTCCACTCCTTTTTTCTATACATCATCCTGCATGTCCAAGCTCCATCAGAGCAAACACACCCTATCTCCCTTTGATGTTGTCAAATATTAGGACTGGCTTTTGACAATGTTGATATAGTGCTGTTAGTCAATATTCATAGGTGTAACATGAAATGTTCAAGAAGCCCCTGATACATAATAGAAACATTAGTGATAGACAGTGTGTACCAATGGAAAAAAAGAGGTTTTCACATACAACTCAGAGCAATCCAAGCATCATCACTTTGGGTGCCCTGATGCTGGTATATTTTCATGAAGTAGAGAAACATAAACAGTTTCCTCCTGTTCTTTCCATCTGAATGCCTGGGAGAGCAGGACCGTGCAATTGCTATGCACGTAATAGCAATAGTATTAATAACTTCTGTGAGCATATATTATCCGTATTCATTATAACAAATATAGAATAAACTATAAATAGAAATTGCTGCTTTGCTGGAGTGCAGTGGGAATATTGGATCTACATAAGGAAAAGAGCAATATAAAGGGATTTGAATTGGCAATGAGTCCAAGTCTGGGAATATTTATACACATAAGCTTTGTCTGATAATATTTATGTACATGAGGCACAGCAGCCCACAGAACTCTTCAGAAACTTTAGTGAGTCATTCGACACCACTTCCAAATGAAAAATAAATATATGTCCTATTACCTGGACTCTTTTTATAGGTTTCTCATTTTCTAAGACAGTATCATTCTTTGCAAAATGATTCAATGGTTTCTGTTTAAATGTTTGCATACAACCATTAGGTTAAATTCTACCCTCCCAAGTACATGAGTGGCAGGGACTCATAGGTGATAGCCTATACAAATTAGAGCTGTAATAGACTCAATAGCACAGAATGTCCCAGTGCTATACATTCTTTTGTCCACTTCAAGTTTAACTTGATGCAAGAAACTAGACTTCTGTCTCCTCCTTTGGGAGCATTTTCAAAAGAGTTGAACAGGCTTTTATACCAAAAAGGTTTCTTAATACTAATTCTAAACCTTCCTGTTCTCAGGTTCATCTCTTCTCTTTTCACCCTGAGTAGTATCAATAAACAAAAAAACATATGAAGAACCTGACCTCCAAAACTGTAATTTATAGCATTTTCCACAATACAGTGTGACAAACATACAGACAGACCATAAAGACATCAATAGATGGTTTTAATTGTGTTTATTATTAATTTGTTCATTCTATGAGGTCTCACATAATGTCTGTGGCTGAACTTGGATTAAATTACATTCCCACTCCGCTTACATTTCCCTGGTACACCAAACAAACAGAAGAACACAGAGCATGGCATTTTGGCATCTTTGTTACCTCTACATACAGCATCAACTGAACCTTCTCTTCTTCCTTCTTATGGAACATTGACAAGCTGTTGAAATTTCTTACATCAGACAAATGGACTTTATTATACAAGAGAGCACTTCATAAGTGCAAACCTTTTGGGATGACAAAAACCCACTGAATTCTCCACTTTCCACCAAAGCTGCCAGCAATTTCCTGGTTTTGGCAGACTTACTAACAAAATTGTTTTAGTGAAGGCAGAAACTCTAAGCCTAGGTCCAGTTGCTGCCAGTCTGCCACACACAGAAAACAGATCTCAACTTTCCACATCTGATCATTGTTTGAAGGGGCATTTAAAAGCTTACATTCAGGGGAATTTCGTTCTATAGTCAGAACATTTAATCCTACTGATATCTAACCCATTCTGAAAGAGAAATAGGCTTATGGCAAAGTCACTTCAAATTAAACTGATGTGTTATTTCATTTCTTAGGTGAAAAATGAGGGCCTGATTTTAAAAGACGTCAATCATCCTCAAAACTGAGGGCTTGAAACACATTGCTGACAATACTTAGCACCTTCCAGGTTAGAGCCCTTAACGCTATTAAAAATGTTGTCACTTGCCACACATACAGGAATATGTGTGCTTTAACCAGTCTTAGACTTTCCAGGGAAATATTCAGTACAGATTTACAGTGATTTATAATTAATAAATTACCCTGTTCAACTTGAATCGC
Source organism: Ciconia boyciana (assembly GCF_034638445.1). Lineage (NCBI taxonomy): Eukaryota > Metazoa > Chordata > Aves > Ciconiiformes > Ciconiidae > Ciconia > Ciconia boyciana. The sequence continues at coordinate 56,804,331 of NC_132939.1, read as the reverse complement.
AAAACTGATGTCAGTGAGTGAGGCTGGAGATGGAGATTATGGCAAAACCAAAGAGAGAACAGATCTCTAAACACTGTTTCCCACCCTGGGTCCTCACCTTTAACATGTAAACAGTGTGTTTTGAGTGGTCAGGTACTTCTTATATGCTCAGAGATATCAATGGATTATTTTATGAAGTCATGCATGTCAGAAGGCAAGAAGGGAATATTAATTTCCAAGAAGAAATGTGAGAATCATTTAGAGGGAAGAGGTCCTTATTTGTTACCTAGAAAACCACTCAATAGGTTGTTTTGGTTTTTTCCTGAGAGACCTACAGAATATCCACTTCCTTTAGGAAAAAGTTATCTTTTGCTTTGCAAGGAAGTGACACATGTCTCCAGGAAGGTTCTCTATATAGAGAGGTCAGGGAACATAGCTGCTAGTCTAGACCTAACCCACAGGTTTTATAAGACAGCTCATGGCATTTCTCTCTGAAGTGAGCATGCCAAATTTTGTTCATTAAAGACTGTCAGTCTTTTTTGTGGCACAACAAGAAGCATGTATCCACACCCACACTTGACGCACTGTGTGTAGATATAAGCTGCGATGTGAATCAGTTGTGCCACTAACTGTGTTCAAAATCATTGTCATATCATAAGCTACAGAGCACCTAAAAAGATTGATTGCTAGAGATGCAAGAAGACAGAAAGAGTTCCAGAGTTAAAAATAAATCCTGAGGCTTCTCTGGCAACAGGAAACTTGAGTAGAGCAGGCTAAAGAGACGTACAGTGTCTGGAGAAGGAGAATGGCCTGGAATAAAAATGCAAGATAAATATTTATAATATAATGGAAAACCTAATGTAAGGGATTTGAGTTAGTACCTTAACATATCTGCCAAGGTTAAATTTTCTTTCCTGAATTAAAAAATGTGTTGCTGCCTAATTATGCAGAGGGGTATGTAGGTCTCTAAATGTGTGTAAAAGTGTAAGCAACAAATAGTAGGAGTTTGAATATAAAAGACAAGCGTATTAACTAAGCTTCTCCCAAACTGCTGAGTTTCAGGGTTTTTTAAGGATGAAGGAAAAAACCAAGTTCAAATTGTTCAAGGCTCAGTGAATGGGGTCCTCAGGAAGACTTGTCAACTATTTGGCTGATGGATCACAAAAGTTTAGTTCATTTGGGCTCAGGATTTGAAGAAGGATTTTTTTTACAGTCTTCCTAATACACTGGAATTTGTGCTGGATTCTCTATATCCAAAACTGTCAAATAAAACCCACCTTCCTTCTTTTTACCTATCTGCAGCACACACAGAGAAATGAAAATGGAAAATAAAGACCAGGATAGATATAAAATCTTAGGGTTTAGACTTTGTAAAACACTTCTATCTAAATGCAGATTTCTGGAAAAATGTCCTAGAAAATTTACATCCAGAATGCAAATCTGTGCTGTATGGAGAATTTCCAGTCAGAGTTCTTTTAAATAGAGACTTGCATTATGTTTTGATGGGAGTACCCAGGAGATCTGAGAAATGGCCTGTTCTCTAGTTATCCACGGCTCAAGTTCACTGTAACCAGTGATAAGCTTTTCTGTAATAGCCATGACTTGTATGTTGCCTTAGATATAATTTAGTCCCATTCTTAACATGGCGATAGATTTTTTTCATACTTACTACCCCATTCAAAAGCAGAACTATCAGTCATAGAAAAAAATTAGTAAATAAATAACCCGTAAAAATAATTCTTGTCATAACTACATTGGCTTCAAAGGATTTAGACCGGGTTCAGAATTTGTCCCAGGTAATTTTAGTATTTAGTATTAATGGTGCAGGACTCTATTTCAGCATAAAAAGCTGGAGGAGCAATACTAGAATACCTGGCAATTTGTGAAACCACTGGACTTCACAGTGTGCTCATTTGCATAGTAATACCCACAGTGCCTTTCCTGCTGGTAACTCTTACACACTATTGCAACTACTGATCACTCCCTCAGTGTCTTTTGCAAGCATGACTTACATGCCCAAACTTTCCTTGTTTTTTTATTCCTCACATCTGATTCAAGGTAATGTTTAGTGGTCTGGGCACCATCATGGGCACAGGAGTCTCCTGGGTTCTATTTGCTTTGATAGCTATGATTTAGTTGCTGGCTTTAGTTATTTCATAAAACAACATAAATATCTGCAACAAATTGTGGGCTTGTTGACCTAGTGGTCCATGCCAATGGGCTGCTACACTTGTTCATACAAAAAGGCCGCTCATCTGCAAAGCAGGACGGCAACATCTAGTCTTGAGACCCCAGCTGGCCTCCTCAAATAGCTGCAAGAAAAATGGGTGGGCACTGAATATGCTGAAATACTTATGGTGAAGGACTGGGAAAGAAACAAATCCTAAAGCATAGGAGTCTTCACAGATAATGGATCCAGAGCTGGTCATGCTGTTTTTCAGTTATAGCTTGTTTGAAAGGCGGTTTAACTGAACTGACATTGAAAACAGAGTCATAAAATTTCACTGAACCATTTTTAAAACTACCTCACAATCTTCTTCAAATTTGGTGTAAAGAAAATTGTAAGCACCTTGCAAGTAAGTTTATCTCACTCTGTTAGAAAATGTCTGATGCACACAAGCCAAGCAAGAGCAACATCTAGCCCAACACTGGTGGGCTGGGGTAGAGTATACTGTCAAGTTAGGGAGATCATCTCCAAATAGTAGATAAAAATTCTGATTTTTAATAAAGTTTGGATAACATGCTGAAAAAATCCCCGTTAAGTTGATAAAAGTTGGCTTCCTAATAGTGTCTGTAATCATTAGATCTCTGATCATGCTATCAGGTCCTGCTAAAGTGCCCCCAAAAGCCCCCAGATTTGTGAAGAACATCTTCACAAATTACAACTGTAAATGAGATACACAGAAGAAGGGGAACTACAGGTCTGTCGGTCTGACCTCAGTGCTGGGGAAGGTTATGGAGCAGATCATCTTGAGCGCCATCATGCAGCACATACAGGACAACCAGGTGATCAGGCCCAGTCAGCATGGTTTTATGAAAGGCAGGTCCTACTTGACTAACCTGATCTCCTTCTATGACAAGGTGACCCACTTAGTGGCTGAGGAAAAGGCTGTGGATGTTGTCTACCTAGGCTTTAGTAAAGCCTTGGACACCGTTTCCCACAGCATTCTCCTGGAGAAACTGGCTGCTCATGGCTTGGACAGGCATACTCTTTGCTGGGTAAAAAACTGGCTGGATGGCCAAGCCCAAAGAATTGTGGGGAATGGAGTTAAATCCAGTTGGCAGCCAGTCACAAGTGGTGTTCCCCAGGGCTCAGTTTTGGGACCCTGTTTAATATCTTTATCAATGATCTGGACAAGGATATCGAGTGCACCCTCAGTGAGTTTGCAGATGACACCAAATTGGGCAGGAGTGTTGATCTCTTTGAGGGTAGGAAGGCTCTGCAGAAGGATCTGGACAGGCTGGATTGACGGGCTGAGGCCAACTGTATGAAATTCAACAAGGCGAAGTGCTGGGTCCTGCACTTGGGCCACAGCAACCCCATGCAACGCTACAGGCTTGGGGAGGAGTGGCTGGAAAGCTGCCCGGCGGAAAAGGACCTGGGGGTGTTGCTTGACAGCCACCTGAATATGAGCCTGCAGTGTGCCCAGGTGGCCAAGAAAGCCAATGGCATCCTGGCTTGTATCCACAATAGTGTGGCCAGCAGGACTAGGGAAGTGATTGTCCCCTGTACTCGGCACTGGTGAGGCTGCACCTCGAATACTGTGTTCAGTTTTGGGTCCCTCACTACAGGAGAGACATTGAGGGGCTGGAGCGTGTCCAGAGAAGGGCAACGAAGCTGGTGAAGGGTCTAGAGCACAAGTCTGATGAGGAGCGGCTGAGGGAACTGGGGTTGTTTAGTCTGGAGAAAAGGAGGCTGAGGGGAGACCTTATCGCTCTCCACAACTACCTGAAAGGAGGTTGTAGAGGGGTGGGGGTCCTTCTCTTCTCCCAAGTAACAAGCCATAGAAGAAGAGGAAACGGCCTCAAGTTGTGCCAGGGGAGGTTTCAATTGGATATTAGGAAAAATTTATTCACTGAAAGGGTTCTCAAGCATTGGAACAGGCTGCCCAGGGAAGTGGTTGAGTCACCATTCCTGGAGGTATTTAAAATTCATGTAGATGTGGCGCTTAGGGACATGGTTTAGTGGTGGACTTGGCAGTTCTAGGCTAACAGTTGGACTTGTTGATCTTAAAGGTCCTTTCCAACCTAAATGATTCTGTGATTCTATGATTATATGACTCTAAGAAAGGGGTTGGCCAGTGCTGACTGAAACACATTGAATGTTTAGACAAAAGGAAAAGAAAAAAAAATATACTATATCAAAGCAGCTTTAGTTTAAATGGTTGAAACTTTCAAACCCAAATTCAACAAAGCACTTAAGCATGATTTCACTGGGACATAAGCGTATGCTTACATGGTTTTGTTCAGCATAGGTTTACAGTAGAGTGTAGTATTCTTCTTCAAAGATCTCAAATAAGAACAATTTTATTAATTTTCTTTTTTTCTCCTCTGCTTCTTTAATTAAGGGTTCTGTGACTCTGCAACTCATACAGCTTGTGGTACTGCAGTGATATAATAAGAAATCCATGCCCAATTGGACACGATAACTTGACAATTTTGCTTTGAGTGTGAAAGTGTTCACACAGCTCTACCATCTAACACCACTGACACTCGCTTATTCTATCTCACACTGCAGCTGTTTGCATGCTGTTTCTTCCCAGCTTCACTGCTGTTCTCTACTTTCTGACTAGCTAACTGGTGTTGGACCCAACTGCCACTCGAATGCTTTTTCCTCCTCTCTGCCGGCAACAAAGACGGCACAACCTAGCGACTTGCTTCCAGTTTCAAATTTAGTCTATAAGTCTGAAAAATTTCGGTCTGACTCTATCAGTCACTAAATGAAAATTATAGAGTGAGCTTTGTTCCTGGCACATTGTGCAACTGCTTCCGAAGCTGAAGGGAGCAACGTGCTGTAACTGAGGACCCCATTTATCCCTCACTGTTTAATAAAAGTGTCTGATCTGATACAAGCTCCAAGAGACTGGACCTCTTTCTGGCCTTATCGATAGATGAATATCTCAGACAGACAGAGGGACAGAATAGCCACCCTGAAAATGGAATAGTTTATCTTCATGGCACTATGGGCATTTTTTAGGCTAAATACATGAAACTGTTATATAATTATGTGGGAGAGAGAGTGTGGTCATCACTTCAGTATTTGCAGTAGAGCATCCACTACCTGCACAGGTTATACTTATTCTGCTTCTGAAAACTGAGAATCAGAAAAATACATTTTGTTTCCCTGTTGGATCTTCTGCAGTGTGTACAAGAAGTTATTTTTTAAATGACACTCACCAACTGTCCTCTTTTAATATTTCCACCTCCACTCCATTTCTGCACAATGCATGCACACGTACACATGTACACACACTGCAGCCCTTAGAATCCACAGTGAGATTTGATTTTACTTACAGAGGATACTCTGCCATGACTGTCACCAAAGTTATATAATTGGAAGGAAACAATAAAATGACAGATTGCTTGTTCTAAATAATTGGATAGACAGGGTAGCAAACAGTGGGTTATGAAAAATATTCCTCAAAGGATGTCAAACTTCAATAACTCACATAACAAAAAGACACTGATATCTGTCCTCCTGTCACAATGGAATATTTTTAAGATGGAGTTATAATTTTCTACATCAATTTTTAAATCTTTTTTACGAAATAGGGAGAGAAAAGCCTGAGGATTGTTGCTGAACTTCTATTAAAAAAACGACACCAAAACGCTCAACTGTGTGTTTAGAGTAGAAAGTTTCTAACCTTTAAACAATGTGAAAATATCAAGCTTAATACTATTAATTAGTTTTCAGTCAGCAGAGTACACAGAGACCCTGACTGAAATCACAACTCTGGTGTTAGAGGTGCTATCCACATACTTTGCAAAAGATAGTCCTTTCTTACAAGAGATTTCATCTTATAGACTGTTATCGAGGTCAAAGAAAATAAGTGTTTTATTCCACTCAAGTGTGTTAGTAAAAGAGCTTGGAATAAACCCCAGTTTTCCAGTTGCCCTATCAGCTAGACCACACTCACTAGCTGTCACTGGTTGATTATGTTTGTATATCCTAAAAACTAGGAATTGTGCAATACCCACCAGGATAAAAGCTAGCATAATTGAAAGAAGTAAGGTATTTCCATCACCCAGTTCTGCTGTTCACATTTTAGAAACAAGCCCCACAGGTTTGCATCTTCAGTGACATCCTTCCAAGCATTGCAGAAAAATCTGGAAGCAAATTTCGCAACCAGAGGCTGGTCTGCACGGTTACTTGTGGCAGTACAACCAACTGCCCAGTTACTGGCAGTCCTTCCTGGTGCTGGAGACATCCATCTTCCTCAGCTGGAAGCTTTTTCCCTTTGTGATTGCTCCATCATAGATCAACAGTTGTCGCCACTTACATATATGTAAATGAAGAGTCACTTCACTGAAGTCCACGCTCAGAGTTAGAAAATGTGAAATCTGAATTAAGATTTTATCTATGATTTGTCTGTGATTTTACCTGGATCACAAACTCACAGGAATACATGCAAAGACTTCCACTGACATCAGTATTCTTCAGAGCAGCTCCTACTCCACTCTTTGTGTAGCATCAGGGTTTTCACCAATACAAACTTACTCACCAGAAAAAGCAACATGTTATTTTAGCTCATTGGTGGGTTCTAGTGTTGTTCCTCTACTATTACTCTTCAGTTTGAAAACAGTACGTGCATCAGGCTTTAAGACTATGTTCCTACTCTTTATCGCTTCATTAATATTTTCTGTAACTATACAGACTTACGATACATTCATTTCTGCGGTAAATGAGCACTGGAAGCGTAGAGTCTTTCTCTGTCATCTCTCTCTCCCACACACTCTCTCCCTGAGTGAATCTAACTTGAGTTGAAATTTTGATATGGCTAAAGATTATACATAGTGTTTCCTGTAAGCAGCTGTTTCATATAAAGATTTTTTTTGTTTCATTTTGTGCTGTGCTGTATGAACATCTCTAAAAACATATATGCTCGTTTAGTTTTATTTGCGGTACTGCGTCTTCTTAATTGAACAGCATCTACTGGAAAACAATGTAAATGTTGGGGAAAATGATAAAATACTGGTTTTCAATGTGGGGTCTCAGCCAACAAGTGAATCTGCACTTAGGTTGCAAGTTGTCTAGAGAACATGTGGGAGAAGAGTTTTCAAAACTAAATCAGGACACGCAGAAGGCTGTAAGCCTCTGAAAAAAAAAAGAAAAAAAAGAAGACAAGTTAATAATAATTCACAAATCAACGAGAATAAACTTTTATTATGCTAACTCTCAGACAAAACCTAGAATCATAGAATCATAGAATAACTCAAGTTGGAAGGGACCCATAAGGATCATCAAGCCCAACTCCATGCTCCTTGCAGGACTACCTACAACTAAACTATATGACTAAGAGTGTCATCCAGACGCTCCTTGAACTCTGACAGGTTTGGTGCCATGACCGCTTCCCTGGGCAGCCTGTTCCAGTGACCGACCACCTTCTCAGTGAAGAACCTTTTCCTAATGTCCAAACCTACTACCTTATTCTACTGCACTACTTTTTACCTGGAAAATTCTGGACTTTCCATGGCTTGGAGTCTTTGAATCAGAACTGTATATCGATTTGAAAGATACACTGTAGTTTATACACAAGTTATAGACATTATACAGAAATTCTCTGCTCTGGTTGTAAGGCCTGTGCCATTCCTGCTTGTGGACATCTTAACTGATATTACGCTATGTGTAACCCAAAGCAGCAGCAGCTTCTTGTAGACACAAATATTGGTAGAAAGCTCTCTAGGCAACATTTTACCAGAGAACCACATTTAGGTGACCACAGAGCAAGATCATCATAATTCTCCTGGATTTAAAAGGGATGAATCTCAGAGCCTTAGTCTATCTATTATTTGCTGTTTGGAGATCCTAGTAAAGGATTTCATTAAGGAAAATAAATAGTTTCATTGCATCCTGCTATTTATAATATCAGCTGTCATCACTGCAAAGCAACCTCCAGAACAGGACTGGTCTGGGACGAGGAAAAAGGGAAAGAAAGAAAGAAAGAAAGAGAGAGAGAACATGTCTCTAGGCAGAAGATAAGGCTTCAACAGTCTGCACATGTTTAAAATGCTGCTGTGTGGTAGCATGAATGATATGTGGTGGTGGTCCATATGAATTGCTCATCCCTCTACAAATAAAGTGCGGTTGCTGCCAAGATATCATGGTAGTTTGTGTTAACTGCCAACCATAGTTGTCTCCAATAGGTTACAAAAAACATTCATGTTTAAGATATATTAATGGCACTGCGTTATCTCATAATAAAGTACTTGCAAATATGTGTCATTGCTGAACACCCACATGGCACCCTATTCTAGGGCATATGGTACTGTATGCTTTTACTAGGCAGTGAGTGGACTAATTAGACTGTGCCTTAAATAGGTATTTAGTTTTAAAGGGCTTCATGGTATTTAAGTATACATTTGGTTTAGTGAACAGAAGATGCATTTTCCTAACTGGGTTCCACACTAGTAATTCATATTTCTGACCGTGTATTTTGGTAAGCATCTCAGAAAAATGAGGTGTTAATTTTTAGAAACAATTATCATCCTGACCTTGATGATTAAGTATGATAATTAAAAGACGTTGTGAGTAATATGTTTTATATCATAAACATTCCTTTCTGATTTACTTACTGAAAAAAATGCCATTTTAGAAAAGAAATGAGTATTTTTTTAACATGATTAGCAAGCCATCTGTTGACATTTCAGTACAGTCTCTTATGAAAGTCCCTAGCTTACTGCTTCAGTTTTAACATAGGAAGAACCCAAAATAGTAATGCCTTTTGCAGTTAAATCAGAATAAGGTGATTTAGAAAGGGCAGATTTGAGAGAACAATAAAATACATAGTTCCTCAAGCTCTGCAAAACTTTCATAACGAAGCCTGAAGGCAAGGGGAATTCACCCCGTTTGGGGGGGGTTTTTGTTTGTTTTTTGTACTGGAAACTGGTCCAGATTCCACAAAAAGATTAGCTGATGCCGGCAGACTTTTCAGCTAACCTCATCAGAGTTTCAAGACATCTTTGCTAAGTTTCAAAGTTTCAACCTGGGCGATACTTGGGTGAAACCCATACGAGTGTAGGGTTTGCCTCCCTGAAGAAGAAACTATATGACTGAGTAGAGACTTACACTGTATTTTCTTCTCTTCAGTATCCCCCACGCTGAAGGGCAGACAAAGGTGCGTGAGCAAAAAGGTACTTTACGCTTATCTTTGAAAGTGGGACAAGCTATCTCACATTCGATGTGTGCTGAAAGTGTCCTCGTGAAGCACTCGCACAATAGCTAGATAACGATTCACAGCCTCACTTAGCACACACAGACTTCTCCCTAAACACATGCTGAAGATGAATGAAAAAAGGCTGAAGTCAGTACATCCTTACTCATCTCATAATTACACACCAGTACCACCCCAGTGAAATTAATAGTAAATTCCTCGAGCCTGATTCACCGCTGTGGTAGTCCACTTACGGAAATATGGACTGTCCCTATCAAATCCCTGTCAAAGACAGAGGATTCAGCTGACCTTTACTTTGAGATTTGGGTTTTATTTGCACCTGAAACTCCAAAGGAATATCAAGCAGAACAGGTGTATATTATGTCCCAGATATCACCCGTGCCTGCACAACCGTGGCAAGTGCAGTTTTATAGATCCAGCATTCAGCATCAGGGAACAAACTCAAGAAGATCTGGCAGAACTGACCGATGTGAAACAACCCAAGTGCACCCCACCACCTAACAACAGGTCTCCAGTGATGCAGCTCTTTGTTCTGGGAAAGGGAAAATACATCCTCAGAGCTCAGAGTCCTCTGCAGAGCTTGGGTCAGGAGAATCTGACCCGTTTCACACTTGCAGAAACAAAGATTTTCTAAGGATCCACAAGACAAAAGCGAACATGGGAGCAAAATCCACTTTCATGGATTTCAAGCCCATCTCTCAAACTGCCCTAATTCTCATTTAACTTTAAACAAAAACATCTTTTTCTTTTTTTTTTTCTTTTTTTTTTGCTAGGGAGTGCACTAAGAAAACCTACTTCCATTTCTGAAGTATTCAGTAGGCTAAATATGCTTCTCATCACCCATTCTGATTTCCTGATATAGTTCATATACAATTTCTCTTCTACCCGCTCTCAGTCTCCCCTCCCCTACTACTATCCCCTATTTATAGGAAATTATGCAGGAAGGGAAAGGAAAAGGCACTAACCAGCTAGCTCACAACCGGGAAAGGAAAACAAAGAGAGGAACGGGTGGTATTTTTTTATTTATTTACTCGTCCTAATTTTTCTCCTAAGCCTCAGTTAAGCAGAGCTTTACAAAGACACTGTTGACTTCCCTATTGTCTGTGAGACTTTTGCAGATAAAGAATAGCTCCAGGGCTACTCTAATCTACCCAAGCCACCCAATTAGCATTTGAACTATTGTGAGAAGCCTGTGCATTGAATTTTCAGTCACCTGGGCCTGGCGGACATCTGTGGATGATGAATGTTTGCTTGTTCTCACGATACAGGGGTCCTGAACAAGTGGACAGCATATGTACCATAATTTCCTGGCTAAACACTGCAGTTCTTTGCTAATTATTAAAGATGCAGAAGCCTCTTCTCTCTCCCACCCTGTCTCTCCCTCTGCCTCTCTCACTTTCTTTATGTCTTTGTTCTGAGCAGCAGCTTCAGCAATGGAAGAACGGCAGTTTGGACGCCACGGTGTCTTGCTTGATTGAAGTGGGTTGAGTACAATATCCTTTCGTTCTGTGATATTTACAAACCAGAACAGCTGAACTCTACATCAAAGAGCAGCCAAAACATTTCTTCTGTCACTTCACAGGCAGTGTATCTCACCAATGTCTGCTTGTATAAAGTAAGCAATTAAGATTGCATTGAACTCCCTTAAAATACTGATACACCCACTTTGGGCTTCAGCCTCTCTTAGATCCAATCATCTTAATCTAATAAATTCTGTGGCTTGTGTTTGTGTTTTGTTTTGGGGTTTTGGTTTTGTTTTTTATCTTAAACTAATTAAGTTTGATTTATTTCTGGTCACTTTTGTAATTGAATGTACCTGGGTAGAATGGGATTTTAAGAAATGCTAGACAGACTAGGGCAAAAGGATGAAAGGACTTTGACCCAACGCATCATTTCAGTCATATCCCACTTTTAATCTTTTCTTCTGTGCTCTTACAAGCAAGAAATATATCCTAAAATATACAATGAGGTAGGCATTAAGGGCACATTTACAATCCCCAATGCACAATCAACAGAAGAGCAAACTTGCCCTTCTTCCCGTATGTGGCTTACTAGCATCGTGACAGCTTGCAGGATGACAGTGGGGGGTGAGATCAGTCACTGCCTTGGAGGAATGGGGAAGAAGCAGGCAGTGGAAGAGCTCTGGGTACACCCCCCCACCCCACTGCTCTGGTCCTAAACCAAGAGCCAGACTATGGAGTATTAATCTGATTGCGACACTTTACCTCCCTGCTGGGATCAGGTTGTCGAGCTCACTCCTACCGGGCTTCCACGAGAGCTGCGCAAGCTCTGCCCAGTCTCAACCTGACAGGATGGCAGCACCCGCGGTGTCACCTGGGGACAGGCATAACATTCACGTTGAACTTCCCTGGAGCATGGCAGGGGTTCACTAGCAAGTGCTGACCTTGCTCAATTCTTAAGTCAGCTCATTGCTTAAACCTTTGTAACCAGTAGACCCATGTCTTAGCATATTCCACATGTGCACCAATGTTTCAAACCCAGAAGACTGTAAAGAGTGAATTCCACTGAACTCCTTTTAATGTGGTCTTTTGGCTGGGGTCAGAAGTAATGCACTCCATTTAGAAAATGTTTTAAATGCTTTCCATGTTCATTGTGAAATAACAATGTCCTCTGATTAAAAAGCCATATCAAAGCTGAAGGGGTGGGTAGCACAGCTTTCTCCAAAGAGTGTTTCAATTAGATTTGAAATGGTATCAATAAGAGAAAAGAAATGACCCATGCACAGAGATTTTCCTCTCTGCCTGATCCCTTGCTGAGCCTATGCAGTTACATACCCCAGAGAAACTTTCTTTTTTCAGAGAGGTTTGTGTTTGTGTGCATGCATGGGGCTGGGGGTGAGGAGGGAGAGGTTAAACTGCACAGCAGCTTAGCCAGAGTCTGAGCTCCTTTGTGGTATTTAAATGATTGATCTTCTCTATTTAAATGAGTTTTTAAAATTACACACCTAACTTCGGAGGTCGCACAGCATGTTTTGTTGTTAAAACAATAACTTTCTAAAGGAAGTGTTACAGTGCCTTTCTTTGTATCAGTGAAAAAATGCTAGTAGCTGGCTTCAAACCAGCAGGGTTGGTGCCGATGACTGCAGGCACCATTACCACTGCTCCTGCAAAAACACGGCGATCCGTCCCTTACCTTACAACTGACCTGCACAAACAATGCATCAATCAGAAAGCAGATCCGTCTATGTACTTACTTGTCTGGCTCTCATTGCTGCATGGCTCTGATCATCGCAGTAGTATGAAACCTTTCCTAATCCACCTACTGTCCCTCCTCTTTTCTCATTCATTTTGACAGTGATAACTGCTTGAGCCTTTCCTGTCATCATTTGCCCTTGACTCTGTGGAAGAGTTTGGAGATCTTTCAAAGGCTTGGCCTGTTGTCAGCATCAGACTGTGGCAAGGAAATGGATGGTAACAACACACAGAAAGGTCTGTGCTGTGGAACTTGCTCCACAATTAATTCATCTACTCTGCCTGAAAATTAACAATCCTGAATCTATCTAGGAGCACAAGCGTTTCTGAAAATACACACGATATTGAATGGGCTTTAAAAATGTCTCTAGGAGCTAACCATCAAGCAATGAATTCTGTTTGTCTGGAGATTATTACAGCTTATTAAAATATTTTCCTTTGCGGTATATCATACAATCCCATAAGTCCACCTTTGTTTAGAATCTTTGCCTCTTTTTTTTTTTAGATGACATTGCAGGTTATTGCTGTTTGATGCAGTTGGAGTTGGCGTTTTAAAATATTCATTTCAGATCAGAAGTGATGTATTTGCTTGAGACGTGAGTGGTTTATAACTGCCAGCATTGACTTTAAATTTAATGACACAAAGAATGTCACGTACATGTGACACAGTCATCATTCCCTTCATTGTAATGCAACTTTGTGGCACAGACGACATCATTTGTATGCGAGTTTCCATGCAAATAATGTCATTTGAATCCTTTTAACAGGAGATAATGACACAAAATTCCAGGAGAACAGGGAACAGGCCATGAAATAAGGACTTTCAAGTGACAAATGGCAAGTTACCTTCCTTATTTACATTTCTCTAATTTTTCTCCTTTTTCTTCTTGCTCGAGGCCAGTTGCACCCAAAGGAATGGTCAGGCAGGGAATTAGAGCTACAAACACCTTCATGTCCCCACTAATACATAGTCTGGATAGAGGGGCACTCCCATTGGGCTGCACTCAAAAGTTGCTCTGATAGTTTTATTCCATTCGAAGTTTAAAAAAAAACCTAAGAAAAAAAACTTTTCACCTTTCACAACAGAAATGTCACCACCCTTTACCAATACAAGTGCACACAGCCACGATCTCAGCCCACCTGGCAGAGGCGGTAAGTACCTCAACATGCGGTAGTCCTCCCCTCTTTGTCCTGTCTTTATCTCATCATTCACAGCACAGCCAGATTTCTTGGGCTCCTCTCACATCCCGTCCCCCACGTTATCCTATGATGTTTCCCACAAAGTGATGGCCTCATGCCCACCCTGGCCCTGTTTTGTACAGTCATACCCCTGCTGTGCTGAACCGAAGGCTTGGCTCCTCCGGATGGGTCCTTCCTGCTCACCTTGCAAAGCTGCCTGCAGTCCTATCGCCCTGAGGAGGTCATATATCGATAAATAACTGCAATGTCCTGGACTCCTCACCCCAACATTGAGAAGTAGAGCTCTCTGTGCCATCATGCTTGGGATTGATGCATAGACAGTGCCTTTTGGATAGACTGCGTCCAGTTAGTCCTTGTTTATTGATTCAAGCGTGTCTCTATTTGTGAGTGAACTGAAGTGCATCATTAACTGAATGAAAAAATAACATATAAAAGCACAGCTTTTTTTTTTTTTTCCCCCTGTGTAATTTTACCAGCTTTGAGCACAGTGGTTTGTAGCTAATACTAGTGAACAGAAGCACTATTTTGGATTTTTTCTCCACCACCCTCCCTCTTTAATTTATGCACACATATCTTTCTATCCTTAGCTATCTTTTGAGCAGAAGGCTGGTTATGTTGCCTCTCTTACACTCTGCATCCTGAGATGGGATTTGACACAAGGAATCAAACAGTTGATCTATCATGCCCCTCACAATGTTTCCAGAGGTGCTTGATGTGTCATTGCCTGCAACAGAAGATGAGGCTGTTCCTTTTGTCCAACAGCTGCATGTTTAAATGCCGCTCTCCTCTATGGACATGTATATAGTCCATCAGAAGCCACATCAGGGGCTCGACACAGCAAGTCTCAGCATCCAATTTGCATAGATTTCTGGCACAAAAACTAGCTTTCCCTGCGGAAAGGGAAGGGGTCAGAGGATTACATGGGAAAGGCCATTATTCATGAAAATGGTTTTGTCTGTTATGTTGTGTCTTTCACAGCTTTAAGCTCCAAAACTTCAAATGTAGTGAGAAACAGCCCTCTTGAGGTAAAAGACAACTGTCTCTTCACATGATGAGAGAATAAATCACTTTCCTCAAAGTGGCACCAGGACATTCACAAACTTGAAGCTATTTTGAGTGTTTACCTGTTGTTATTTTTACCAATCTTTTCACATCCCTGCAAGAAACATCTCATGTCATCTGCGTTGTTTGGATGGTTACCTGTGCGGCACTCACCATGTTCATGGGCAACTGGTCCTCCCTCCTGCTCACATGGCACTGCCTGCACATGAGAAGAGGCAGCCCACAAGGCACCCAAAACTGGCACAGCCAATGTCAGTGCCACTGCTTAGGTACCTGTAACTCCCGAGGTATCAAGCACCCCTGGAAACATCATGCTAGGTATGATAGACCAGCCTTTGATTCCTTGCGACAAGTCCCATCTCAGGATGCAGAGTGCAGGAGGGGCAACATCACCCTGTCAGGGAGGGAATGGCTGCAGCACACTGGTTCAGGTGTTGGAGGCTTCCAGTTTTCTCAACAGATGCACTAAGGCAATGTTCAGTGCTGGGCAGAAGAAGATGGAGGTACAACCTGACAGTGCCTGATCTTGATGCATTAAATTGCCAGCTGCTTCTAAGCTGCATAGCCCATTTGCGTTGCAGCGTGCCACAATCCCTAAATATCCAGTGTACCATGAACCCTTTTGGTCTATTAATTTAGGTTTTCTTCCTGGGGAGGTAATGAATAGGTATAACTAAGAGCTAGGGTTGCAACTTTAAAATATCTCATACACAACAAGGCCTCATAAGCACAATCGGCTTTAAATTGAAAGCATATGAAACACACAGATTTCAAGGCAGAGCAGTGTATTTCCAATTTTAGCTTGTAGCACTGGGGCAAGTGCTGTAAATTTTGAAATCTGTGTAACCTGCGAAACACATCCATTTTTTGCTATGGAGATAACAGCACAGAGCAGCTCATATGCACCGAACTACGGTAGTGTAAGGCAAGCTGATCCTTAACCTACAAAAGTCGAGGAGCTTCCCCAGCTGCTGCCTGCACCAGCCTGCACACGTAGGTTTCTCACCAAAATGCAATTAAAAGTGCCCTTTTTGAGGTCCATATGAAACAGAGATATATTCTGCCTCTCAATTTTTTCCAGACTTCAGGGTCAGACGGTGACCAGACACGTAAATAACAGCCAAATTATACAGGAAGTTGTCAAAAGGGTCCTAGCACAGGCAGAAAGGACTTTTGACCTTCCTGGGTGTCAAAGGTCCGGTTCAACTTTCTTTATACTAATCTGTAGCTATGGCAGTGAAAACAGACCCTTTGAGTGAATCAGTTTGTAGATTTTGCTTTGAAAGTTTCTTTGACTTTCATATTTGAATTGAATTTTAATTAAAAAAAAATTGCTTAAAGCTATAACCCAAAAAAGACTTTATTTACAATAGAAAAAGAACTGAGGCTGACAGCTGTAAGGGTGGGCTCAGGACAAAAAAAAAAAAAAAAAAAAGGATAAAGAAAAAGCACAGTGATGCCTCCGCACACCAGAATCAGACCGAGGTTTCTTTTTTCCTCTGTCTCTTTTTGTTTCTCTCCCTCTCCCCAACCACTTAGGGAAGAGGTTACCTGCCTCACACTTCCATAGAGCCTAAAAATATTTTCAGAGATGTAAGTAGCCTGTGAGAAAATCAGTAGGATGTGCTGACGATGTCTTCAAAGTCAGACAGAAAGAGAGAAGGCTAAAGGAAAATTAAAATGGTTTGCAAAGAGGAAAAAAAAAAGGCTGGGTTTTTTTTTTCTCCATGGCCACTTGTCATAATCAGAACCATCCTTATTTTTTTGTTGTTGTAGTAGTAGTTGTTGTCTTGCAGATTCATTAATGCAAGCATAGGAAAAGATTAAAAGAGTTTAGATTATGACAAAACTATCGATATTGGTGCTTGACAGCAATATTATCACCTCATTGATATAAATGCTGAGCATAGATGATTTTAAAAGTGTGACTGATTAAAGCAACATAAATAGTGGTCCTGGCACTAATGCTGTCAAGCATACATCTGGGACCTTGACAGTATCGTGTGAACCCAGCCTCTGACTGGCCTGAAACTCTCCATTTATGCCTCATTGAGAACATGCCTGTCACCTCTCTTTTTTCCCCTGTTTTTAACTGAGGACAGCAAAAATATTTTTTTCTTTTTTAAGTGGACAGTATCAGAAGATTTTCCCTTAGCATCTACTATATTTTACATGGATTCGGGTTTTTTTGTTATTTAAAAATGGAAAAATGGTAGCAAGTGTTCTTGGTAGTTGCCAAGACCATGCTGGACAATGCCTATGAGAAGGAATTTGATGCTGCCATGTTTTGTAATCAAGGCAATGTTCATCATTAGGCTACTACATGTCCTTTTTTCACGAGATGTCTTTCTTTTTCCTTCTTGGAAATCCTGAGGATGGCTACCTGAGCACATGCAGGTAATCTCAATAGTGCAGATGGACTGTGTACAGTGCACCATGTATTTGACCCATTAAATGTACTGGGTGCATGCAAGCCCTCTCTGCAGCATGTGTAACAGTCAGTCTCAGGTATTCAGGATTATTGTGCATAAATTTCCAAAAGAGAAATTTAGGAACGTGCGGTATAGAATACACCCAGGTTTCCCTCCACAGCTTTCAGTCCCCTCCAGCCAAGAGCAGCTCAGGTGCACAGGGGAGCCTCAGCGAGCGCAGGTGAGGATGGCAGGGACAACAGGGAGCACCTTGTACTCTCCTTGCTTCATACCTTGGGCTCAGCTGCTGCTTGCCAAGTGTTGGGCGAAACCTGTGCTGAAGACCACAGGTATCCACAAGACATACCACATACTGACATGGAAGGGAAGCATTCAGCGTCCAGGTGGCAATAACATTTCATCCATGCTGTCCAGAAGACCTGGCCAGGCCTGAGCTCCTCCTGAGTAGGGAAGAGATGCTTTGAGCCAGAGGTAGAGCTGGGCTGCAGACAGCCATAGGGAGATGAAGAGATGCATTAGTGTTTCTACATCTGCTCTTGTGCTCTTTTTCACCTCAGTAGATACAGAAACAGAGACCCACAGTGTCACTCATAACATACCTGAGCTGATAGGGTAGGAGTGGAGGTTAGGAGGCTAGTTTTCTATGAAATAATCATCCAAAGCTGTCCAAAAATATATTATAACAGGGCCTGTTCTTTATTTCCCATTGCTTTTAAGATTGGGTTATGGTCCTACTGTTTATCACATTCACCCTCCAAAGATAGCCAAACAATTGAATCAGACACCCAGATTACAACAAATACTGGAAACCGCAATATCTGTGCACCATGTGGCACAGAGGAAATGGTATTCCTGAGATCACTAGTCCTAATAAGAGGGAAAATGTTGTCTTAAAGTAACATATACATACACTAGGTTCTTTACAGTGCAAACATGCCATCAGGTATCTAAACAAACTCAGTTTGGTTCAGTGTAAAGACTTAGTATTTTCTCCACCTACACTTTACAATGTCTTTTGTTTGAGGATCTCCTGATATCTCACAATTGCAAACCAAATTGTGTTCCCTACACACCCAGAAACAGTCACTGCTATTCCTTTTTTTGCATATAGAGGACTGGCTTCTGACCTCTGTTATGCCACAGCGCTTGTATTATTTTAGTGGAATGAGAGACCCTGTAGTGATGGGGACTCTTAGGCTCTGATGAGGCAAAGGGTGAACCAAAATTTTTTTCCTTTTATGCTTTCCCAGCTAAAATATGATACTGCATGTCCCCCAAATATAAATAGTCTTGGAAGACACGGTCCAAAACTATCAAAGTAGAGAATGGTAGAAAATAGTTTCATTAAAACCAAATAGCTGTGAAAAAACACCTGCATTAGAATTAGCCAAAATTTCTAGATATTTTTCATCAAAAGAAAGGCAGAATAAGAGCACACTAGGACTGCCACACTCCTTTACATGTTCCCCCCAATCCAGAATATTCTTGGGACCCTGGAGATTCACATTCATATCTCCTTAGCGCCTGATATGGTGCACTGATTTTAATCTAGGTGTCTTCCACTTCGGTGAATAACTACTAAGTTGCAGGTTATTGTAGGGCAAATCTCTGAAATCTTCCTCCCACAAATTCTATCCGAGAGGAGAGAAACCTTTTTGGCCAATCAGTATTTTGGGAGGTGGCACAGGAGAGAATATTGAAAAAATCCCGACCAGCTCCACTTTGAAAGTCTGACAAGATTAAAAAAAAAACCCTGCAAACATAGCACCATTCACACCTAAAAAATCAAAGGATAACCACTGCAAATCATAGAGTACGGAAAAAAAAACCCCAAACACTCAGTGGTCAAACCCTTAGACCACTGGTTTTAAAAGCTAGATCTGTGTGTTTTAAAAGCACTTTCCTTCACTTTCTGTTCTGTTAAAATTCACTGAACAGGAAAAAGAGAAAATTTAAAATATAACATAATACATGACAGTGTTCAAGTACACCACTCTGACTATATTTTGACTCAGTTAATTAATTTCTGCTTTTATTTAAACATGATTCCTGATTTTCCTGTTTCCAATGCAAACAAGACATGGCCCCATGCTTTTCAGACTGGCTTTATGGCCTTTTTTTCAGATCACAGTGAGTGGGAGATTAGCAGGAGCTAGCCTCAGTCAAGGCACGTGAATTGCATCACGGTAGCTTTGGACTGAGAGGATACTCAGAGTTCTTATGTTTCTCTCCCTTCTATATTTCTCATCTCTCCAAATTTTAGAAGCAAGTTAAGTGTGGCATCCTGTGATTTTAATAACTGATAGAAGCAATGAGATTATACATATTTGGAAGGAAATTCACTATAGTTGTCTTTTTTCTTACTGGTTCCTTTGTGTCATGTGGTCCCAACCTTTTTGCCATTGCAAGTTGTCTGTAGTCTGTAGGTTGGAAGGATAGCACCTGTTTTATACCAGGAAGAAAGTTAGTGAGACAAAGCAAAAAAAAAAAGCTGCTGCTTTTTTTTTTTCTTTTCTTTTTTTTTTTCCTTTTTTTCATGTACAGTGGCTAATTGCAGTTTTGGCAGGCAGCGTGTGATGGGACAGACCTTATTGAAAGTGCCCCAAACAGCCTTCCACTAAGCAAACAGTAATCGGGCTTAAAGGAAATATTTTTGCTCCTTGTGCCAAAATTGAGATCTAATCTTATTCAACTAATCAGGGGTACTAAACAGTGCTTGGCCTGGTGGATTTGTCTACTGCTGTTTGGCAGGAGAGCTGTCAAATACAACCTAGGCTGCTACAACTGCAAGAATCATCCTTTGAAAGGATGCTTAAATCCAAACACACACTGATTAAGGTCAGGCAGAGGGCCCAATTCCCCAAAGTACTAATTTTGCAGCTTGAGGAGTAGAGGTGGTGCTGTGTGTAGTTCCTGTAAAGTGGAGGAGAGTGGGGAGCCTTTTAATTTCGAACTCAAATGAGAACTTAGCATCAGAGATGTCTTCCTCTCTGTTAATCTTTATTACAAAAAAGTACAATTTGCATTGAGCAAGAGTGTGTCTGGCTTGCAAGTTCCCAACCATCTGATTTCAGCAAAATAAGCAAGTAGGGCACTATTTAAAATAAAATCTCAAGTCAGTGTTTTAATTTGAATCCTGAGAAAAGCATGCAGGGCACCTTGCAGTCTTCTTGGTCTGTTTGATGCTATAAGTGTACAGAAGGATTCATTTAAAGAGAGGTTTCATGTAAAAAACAGATTAGTAGACAGACATTAAAACTGAGGGGAAAAAAAGGATTTCTGGTACTGCTGCAACTCTTTCTACAGCTGATTTTACTCTTTCCTTTTTTGATAAATAACTGTTAATCGGAGGGTGAAAAGTGATAACAACATTTTCAGTGTAGGCTTGATTCTGCACCAGTGCTTTCCATGGGAGCAACTTTAGGTGGTTTGGGACAACTCTAAATCGCACTGAAGTCAGCAAAAAACTTTAACTTTGGTAGGTGAAGGATCAGCTGGTTTGATTAACTTTCCCACAGTATGTGTTTATCTGTCTGTACAGGTCTCCAAGGTAAGTGTCTTTCTCTTTCTGTGCATCTACCAGTTTATAGCACTCTCATTATGTAGTATCTAAGCATATTTTCACAATCTTCTTCCTCAGCTCAGATTTTCAGCTCAGATTTCTTCTATTTTTCAGTTCTTTCTCCATCTCCAGGATTTTTTTTCTCCCAGTTCTTAAAAACTGTGAGATCTCTACTTTCTAAGACTCCTATAGGAGGCTGTTGGTAATACCTCACTAGAGTAACTTGGTAGGAGCCACTAATACGTCAGCTGAGCCATCAGAGAAGTCTGACCTTCCCCACTTAACAGGAATGTACTTTTAATCAGTTCTCCTTGTTTCAGTCAGAAATTTAAAACTATGGTGATGAAAGTGAGTGTCTTTTTTGAAGAAAGGCAGTAAAGGAATTATTAAAACAATACCTGCTCCGGAAAGGGAAAGATTTATATTTAACAGTCAACAAATTAATTTTAACGTTTGCAGTAGCTAGAACAGGAGAAGTACACTTCAGTTCTTCTCCATGCTGGTGTAGATCCTACTCTTTTCTTGCTAAGGCTTGAAAGGCTTGCCAAGAAAGTTAAGGTAAATCACTGCAAAGCTTAAGTAAGAACACATTAGTTTAATGTCTTAGACTCCTTTGTGGATGCTTTTATTCAGAAGCAGTCTGTGTTTGCCTCAGCTTCATCCTGAAGCTATGCTACCTTACTCAACGGTCCTTGCACAATGCACCAGCTGTCTAGATATTCTTGAAGAAACAGTAAATAACTGAGGCATAACTGGGAACATTTCAAAGTTCTGTACAGGTCTTGACTAACTAATATTACAATAATTTGACATAGTAAAAACTGCAGATCTAGACCACTACAGAGTTGTTAATCTTCCCAGAGTCACCTTGCTCGTGCTAAAACTTGTCTCTCACTCGTGCTGATGGTGGTGTAGACTACGAAACAAGACATTTTTCTATGTTGATATTTATTTTATTTTATTGAATAAAACCTTTTTCTTGCAGGGACAACCTTTCTAAGTGCTTAAACTTTCTTTTCTGTAAAGGAGATATGCACTACCAAATCTCTTCTGCTGGCTACCTCCCTGTTCTGCCTCCTCCTCCTCCTTCCAGTTCTCCTCTTCTGCTCTTCTCTACTGTTTCTTTCTCTCCTGCCTACATTTCCTGTTCAAGGCACATTTACCTTAACAGTATAACACAATGACAAGAAGTGGGCTCCCCATTACCTCCTCCTTCAGTCTGAATTTTTTAATACTTCTAGAATACATTACCAAAACTTCATACCTTTGCTTACTGGGAGCAATATTTACTCATTCTAGCTCCCAGACAATGGGATCAATGGGATTCAGGAACTCCTAATGCAGACACAAGTTTTGTGGTTGATGTTGTCAGAAGCAACACAAGACAGATATGAGAGGTAAGATTTTAGCGATCCCATGCCCAAGGGATGCCATTCCTATTTTTCTCTCAGCTGTTAAGTGTCTGGGAGTGGAGAGTCTTTGTCCGATGTCTGGCCACATGGCTGGAAACTGATCTTCCAAACCATTCTCCTGGGGTTTCTTTGCTCAGACCTTTTCGGAAGAAATCCTATCAAACACACAGAGCAGAAAGGTGAAGAAGAACTTCCTACTCACCTTTCAAATTCCAGTCTTATATGACATCTGTGTCCCTTGCAATCTCTGGTTTGTTGGGTAAGGTGCTGTCAATGCAACCACTGCAGAGCCCCCTTTTACTTCATAATTTTCCAGTATTGACATTTCTGTTCTCATTTCCCACAGCAGATCTCGTCCTGAGTGCTCCCACACCCTTGTGCCTGCGTGGCTTGTTTTCAAGGGCCATCAGGGTGGCTGAGCACATGGGACCTTGTGGTGTGTGTCCTGCTGTGCACACTGTCCTCCCGGGAGCAGGATGGAGAGGACAGCAACAGCAGGAAACTGCTGTATCTCCCTCCGATGTCATGTCATGGTAAATGGAGTAGGACGGACAATGAGGGAACCTCTTCATGTCAGACAGGTGAGCAGAGGACATGTGTAGTGCCAGGCATGGGGATATGTGCCATAACATCTGGAGGACCAGGTCGCCTATTGGTTTCTGGAAGTCATTTTCCAGCCTGTCCTCATGACAGCCCAAAGGTTGTATGTTACTGCAGCTGCATAGCTTGTAGCAAAGCCACTAGCACTCACAAAATGTCCTTTGTCCCTTAAGAGTTACCCATAGTGATAAGGAGAGGGATCACCAGCCCCTTTCCTTGTGAACAGAGGGACCCTTAGTTTGAGGAGCACCACAGAGCTGGGATTTCTTCCCATGCAAGGTGTCAGCAAAAGGATGTTATCAGGTTAACCCTTTTACCTTGAACCTTGCATGAATAATTCAGGCCCTTCACATTTAATATTCATCCACATAACCTCACTTGTCACTCACCAAGGGTCATTACTTCCTACCCATGTCCAATTTTACTTGTTCCTGAATCTTCCCCTCATATCTTTATTAAGCGGTCACAACATGTGGCAGAGATGCACATGGTCTCTTTTGCCAGCTCAGTCCCCAAAGTGGATATTACTGTGCTGAGTGACCAGGACTGTGATTTGTGTGTGCATTCCTTCTGCAATGATAGGATATGAAATTTATTTTCAGGAAACCCACATCTTAAAACTGGCAGTGAACATTTATGTACCGTGTGCAGCAGCCTCTGTGTTGCCTCACTCTCCTCGTGGCTCTCTGGAAAGGGACTTCTGGAAAATTAGCTCAACAGAAAGAACTGACTCAGTCCACTGGGTTTACAGACTGATCTTTCTGGTTTAGCAGGAGGCAACTGTTCCCAGAAAACCAGGCAGAAATTCCTAATGTTACAAGTGAAGGTTTGCACAAGAACACTTTATAGATATTAGACTGTTTTCATTAAGAAATCAGATAAAGGGATACCAAAATGACAAAATGCCTGTGCTTCCAAACCTGCAAAGATGCTTGACTCTGCTGACTCTGCATCAGTGAAACTGTCTCTTATCAAGTTGAAGCATCCTTGGGGACACAGAGAGTGGTGTAAGTTAGAGCAGCCACTAGGTTACTAGCAGCATAAATTAATGCTGCGAAAGCTTAAGGAAAAGGCCAGTTCAGGGTGAAGTGGTACATTTCTTACAGACTGCAAAATGGCAGCTAAAACCAAAGAGTTTTAACCAGCTATTTGCTAAATATCTACAAAAGTTCCTTCAACATTAACTTAACTCCTTAATTACCCGCCTTCTAGCTGAATCCTTGCACATGCTTAGAAGTGATGTGGCAATGATGACTATTAGCAGTCTTTCTGTTGCCAAAGAACACAGCTAGATCACAAAAGCTTCTTTCCTCATCTGCTAATCTTTTCAGACTATAAATTTGCCTAGAACTGCACACAGATTTTCCCATCAGAGTTGCCTTCAACAGCAACAGGCCATTGGTTACTTCACCCCCATGGTTGCAGAAGCCATTGATGTTCCCTGGAACAGCCATTTGTTTCATGTGTGAAGTGCCATGTGAAACCAGTGCTCAGCCAGGGCCCCAGCTTGCAACTGGTTGATGAGCATGGCATTATCTGTGCTATGTGTGCAGTCTCTTTCTGTTTTTCTTTTTTCTTTTTCTCAAGCCAGAAACTGTCATTGAATATTTCCATGACACACTTGTTAATATAAAAATTCCTGTATTAGTAGCATATGATTAAGAAAGCAGGGCTGTCAGTCAGATTATTGTCAGACCAGATCATAGGCATGATTTGGTCCAAAAGTTTCCCTTTTTGTTGCTCCCTGCCCCCCACACATCATGCTGTTGCTATTGTCTCTCTTATCAACATATACTTTTGAGGTTTTTTACTGTGTTTTTGGTTGGTTGGTTTGTTTGTAAAATGTTTCAAAATTAAGTTACAACTTTATGCAGAGAAAAACGAAGGAGTTGATATTCAAGTGACACAAGACTGAAGAGAAATAACAAGTCTGGAAGGATGGAGCCCTGATGTTACTCCCTAACTACAACCTTGAGACAGAGTGACCTTGTGTGATATCCTAGGAAGTTCTTCCTTACCAGCGTTTCTGTCTGTTAGTGTTAAATATACCTCATTTACTAATAAATACCACCTAACAAATTGGTGAAGCTGATGAAATTGCAGTCATTCAGATGATTATTTTCAATGAGGTAAACTAGGTTGATCCAACGTAAGAAGCAGCAAACTGCAGGACTCCTGTGCTTGGTTTTGAGCCACATCCACCAGCCCACGCTGGCAGGTGAGACAGACCATGAAAAAAACAAAGATGTATATTGAACCTCCTATCATTGCATTGATCTAGACACTTAAAACGAAAACTGAGATTTTTTCAGCCATAATGGTCTTTGTTGTATGTTAAGAAAGTAGCACATCTTGAACACCTTCTTAACAATATCCATGAGACATCCCAATGTTTCTCTTCAGTAACCATTTACAATAGATCCACACAAGTGGCCTCACTGAATTGCTCACATCAAGATGAATGTGAATGAGATATTGTGAAAAGAGAGATATAACCTTGCTGAACCAGACAATAGCTGGCTCAAATGAGAAGTATAAACAAAGAAAATACAGCTTTAACAGTTACATGAATTTTTATCCCGAACTCTATCCCAGACAGGCTGGGAATACTCACTGACAGTTCATTGTGGCATTTAAAAGAGAGCAGACAAAATTGATGAGTAGGAAAGTGTACCCAGAACTAGTTTACAGCTGCAATATATCATAACAATGCAGAGGGTTGAAAGCAGGACAGGATTTGCCTCCCCTGCCTGCAGAAAGAAATCTCCTCTGAAAATACCACAAGAACTGGTGGTTTTGCAGCCTTACAGTTCTTCCACTTCCGCTCCCAGCTAGAAATAGCAAGTGCAGGAGTTCACAAAAAAAGGCAGTGATGTTAGAGAGAAAACTCTGATCGAACTCCCCCAAAAGTGATTTGGTTGGATCTACTTTCAAAATATGAGCAAAATTTTGCACTGAGTCCATCTTTGCATTGTCTGGACTGCTCTTAATTTAATTGAGATGTATGTGAGTGGTATATAGTGAGAAGGGAGATCTTACTGCACTGAAGCCTGTTCTCAGAAATAGCTAGCTGTGTAAAGGGATCCCTGTAGTAAAGGTTAAGTGTACACTGTATATTATCTTCTCTCTCGCTTTCCTTTTTTTTTTTTTAAACAAAAAGAAGAAAGGGAAAAAGAAAAAAAATGTTGTGAAAGTTTAAAAGTATGACCTCCAGAACCAGACATGCTGAGACTGGGCAATATTGAAGCCAGAAACAGAAGGGGTTGGATAAAAGGCTTTGTGATATGAATCTCTGTCTCTCCTGCCCTCAGCAGAAAGGCTTAAATATCTCCTTCTTGGACAAACAGATCAATACAAGCTTTTTAACATCTTCAATGAGAGCTCATTAATGCTCTCATGGTGTCCTCTTTTGTGCCCTGATGACCTGGTGGGAGCCAGGGAAGCTGAACTGCAGCTTGGTAATTATCACAGGAATAACACTTCATATCATCTCCTAGTGAAATGTGAATTGTTTTCCTAATTATTCAGGACAGCAGCAAGTGAAAGTGCAAACTAATTGAAAAGACATTATGATTTATTTGAGTATGTGAGATTGGACCTATTAGTTTGGGTTAAATGTTAACCAATAAAATATTTGCTATCTCTCTGAAGAGCTGAATGCTAGAAAAGCACAAGAACAGAAAACTCCATTTCCTACAATCACTTCTTCATTATATGCAGTTTATGGATTTTCTTTTGCTACACTGGAAGCATCTGGATGTTTCCCCTTATAATGCTGGTGTCCAGGCTGGGTTCAGGATCTTGAAATCTTTTAAGGATCTGAGCAATAGGGATGGGATGCAGGATGATGACTTTTGTTAAGATAAATCATGAAAGAAGTGAGAGTGTGATATGATTGATATAGTGAATCATTAAATAAATAAAATTTAACGTGATTCAACACGAGGTGGGATTTTGTAAGGAAGCTGTCCTGTTTGCTTTATACAGACTAGTTGCATTGTTCATATATTTTTAAATCAGTTTTAGTCTATAGTGCATTTCTACACCACAGTTTGAGAATTAAGATCTTCCTTAAAGAAGGGACAAAAGAAATTTTCAGTTTAAAATATTTTCCTTTAAACTAAAGAAAGTACAGCACACACACAAAAAGTACAGTTTAATAGAGTAAAAAATGCCTAATGTAAAATAGTCTGTGAGGTTACTTGCTGCATAGGTGTGACCCAACATTCAAAGTGACCTGTTTGATTGAACTCCTGAGCGGCAGGGGAAGAAAAGAGGCACTCAGACATTTTAATGAAGTTAGATCTTCCATAAACACTGAAAATTAGAAAATCAAACCCTCTGCATATGTCTGATTTTGAGCCCTGGAAAACTGGGATACTCAGAATCACTCACTGCTTTTGAAAATTGAAGCCATGTAGTTGAAAACAGGTATTTAATTTATGTAAGATGTTTGCTCTTTCAAGCACCTGCCTCAAGCAGCTTCTTATTATTGACAATGTAGGTTGCTACGGTGCCAAGCTATTGCTACTGTATATTAGCCTGAAAATAACACTGTACTCATAGAACTGGGAAAATTCTTTTCATCTTCACAAATACTGTGTAATTTTTGGGGTGACCCATCTGTTAGCCCAGGCATGTAATAGCTAATCAAGATACAGTGCAAAGATACCAGAACCCACAATTTTTAATTAAAATAAAAATATAGGGGAAAAAATAAAAGGAACAACAACAAAAAGCTGCTCTGATCTATTTTAGTCACACTTTATAATCCTGTTTTTAGTGCAAGAATTTAATTATACATATTTTCATCATTTCTTATATTCTGACATATTAATTAAGGATGCTCTAATTCAATTCCTGTGGCATTATTGGCCTATCCTGTAAAAACATTTTCCTGTTTTTGTACAAATACAAAGATGAAGAGGAAGGTAAAGGCAGCACCTCAGTTTGCTGCCTACACGCTGCCGTTCCTTCTTGTCATTGAAATAGCAGGCTAATTATTTTATAAAGTGATAGATTTCCCCATCTGTACAGTGCTCGGTGGCACTAACGCTTAATAAAATATACATGGGAAAACAACAGTCTCCTGAAGGTTCCTGGCTGAAATGTGTCTCTGTCTATGACAGCAGAGCCACAAAACCAAGGTGAAGTGCCTCACACTTTTACTATAACTACACATTGCCTCTGTCCCCATTATATACCCTTTGGAAACTTTTTAAGTAGTAGTTAAGGTGTACGGACTTGTATGTCTTCTCAGGTCCTCCTTAAGACTCTTAGCAACTAGAAGGCATCACCTTGGGGCTAAAATAGAGGGCTAAACTTGGTTTCTATTGTTTTTCGTCATAATGGATTTAGTCTTTCAGCTATGAGCCCAAAGTATTGCAGATTCGGTATGCACAGGTGAACGTCGGCAGTAACTAATGCAATGATATGACAGTAAACAGTGCACAAACTGCAGTTAAATAAATGTCAAAACCAAAGTTGCCATTAATGATTCAAACGTGCCAATATCTGTAGCTAGTGGGCCTTAAGAAGCAACATGCCTAGAATCAAATCCAGCCACTTGAGACTGCAGCTGAGGTGATGAGGTTCCCGTAGAAAGTGTGACAACTCGACATGCCTCACGCTACAAGTGAAGAGCAGAGCCCAAACTCATGCCATCAAGTTGGCAATGTGCAAGTGCCACAACTTGAGGACAATGCTCAGTCTGGGTGTGTGTTGTTTGTCTGGTTTAGATTAGTTTGCATTGAGAGGGCAGGGAAGGGAGAAGGGAGAAGAGTGCTGTTTTCTCTTTTCGACAATTATCCACCACTATTACTGTTGTAGTACGTGTCAAGTTAAACACATGCTGTGTCCAAGTCCAGCCACCTCAAAATGCACAAGGGGATTATGGGAGCAGCACTGACTAATGAGGGCTATAGGACAGTCTGGAAATTAAAAACAAAAATACTCTGACAAGCACTGAAGGGGACAACAAGGCTCACATAAACACTGACACACGCACACAAGGGAGAGAACAGAAGAATAGCCTTGGACTCTGCAGTACTGGCAGGTGAATTAATGTCTGTAGAAGTTGCTCAGACTATCATTAACATATACCTGATAAGTATGGCAGTGGGATCTCAAGGTCTCCTCTGTAATCCTGCCTTCTCCTTTTAATTCAAAAGAAAGTGTTGTACCTTAAAGCAATGCAGACATGCAACAATCATTTAGCTGTCCCCTGTTCCTTTCGGAGGGACATGAGCTGGTTGTGAATCATTCCCTCAAGAAATCTTGGTAATCTTGACTATTTTTGAATTTCTTAATATATTTTGATTTAAAGCCTAAATTAGACTTAAGCCAGCGATATGGTGTCTTGAACCACTTTTGAAAATAAATGAGATATGCTGATGCCGAAATGTTGGTAAAAGGGGATTAAGAAGACTAGGCTGCTTTCCACCCCAGTGGCTTTGCGTTACTATTAAGAGGGACGGATTAATATCAGATTTCTGGTATCTGGTTCCTCAGTGATACCGCTTAATTATCCAGATAAGTGATCAGAGTCAAAGCATGAGTGGCAGCATAAATATAAAGAACATCATCTTATACTTTTTTTTCCCTTAAAAAACATGTATATTAGTTTTAGTATCATAAAGATACATTTTTAAAGTGCTCATTAAAGTTTAAATTTTAAGTAGTTTTTAGATACTCAGTTTTGGTTAGTCACCCTTTAAAAAGAAAAGTCACAGTTTATTTATTCATTAACAGGCACAGACAAGTGGCTCAAACTGAAAGACTTCTAAAAACACTGGCCTGCTTGTCCCTGCATTAAGCAGTTTCTTCCATCCATTCACCCCCTAGTCGATTATTCCATTTTCTTCCTTTTCTCTCTCACGGCCCTGTCGCAGAGACCTCACCCTTGCTGAAGGGGGTGGGCCACCGAGCTTCCCCTGGTTCACATCAGAGGCTGAAAACATCTGGTCTCTCTGCTCAAGCTGTGGAGGGGAGGACCATGAATTCCCAGGTTGCTTATGAGCCCAGATCTTCTTTATAGTTCTGGTCTCTGTTGGCTGGTAATTTTATCCAGTAACACATTTGATACGTGTAATTGTGTGAATGCGCTTGTGTGACAACCTCTAGATTTTCAATGTAGACAAGCGCTTGAACTGATCAGGATCTTAAGATGAGAGAAAAAGATTTGGCACCTAGAATTGGTTCAAATAGAATCCCTTTGGCTGTGGGTTTTTTATCCCTCACTAAGTCCTTTGTTCAAGAATATGAGGTTGTTGTCAGACATGAGGCAATGAGTTAAAGATGATTTTAGCAAAACTTCCTACTGGAAATCTTTTGTGATCTATGCTCGCCCTTCCTAACTTGCCAGCAGGGCAGCATTTCCAGATATCTTGAAACTGAAAGATGGAGTGGAAATTTCTGTGTGTGGGAGAATTATTTCCTCAGTACCTTAAGGGCACGAAAGATAAAAGATTCTTGCTGGGGCTGTTCCTCCATTCTGTAAGTAGGCAGGAAAGAGAACAAACTGTCCATACTCACCAGGCTTAAAAAAACCCCAGAAGAACATTTGGCCAAAAAAAGGTAAAATCAAGACTTGTGCACATAATGGGCAGCCAAATCTGAATACAACCTACATCAATAACTAGAGCTCCGTTTTGCTCCCCTGAATGCACAAACTTCTTCCGCTATATATATTTTAGACTTCATTTAGTCCTAATAAAATTTGCATGCCTGAACTATGCATTGTAGCACACACTAGCCAGAACACATCTTGATTTCATACTACAGAGCAAATGTTTGCATTTCCTTTTCTGGTGTTCTGCATTTCAATCACTCCTTGCAACTACTGTAACTTCCTCAAGCCCTTTCCTCCAGCTTACTGAGAAGCTGGAGAAATCAAGATAAGGCTCCAATTCACATTTGCACTCTACCATTGCAAGTGAATAACAATGCAAGGGGTGCTAACAGAAACCACTGATTCAGAAAACTGCCTCCCTCTTTTTTCTTCTTCTGCCTCCTCCAGGTAGGGTGCAAAACCTAAAGTGGGTTGCAGATACAAAAGAGAATTGAAAGTTGTGGACTTGAAAACTCCATACATTTTCATAGCAGTCTAGACCTCACCCATATAGTTTCTCATTTCATTCTGTAGGTGGGGAGACTATTTGACAATGACTCAGAAACAGGGAAGAAAGACTCATCATGCTGGTTCAAATCTGAGTCTGCATGGGAGGAGGATTATTGTTATGGGTCTAGCACCTTTATTTCTGCAACTGAGGTAAACTAGAGGCTCAAGAAAACATCTTTCAATATATTCAGTGTTTTGCATGGATTTGATGCTAACAGGCAAAAGACTGTGTGTACTCACTATAGAAAATGATGCTTTTGTGTTGGACAGGCCAGCATGTTGGTATGTGAACCTAACAAAATGCAAAATAAAAATAGAAATGTGTGTGTCAGCAATTCTTGACAATAGTCTGAATGGTATATTTTAGATAAGAGGAATCCTTTAGGATTTCTTCCTCTGACAGGTTTTTCTCTAAGGTCCATCTTACCAAGGCTGAGTTCTTGTCAGAACATAGGTTCCTCATCAGATAGGTCTGGTCAGCTGGTGTATTAGACAAAGCCAAAGAAAAGCCCTTTAAACTGTTGCTATTCACTGACACTCACCTGGGTTAATAATATCCTAGCATGGCATTAAAGACTTTTCTAGTGTGGGAGGTGACATCTTTTGAAGAGGACGTGATTAGTCCTTGGACATCCTCTGTCATTTCATCCCACTGTGTTCTCTAGAGTGACTGTTCATATGTCATAACTTAATTGCAGCTAACTGTTATTCTCAGTGCCTACCTATACATGCTTTTCACCTCCAATTCAACCTACAGTGCATTTTTTTTCCTGTTGATAAAGCTATACTATTTTATATCAAGCTATGTGAATTTCAGTGCTAGGAGAATGGTATGGAAAGTGAAAAAGGTCTCTGTTCAGTCCTTTCTATGGGTCAGCTCTGTTCTCTTCCTGGATCTTATATGATTTAACCTTGTGAGGAAAGTGTTGAAACTTTCCTAGATTTTCACAGATGCTGCAAGGGCTGATGTAGCTGACCAGGACACTTAAGTGTTCACAGGGCACATTCTTAATTCTCAGCAGTAGAAGAGCATGTGATCCCTTGAGTACCTGTCCTCAGTTTCAACACAAGCACAAGACCATATGGCTTTACCACACTCCTGAGTCATCTGCTAATGCCTCTCCTTAAAAAAATGCAATAAGAAATAATCAGAAAATGAAAGCAATAAAGCATTGTCTACAGCAGGATTTCATGTACTTTCCTATGAATGAGCTGATCCTGTCCATCATGCAAGACATACGGTGATCTAGGTACCTCTTACTGAGTACTGCAAAAAAACCCCCTCATATAGCTTAACTTGTAAATAGTGCCTTATGGGCTGCTGGTCAACTCCCATTGGATCATCCAACCTTTCTCAGACTATTTTAAACTGAGAAGTTGTTTCACCAGAAAACAAGGCAGACTCACTCTGCAGTCATCACTGCCTATCCTTGTTACCCTGGAAGACCTTAGGCTGACCAAAAGGAGCTATCGAGCCCTCCACTGTGTGTCCAGTGGGGAGCTCCCAGCTGCACTTACTAACTGATCTCTAGAAGGAACTGAGGTCTACTTCTGTTCTCATCATGCTAGTGTCCAGTGAAAATTAGTATGGGGCAATAGCTGGGCTAGTTGGTACTCTGTGTCTTCTTTTCCTTCCAACTTGTTGTAATTTTTATTTCCAAGGCAAAATAATTGGGTGTTTTGGGTTTTCCTTTTTTTTATTTGAAAGTTTGTGAATACTTTAGAGCATCTTGAATGTTTTCTGTTTTCTCTGTATGAGACCTTTCAACTTTCTTTTTCCATTTGGGCTGCTAATGCAAGCTTGAGTGGGAGCCAATTCAGTCATGATGACAAAGTCCAGACTCCATCAGGAAATCAAGCATAGGAAGGAATCAAATGTGAAAAGAGAGCTCTAGGTGTCCTTACTCACCTGGAGAAGTTCTCCACTAAGCTTAACAGGGCCTTTCTGTTGCGCATGTCTTGAAATGTAACCTCCTACACCCTACAGTTCTCACCTTTAGTTAGTCATCCTGGACCCATAAGAAAGTGCAATCTTCCTAGTCTTTCTGAAACTACCCCACTCTATAAAGGTAAAACTGGGTCAGTTTACAATGTTTGCATCTCTCTACATAAACTTAATAGTGCCAGAACACAGGTTTGAGTATTGCTGTGTTTAATCTGAACTGCTTAATTGTTAACGTGGTCCTTGGCACAGTTTTGAACCACATCAACTAAAATTCACCAAATAATGTCTAGGCATGGTAATATTATACAGTACAGGATATCAAGGTACATATCAAGTACATATCAAGTACAGGATATCAAGTACAGGATATCAAGGATATCTACGGGAATATTATACAGTACAGGATATCAGGCTGCTCAGGGAAGTGGTTGAGTCACCATCCCTGGAAGTATTTAAAAGATGTTTGGATGAGGTGCTTAGGGACATGCTTTAGTGGTGGTCTTGGTAGTGTTAGGTTTACGGTTGGACTCGATGATCTTAAAGGGCTTTTCCAACCTATACGATTCTGTGATTCTGTGAAGGTAGCTTGATTACCAGAAACTGTCTGACAGGAGTAGCGTGCAATTCTGTGTCACCCAATTACCCTGCTTTTCATCTAATTTACTATACTGCCATGGCAAGACAGTTTCTGGAGCTTAGCAAGTTTACCTCAATTTTAGATATATCCAGAGGCAGAAAAGAACATTTCCTGTCTGAAGGATAAGTTAAGTAACTCTTAGACCTCACTTCACAGAAATAAGAACAAGCAGAAAATGCAGAAATTATGGACTGCAATATTTTTAATTCTTTGTGGTGAGCAGATATAAAGAACAAGCAAAAATTGTGTCAAGTGTATTGCCTTGGCCACTAATATGAAACACAAGTGTCAAAACGTTACCCAGTGAGCATATTACGTATCTGTAAGCACCTTGTGCCTGACTTTACTAACACCATGTGCATTGACATTGCTGTACGTATACACTGATATATTCAATACATAGATACAAAAACTACACTAATAATATCACAAGTATAAAATACAAACTGGGGGACATAGTATTAAAAGCAGAGTCTCATCACAGAAATACTCTCCCAGTATTAGCCACCTGTGAAGCAAAAGATTAAATACATTATTTCTTCCTGAGCAGACTAGCTACAAAAGAAGACAATTTCCCCCACAATTTATAGAGTTGTTTGTGTCATTGATAACTTAACCAAGGCCAGGAAATAGAAAGAACATTTTCAAGAAACATCACATACTTTTGTCAGTTTATTTTGAGCTGTGTCCTACTCATCATAATGTTATTTTTTGAACAGTTTTCAGGGCTGTTAAAGTTTCAGCTAAGTACCAAGATTCACTTCTCTGGTCCAAAGACTGTTTGTATGTTGTTTTCATTGGTTTTGTTGGAATATTTATTTATTCTTTTATTTTGCATTCAACACCAAGATACCATGGCAGCAATTTTAAGCAGTCACAGCTTCTGGAGAAAAGACATCGTAAGAAGGAGCAACTTATTGGGATTCCTACCTCTGTGGTGCATCACTATAAAGAAAGAAAGAAATACAAGGTTAGCTGTTCAGTGTGAGTGTCTGATTTTAGTGGAGATGTGCCAAATTATACTACCTCAAAACCTAGAGTGTCCATAATGATTTTGTCATCAGAAGTAGCAATGAGATTTGTGGTAGAGTCTATGCTTTTATGATAATCCAAAGATTTGACAAGGGCTAAATGCTGAAGTAAGGCACTGAGGTGTCTAGCAGGAAAATTGAAGCATGTTATACAAATTTACAGTCCAGATTTTATGCTGTCTTCTCCCCTTATTTTGTGGCTGTTTGTTTCAGAAATGGCAATTTAGAAGAGGAAGCTCGCTCCACGGGTTGTTACTGTGGTCTGATGTATCAAAACAACATTTCAGTCTCCAGGACTATTTGCCTAGCAACTTTCACAAGCCCTAAAAGAACTTTAAACTAAAATGAAGACAGATCCATGGAAGTCTGATAAGAAAAGTGAGGAGCATTTTTTTTTCTCCTGAAGAATTTAGGGTGTCAAGAAGTGTCAGAAATATTTTAGAAGAGGCAGAACTTCTTCATACAGAAGTACTGAGTCGCTGCGAAGCAGGCATCAAAAAAATCTTACAAATTCTGATCCCTCAATAAATATGTTTCCTTTTTTTAACAGATTCACACATTAAAGTTAGATCTAGGGCTGATGTAAAATCCATTTAGCTGCATTGAGGTTAATGAACCAAAGATGATATACACCCATTGAGAATCAGCCTTTGTGTGTGATCAGTTACGATGCTATTTGTTTTTATTGGCTTAGCCATTGATGTGTTACTATGTGGCTCTGCAAGTTTTCTTAATCAATGAGTTAGCATACTTGAAAACTATGCTTCTATGGAACTAATGCCTGAAAAAGGCTCTCTTGAAACCAGATTTCCTTTGAGATGGAGGTATGGTTACATACTGTAGAAATCAGAACATTTTAATCTGAATTTTCTGCTAAATGAGTGAGTCAGCACACATTTATCCTCCATGAGAAACAGGAGAAAATTTGCAAAATTAGTGCATCTTTCACCCCTCATAAGAGGTTATCTTGGAGTAGGGTGATATTAAGGGGAAATAAATATCTCATGCACATAAGATTTAAGAAAAATATTAATTCTACTTTATAAATAAATGCAAAACTGTATAAAAAAAGCAACGTATTATGAATAGACACCTTTGGAAATAAATTTCAGAAGCCTCCAGAGAGCTTGAGAAAATAACTAGCTTGCACAGCATTAAGCGGAAGGAGTTCCCCTAAGGGAATCAAGGGATCAGAGATATCCTGTCTTGGTTAGTCTTTGATAAGTTTGCATCTGTGTCTTTTTCACACTGCTGGTAATAAGCTGAGAGATGCAGTGTTACATGGAGGCAAATGGCAAAATTGTTTCTTAGGTTGAGAATACTAAAAAGATTGATTTCATTGGAATTACATTAGCACAATTTCACACCCTATTCAAGATGCACAAGGGGAAATGGATTCAGGGTTTGCTTTCTCCCCTTCTCATGACCTCATTGTGTAGCCCTGAACAGAGGCACTCAGAACTACTTCAAGCACAAAATGAATCTGTGCTGATGAAACTAAACATAAACCATCCCTCTTTGCTGATGTCTATTAATAGTTTTTGACAGACCTAGAGAAACATCACTCAGTTTCTTAAATATACTTAAAATAGAGCAGGATATGTCAGCACATTTTTGTAAGTCAAAAAAGTTCAGAATTCTTTTGGGTAGATGAAGAGTGCAGGATTCATCTCACCTAACTTCAGGCAAACAGAGTAGATGTTTATCTCTGAACTAGTCAATCTAGAGTCCATTTACAATCAGTAGAGAGTTATAAGAACTTCTAAGGCATGAGTCATTGGACTTATTTCAGACATCTACTTTTTAATGAGATATACTGCTCAGAAAAATACCTGTTTCTTTCTGTTGACAATAAAGGAAGCTTATATTGATTAACTCAGAAATACATTTTAGGCATTCACGTTTGGTTAGATGAATGTCACTTGAAAAGACTGGAAAATAAAGCTCTTCTCTGCAAGTGACCAAAAAAAATCCTACTAAATGACTGTAAATAAGTACAATCACTTATTTAAAAGTAGTACAGAATCAAATTAATCCTGCTGTAAGGTCTAAAAGCCATCTGGAAGCTATATTTCTTTTCTGAGAGATTTAAAATTGTCAAAGTGATCGTGCTTTCTCCTGAAGCCTGAGAGGTTTTGTTTTATTTTCTTTTTAAGAATAGGAGTGTAGCCATTTGATCAGCTCTCCTTCTGGCTTCCTTTCATACCAGAAATTAGTGACGGAGTTGCTTTTTAAGAGGCAAACCAGACCCAATGTCCTGCCCATAGTTACCTAAAGCCCAAGACTGAAATAAGATTTAAATCTAGCCATTCAAATCTATGTACCTGCGACCTCTTATTCTGAGGAACTGGAACACGTGAAATCAGAGATTTAAGACACTTGGTATACTAATAAATACATAAACCATAAAATTTATATCGGCTAACATAGCATTAAAATTTGCCCTTCTGAAAACTGATCTGCAAAACTCTAAAATGGAACAAAATCCACAGAAAACACAAAGAGAGAAAAAAAATGTTGTAAATATAACTGTCACACTGCTGGCCACTCTTCTTTAGAGTATTTCCATATTCTGCTTCATATGAGCAATTAGTATTACTTGAATTTTCTCTCCTTTTCATTGGTGTAAATCAATAGTAAATCAATAAATACAATACTTTGAGGAAAGATAAAACATTGTTAGAACTGTTGTAAATTACTTGATGTTACATATTTCTTCTAGAAAATGAGAATTCATAGGAGAAAAATTATTGGAAACATATCTAATGTGAGGATGTGTCACTTAAAAAAAATGTAATGATACATTAAAATAAAGTTGGAAAATTCCATTTTGACCTCTTCAGAACAGAAGAGTTCGTTATCATCTAGAACTACTATTGTCTTGTGACTAAAAATAAGTTAAAACAGGCAAAAAACAATTTAATTTAATCAAAACAGAAGAATTAAACGTGAACATTTTATGAGCTTCGTATTGCATAAAATTAGAAAGCATTGATTTTGTTTGTTTTGTATAAGAGAAGAAACCGCAATTCTTACTCTTTAAACAACAACAAAAAATCAGTTTCTTTCCTACGTTGTTAACAACATAAACCTATAGTGAATGAGAGAAAAATCACACACCTAGGAAGCCAGGAAGTCATTTAAACCGATCCCCCCAAAGACCTAATTTTTATGGCCCTAATTCCCACAAAACATTTCAATGTGACATAATTTATTTAGATGCTAGAAACTTCATAAGGACAGGGAAACAAGAAGTATGTAGAAAAGACATGAAAAATGAAACCTCTACAGAAGCTTAAGCGTGTTAATAATATATTCATGTAATAACTGGAGAAAAATACAGTATGCACAGTATCTTTTGTATGAATTATTTATTTTACCTTTATACATATACCAGTACACAAAAATTTCTTCCCAAATAATTGCATGTTGTTAATGGGGAAATAGTACAACATATATTTTGGCAGTATCTTTCAAAGTCATAGAGGTATCTTTATTCACCTGAAGAATTAAAAATAACTGAATGGGAGTAAACTTAAGAATGGAAATATTTACATGTGGCAAGCTTTAAATCTGACCCAGCCCTATATAAATGAAGTTCAGAATTGCCAGGCACGCAATGAATACAAAAGCACAGGAATCTGCCATGCATCCCCTTCCTGCAGCATGTTATCAGAGGAAGACCTTAGCAACATGGAAACAGTTTTGTCGTTGACTTATCAGGGACTGAATTTCAGTCTTGAAATTTCAAAGAAATCCATGACAAATGTTAATAATATATCAGAATATAAATAGGCTAAAAAGCCATTACCTCCACCTTCCTGCTTTCCATTATATGTACCACCATTTTGTGCCCTAATTCAGATATTTGCCTTATGTAAAGAGGGAGCTTCCAGTGAAAAACAGCAAAGCCATCCCAATAGTATCAGTAGATTTTTTTAATGAGACCAGATGGGAAAAAATATTTGGAGGTGGACAAATCGGGGTACCACTTTCCTGTGCTTGTGGCAGGAGCTAGAGGGGCACTGACAAGAGTCTTTGCTATCTTTGACAGCAGCCCGATTAAGCTTAATCAGCCTTGGATGCATTACCCTCTGATTTTGCCCTTTATTAGCCTCCTTAAAACTCATCAGTGACATCAAACTTACAGAAGCTGTTCATCTGCTGGAGCTGCAAGCGCTGCACATGTACCTCATATTCTGCTTGCACTTCTCTCTACTATAAGAATATTATTATAATGATGAAGAAGGGAGGTAAAGTCTTGTTATAAACTGACTGCAGACAGATTTATTTCCTATTTCAAATGTGAATAGTATGTCTAAGATGTATTGTCCCAGCTTGGGCTGCTTTGTGTTACTGCAACGTAGCAAACAATTTAAAAATAGTATGTACATATATAAAGAGAAATGCAATAATACCTGTGCATTATATGCACTGTCTATAATTATTATTCCATTGTATAATAACAATAAATGTAATTTTAGAGTCTTGAACCAATACTGAAGAATGTTTTTGTGTTTTTGTGAGAGTTTTTAAAGGTTTACACAATTTCTATTTACAAATGTGTTTATATGACCCTAGTAAATGTAGTCAATGATAATAAAATAACAATTATGTAGGAAAGCATCTCCTAATGTTTTATCTCATAGGCCATTCTTGCCAAACAAAAGAAGCTGAAATGACCTAGTTACACGAATCCTTTCCTTTCTGCATCCTGACAAGGATCTACAGGCCCTAAAGGAACCTGGATCGAGCATTTACTTCCCTGGAGAAAAATTATTAACACTAATCCTTGTCTTTGAACACAGCAACCTTTTGATTGGTGTAATTGAGCTACATTACCTCACTTTTCTACTTCTGTCACAGCATCCTATAGATGTAGCACAAGTGAATTCATGAGCCTCATACAGAAAGGGTCAGAGTATTAATATGTTAATAGTGTGCTGGCTTGCAAATTATGGTTTTTTTACAAAGTCTTAGTTAACTACATTACAAGGTTTTGAAGCCAGACTGAATTTTACTCCTGTAAATTTGCAATGCTAAGTGTTCTTAAGTAGACAAAACGAGAGAATTCCATAAGAATTTGGTTAAAATATTTGAACCTGATTTTTACAAATGGCATCTGGTTTTGTAGATGTCAAATAGCATGTGCATAACTAGCTGTTACATGCCTGAACATGCAAAATGAAACATGCTTGCTTCTAGGCCATATCACATGTTGAAAAGAACAAGCAAAAAGAGTGGCGATAGGAAGGACTTAAACCTTCTGTCACTTTCTAGCCTGGATCAGTGTGCTTAAGCCAATCCACCTGAAACTACTCAGCAGTACTTTTAATTCATTTTAGAGAGTGATAAAAAATAGGAACCAATACTCTGTTTTATGTCCACTGCACTGACGGAATACAGCAAAAAGTTGTTACAGCAGCTTCTAGATATCTCTTTAAAATTAAAAAAAAAAAAGAGATATAATTAAAACTCCTCCTAATCTGATAATATCCTGAAGGCAGTTGAGGGCTGAGAGTTGAAATAAATGCTGAAGTTGCATGTGTTCAATCCCCATGTATCTAGAGACTCTCTAATGCCATGTCAGCCAGTTTTGGGGAGAATTGTGTGCCATGGAAATTATAAGGTGTCCTGGTTTCAGCTGAGACAGAGTTAATTTTCTTTATAGTGGCTGGTATGGGGCTATGTTTTGGATTTGTGCTGAAAACAGTGTTGATAATACAGAGATGTTTTAGTTGTTGCTGCACTAGTCAAGGACTTTTCAGCTTCCCATGCTCTGCCAGGTGCAGAAGAAGCTGGGAGGGGACAGAGCCAGGATAGTTGATCCAAACTGACCAAAGGGCTATTCCATACCACATGACGTCATGCTCAGTATAGAAAGCTGGGGAAGAAGAAGGAAGGGGGGGACGTTCGGAGTGATGGCGTTTGTCTTCCCAAGTAACCATTACACGTGATGGAGCCCTGCTTTCCTGGAGATGGCTGAACACCTGCCTGCCCATGGGAAGGAGTGAATGAATTCCTTGCTTTGCTTTGCTTGCGTGCGCAGCTTTTGCTTTCCCTATTAAACTGTCTTTATCTCAACCCTTGAGTTTTCTTACTTTTGCTCTTCCGATTCTCTCCCCCATCCCACCAGGGGGGAGTGAGCGAGCGGCTGCGTGGTGCTTAGTTGCCAGCTGGGGCTAAACCACGACATAAGGGCATTTCAGTGGAAGATAAGGGTCAAGGTCAGGCTGGACAGGGTTTTGAGCAACTTGACCTAGTGCAAGGTGTCCCTGCCCACAGCAGGGTTGGAACTAGATGATCTTTAAAGGTCCCTTTCAACTCAAACCATTCTGTGATTCTACGAAACAAAAGTGCTTGGGGGAAATGACCTATGCTGAAAATTAAGAAAAAAAAAAGTGTAGGAAATTTGGAACAGGGGATTTCCCACCAATCTATTCTGAAAGTGACAAAAATACTTATAGTATAAGATGGCTTCGCTCTAAGTCATACGCTTAAGGAATGTGAAACCCCTCTGCTTTGAGTCTATCCCCACACACTCTTGATATAGAAAATCTCTTTGCGATTGTGGTGTCAAAGGCACTTTTTAAAGCGTTTACCTTTCTGCAGTTCAGTCTTCTCTTTTCATCACTGTTTTTCAAATTAGCACTGAAGGCAACATCCAGGAAAGGGGAAAGGGGAAAGTTGGAGTTGCTTCTGGGCATGAAAGGAACAAGCCAAGATCTCTGTGTTTAAAGTCAAGCAACTTTGAGCTCAGTTTAGCCCTTTTTTCAAGTGATGCAGATAATATAAAACCATGTTTCTAAAAGCCAGGATGGACAGTCTCATGCTTCCTGGAATGCAGCTGAACTACAGATCTATCTCTGTTCTTAAACCCACCAGAGACCTCTGCTGTGACCTGAGACAGGTCATTTCGCATGGGATTGATTTCATTTAACTTTAAAGAACTGCAGTGTAGGCACCTGAGCCAGTTACCCCTGCACTTTTTAGTGTCAATTGAGAGAAACAGGCATCTTTAGGGAACAATTTGTCTGATCTAGATGAGTTTCTGCTTTAGGAGGAGATATGTTGCATATGTTACAGATGTCTGCACTTGATCAAATAGCTGCCACCCCTAGATTTTCCTTGTATCATCTGGACCTTTTCCCATGCTTTACCTGACTTTGCTATTTAGATTCTATTCACAGACAAAAAAAAGGTGTGTGTTTTTGAGTGCTACCATGATGCAGCTCATTTGTACAAGGTCAGGTTAGCTGTTTTCTATATTCAACTGGAGTGGAGGTAACAAATGTACTACCTGCAACTCAACACAGATTCTCATTTGCGTTCAACTTCAAATAGATTGGAAGACTGGAAAAGAAATATTTTCTGATTTTGGCTTGTGTAGGAGTAAAAATATGTTTATGTCCAACATATAGCACCACAGGGACTCAACTGTAGTTCAGGTCTTTAGGTCACGGAATATAAATATTATTACTGTAAGACATGTAGATCTGCTGCTACTACCATATATTTCTGTATCAACGGAATTTGAAATATTAAATGGATCATTCCATTCAGTCTTTAAAATAGTGAAAGCCTTACTTTTACTACATGCTTCTGTTCTGGTGTGTCTTCATAATAATAGTGTTCCTACTCTTCTAAAGAATTTAGAAAAGGCTTTTGTAATCTACAGGATTATCTCCTGGGATTAGCAATAAGGCAACAAAGGAACACAAAATGGTGTATAAAATTTATAGCTGATCCTCAGAGATGCCTTTAAGCTACTAGTTCTGAGGCTCAAAAGAGTTCGTGTCTCTTCCATGCATGAGTCTGAAGAGAAATTTAGTCTCCTTTTGCCTTTGTTTCCCTCCCCAACTTCCATCTAGCTAATGTGTAAAAACTGGAACTCAAGGATTGTCTATGACTAAGTGTTTATATAATGCCTGGCACAAAAAGGCTTGAATCCTCATTTGTGGCCTCTACTGTATTATAACAGTATTTCTGAAGATCTATCAAAGTACCTGCCACTGAATGGAGATGAAGTATCAGTCAATGTTAAACCATGATGTAGTGTATATTCTTACAAGTCCTGCAACAACTGGAATTAAATTGTTGGAATATAAAATGCAGTTCTACCAAGCACTAACTGCAAAGGTCTCCTCTTTCTGCTATGATATTTGAGCAATAATGGGAGATGGTCAAAGTGGTCACCCTAGTGGTCACCACCGAAGTGGTCACCACACCTGGTCACCCTAGCCTTCTCAGAGGATCCTGCCACCACTGCAGTGATGTGCCAGCTGTTCTCATAGCAGCTGCTACCTCCATACAGTGGAGCCCAGGACAAGGATACATCTTTAAAAAACCCCATCTCTGAGTTGAGGCCTCTTTCAGGGGCAACTACCTCTGAAAGAAAGAGGAGGCACAGCCAAAAGTGGGAACCTTTGCAGCCACCCCAGGAAAAGCTATTCCTGCTTGTGAATATGAGCCCACAGTGTCAAAAAAGACTTTCCTCACTGGTAGCATATATTTTAATAGATGATTTTCTGCTCTGCATAGCCTTTAAAAAGTCTTATCAAAACCAATAGCCAATGACTTTTTATCAGGTGCTGATCTAGGCTGGTGGTTTTAGTGGTCTTACTGATTTGCAGTGTCAGCTAACTGTTAAGCAAAAGCCATACCTGGTAAGTGGGCTGTTTTCACACCACAGCTAATCTGCTGGAAGACATGCTGAAACTTTGTTAAGAGGCAATAGGCTGAGGAATATCAGCATGCCCCACTCTTCCAACCTCACTATGGTGGTAACAGGTTTGGGTTTAAGGTGTTGTGCAATAGGAAGTGTACCCTATTTGTCCGTGTAACGATCACACCCCACCACCATAACACCTGACCAGTAGTGCAGTAGTGAACAAGAGATTACTACTCATTTAGAACAGACACCAAAATCTGAACCATGCTATCTGTTAGCATAAAATGCCTGGAAGAAGCAGGGATTTGTGTGTTACATGAAGAAAATACGTTCTAGAGTTGACTACACAGGCAGATTAAGACATGGGTCTACAGTGGAGAGTTCAGATCTGGAGATGGGTATAAAGTTACTACAAGTTTCTCAGGTGACGCAGTGGGTCAGGGTGCTCTCTGGTGTACAGTACATGCTGCTGCTGTCCTCACGTACTGATCAAAATGCCTAATATAGGGGTGCAGAATTAAGCACAATGCACTCAAAAAGGATTGCAAGTCTCAGATAAACTAGCATGTTTCATGTGAACCATTTAGTTTGAAAATATATATGAGTCCCATTCTGCACACTTGGTGTCAGCAGTTCTTATGCACTTGAATAATCATAATGACGACAGGTCTGCTTCTGTGGATAGCTGTTATATGAGCAAAGGCTTAACAAAGCCATTTATCTGTGAACATTTTGATAGCGTTACCCCACAGTGTGGGGCCTGAGCATCTATAGTTTCAAACTACCATTTAGTTTCAATATATCATATGCCAGTACTTGTTTGTCTAAACACATCATTCAAGAAAACACATTAGTGTTTTTAGTCAATTATCTACTCCATTTGTTTTCTTAGCTGCATGTGCTTTTGAACGGTTATCTCAGCTTGGTACTGTGGTTCTGTGAGGTGTGTCCAACACTTAGAATACAATATTTCTCATGTTCGCTGAAGCAGAGAAAAAATAGTTGAAATCAGCAGCAATGAACTTCACATAGTTCTGCTGCATACAGCATACATGTTTGGGTCTG
Source organism: Ciconia boyciana (assembly GCF_034638445.1). Lineage (NCBI taxonomy): Eukaryota > Metazoa > Chordata > Aves > Ciconiiformes > Ciconiidae > Ciconia > Ciconia boyciana. The sequence continues at coordinate 56,760,012 of NC_132939.1, read as the reverse complement.
AGACTTCAATCCTTTCATATTAAAAATGCCCAGGAAATCAGAGACAGTCTTTGCTGAATCTAAAAACCCTGTAGGATCAGTCCCTTAATGAATACTTTAATGGCTGTGCAGATGTACTGAAAATAGCCAGGTGCTTAGGGATTTCCGACTAGTACTGATATGACTGATAGGTAATTCTGTGAAAAGCCAAAGCTTTGTCTGGGAATAGAACTTCTTCAATCTTGAAGTCAACGGCAGATTTTCCTAAGTTCATAGAAAACAAGGCTGAAAGGACTTCTTGTGCCATCTAGTCCATCAGCTTGCAATAGTGCTGATTTATTTCCCCTCGATGTTAGCAAGAGTAGAACTACAGGCAGACAGAGGTCAGCCCTAAGATTTAAGTTTCCACAGGACTCTCTTATCCTTCTTACAGAAATTGGCTCTGAAGTGCCACAAAAACAGGGTCCTTGTCCTTTCCACTGTTCAACAGGCTCCAAGGAGAGAACACCACATCCTCTTCACTCAATATCTCAGGATGGATTTGAACTGCAGTTGCTGAGGTGAAAGGGCTCAACAAGGCACGCTGCTGCCTTCCCCTAAACAGCTGGAATAGTATCAAAATCTTTTATTCTACGCATCTCTCCCACACTTTATTCTGGAGGAAAATAATACACTGTCTAGTGAGCTGCATTTTTTTTAAGATAATAGCAAAGTATCTCTAATTCAAGCCAACTGAACTAATTGGACAAAAAAGGATGCAAACAGCCCAGCCTACTAGACTGTATTTAAAACAATTGTTAGCAATCAATAAATCCTGCTGGATTGTTTGATTTCATTAAAGATGTATTTGTTACTAAGCAGCTGGCACCCAAACAGCTGCTTTAAATAGAGAGAGATTTTTCCTGCTCTGTTTTATCATGGTCTTCATTATTTTATTTGCACATTTTCAGAGACAATGACTACTGAACAGAATCAAAATGCAGATAAGCTTATCACATCCTCGTCTGAGCATGTCGTGGGTCAGGGGAATGCATAGGAGAAATGACAGCCTGCTTCCCTTTCTACTATCCCCAAACATTGTCTTTCAGGCTTTCAACAGTCAGTCATGAGTATAAAACCAAGCTTGAGACTGGTGCACTGATTAAATAATAAACTAAAGATATCATAGGTTCTTTTCAAAGCCCTGAATTTGGCTTTCTGTGAATATTGACCTGAACATTCACATCCATCGAACAGAGTGGTCACAAAATGAGGATTCCCTGGTGTTATAAAAGTGCTGCATAGTGGAGTTAGTTCCTTTTAAAGACCACTTTAAAGTATATTTAAACTGAACCCTACCCAGGTGATACCTCTACTCCATTATGTAACATATATAATGAAGGTAGTAGTTTTTGTGTTACATTTTGGTAGCAAACTAGATAGCCTTCCTTTGTGGCTATGTTGTCACCAGGCGAGAACATTAGCAGCTGAGGCATGAACAGCTTTTAGAAAGGAAAGCAAAATCAGATAATAAAACAGCTGCAAATTTGAAATCAGTCCCAGGATCACTTAGGTGCATGCAGCTGAGCCAAATTCCCAGGGAGCAATGTGGAAGCAAGATAAACTTAGATTTTTCTTGATTTCTAGCCAGATTTAGTCACACCATAGTCACTGTGATGTTCTCAGTTCTGCACTCACATCCTCAAGTAAGAGGACAGTCAGCAGAAAGACCAAGGTGGCATTCCCTGCCAGTTCTGCAGCCTGCCAGTGTTCTTTGGGCATAGAAAGGTATGTTTTTATCTCTTCCTCATCTTCCAGTAAAGCTGGGCTTTGGGGCTATAGATATGTTTACAGCAGCACTGTTGACATGACAAGGGAGAAAGGTGTCCTTTGTCGTCATTATTATTAAGAGTTGCAGAGGCTTTTATTTCAAATTCAAAACCCCTTACTCTTCATCAGACTTTCATTAGTCTCATATCTTCCTCTGTTTTCATGGTGTTCATATTTGGCTGCAAAGCACATCCATCACCTTCAGTTAAGATGCTGGTGGTCTAGAGTTTATCTGCTCTTCATCTGGCTAACGGTGGGTGTATATAGGCTTCTTCCAGAGGACCCCCAGCACCCCTCCTCAGTGGTGTTCCCAAACAGTCCAGCAGCCTAGAGAATAAGTTAGGATCGCAGAGTCAGTATAAAGTCATAGTCATGGCATTCAGAGTATAGTTTAAGATGGAGGAAGGTATTTCTTTTTAAATTAATGATTGTTTCAATTGCAGAAATTGTGTAAAGCAAAACCTGGAACGGTTTACCTAACAAAGCAACAGAAAAAAAATAGATGCAAAATTGACAGAATTCAAGCCTCTGCTAAAACAGTCACAATGCACATTTGCACAGTCCCAATGATATGGTTAAGTCCATGGTACATCTGTGGCTCAGGTGATATTTGCTGATATAGATTAGCACTTTCCTGAAGTTGCAAGGTACTTGGATCAAGGGGTTTCATTTCATGCTTGTTCTATGACTGGCCCAAGCAGCTGAAACCTCAAACTAAACCTAAATTAGACCAATCGCTCCTTGAAGGCAAAAAAGGACTGAACTACATTGATGCTGATTTATTTTAACTTCCCTTTGAATTTTATGAGGCAGATCCTGAGCTGACGTCATTAGAGCTATGCTGATGTGCACAAGCCCAATCCAAACAAAACTCCAAAGCCTAATTACTGAAACATCACACAAGAGTTTATTCTTGCAACATTTCAGATTCTTTGACAATCAGGTGGTGGCAAGAATCTCCTAAGAAGAAAGCTTGTCTGTCAGCCCTGTTTCTAGACCAAAGAAGTTGGGATAAACACACAAACTTTTTAGACTCATATTGCAAACCTTTTGAAGTCTGCCCAACACTAATTATCTGTCACATCTCAACCTACGGCCATGCAGGTTCTTTGCAGCCAGCCACAAGAAAAAGGAAGCAGTAGGTATTTTTTTAATACCCATCTATTCCTCTGTAGTTTGAAAAAATAATAATCCTATTTTAGACAGGCAGAATGTTTCAATGGAACTTTAGATTCATCCTAACATCTTAGGCCCTGCTGTGTTGACCCTCCCCTCTCCCTCTGCTCTCTGCAGAATTTGTATGCAAAACCCACGAAAAGATTTTGGAACAGGCCATACATCCAAAAGCTTTTGACAAGGAACAGGGACTACTTAAAAGAAAAGGTCTTCTGAAGCAGCTTTTCTTTTCTTCTGTCCCTTTTTTCCCCGTGAATTCATGCACCCCTTAACGACTTCACTGGTACTTTAGCCTGTGTGGGCTTCGTCCAGCACAATAAATGAAAGTGTGCAAGCTCTCTGTGTTTAACACACTGTTGGAAGGGAGAGGCTGTGTATGCCAAAAAAGAACCTGGCTTGCTTAGGAGGCATGTGCTATGTCCAGTGGTTATTAGATCCTGTTATAAACCAGAGGACAACGTATTTTCATAATAAAACACACCTATTGCGTAACATTTTTGTCCAGATGTTTGCAAGCAAAGTCATCAATAATAATTTCTCCCACTGAAACCTGAGCAAGAATGACTTTTGAGCAAGAATTGAAAGAATGGCTTTTCCCATATCCATGCAGATTAAGTAGGGCATGGAGAATTAAGACAGGGCATCTGCCCACATCAGTTTCAGGCAGCTGAATGTTACATCTAAGGCTTAATCCTTCAATATCCCACCCATTATTTACAATGTGCATCAAAAAGGTTAGTAGATGTGTCTAAAGGGATCAGACTACATATGTATATATGTCCATTGCCCCAGCTCAGTAAATTAGAAGATGACGATGCCAAAACAGAAGGAACTTTCATGCATTATGTTTTATTACTGGCTGGCTTGGAGCATGGTTGAGTCTTTTCTACAGCCTCCTAAATCCTCTGTATTTTACCTGCCCCATAATACCCCAGTAGCTAAAATAAATTGCACTCTAAGAGTCTAGCCCAACACAAAGCAGCAAGAAGCTCAAACAGGCATAAAAGTAAGGCAAAGTCATCTTTGTACATACATTATGTACCAAGTTTGACTGCAGGTTACACTTTGTCTGGAACTTATGATGTTTTGTAAGTGTTTCAGAGCTGGCTGACAGACCAGCAAACTTGTTCAAAAGAGACCATCTGAAATTCTCATTGATATGATCTACTACATTGCTCTCTAGTAAACCCTACTGGTGCAGATTACCTGGCTTAAATATGATATAAATCACATCTCCATACACAAAAATTCTTCTTTTGAAACCTCAGACATATGGGTAAGTAGTCACAGCTTAACATGTTAATGTGTGTCAGCTCAGCTGAGCCATGTACATGATGTTAGCATTTGGATATGGATATGGGCTTAGACACTATTACATCTTGAGCAAATATCTCATTCACTTGCATTTAGTGTGGTCTAGCTGTGTCCAAGGGTGGTTATGGCAATTCAGTTTATGCAGTAATTTGTTACATAATAGAAAGAGGTTAGTGAGTCTAAGTCCCAACTTAAATGGTGTTACTTTAACTGATTGCATTCAGCCAGTGAAAGACCCCTGTTATTTCAGTTTAAAGGTCACATTTGTCAATTTAAGTTAACCCTGTTAAATTAAAGATTTAAGCTCTGTCAACAGTAATCAGACTTTGATCAAGGGGAAAAGTGTCCATCCTGCTTTTGTTACCGCTTAGCTGCATCATTTCCAGCTTGGACTTTTCTTGGGACAGATGTCATCTTTTCATTAATGTTACACTGACATGCTTTCCTCCTTGACCACAAGTACTACAACAGTTAGGTAGAGTCCTGTGCAAGGGTATGGGTCCAGAGCACTGCCAGAATAGTACAGGGACTGGGGATGTTACCACCTCCTGCCTCAGAGGTGGCAGAATAACAGCCTGTTTTGTTGAACATAAATACAGTTTCAGCAACATGGTCTGGCTTAGAAAAAATCAACTCTTCTGCCAGAAATGCTTAAGCTAACGCAGGTCTTTTTGACAGGCCTGTTTAAGGTTGCAATTAGGCATGTCTTTCAAATGAGACCAAAGGAATGAAGTTTTGGTCACAGAGATGAAGTTAACTGAGATAACAGAATAAAAGTACAGGCTCAGTTTCCCTGTGCTCGCAGCTGTGCAAAAGTTGTGCAGCTATTTAGCTATGTTGAAGAAAATGGAGGCCGGGCTACGATACCCTGCCTCTCCACAGGTTCCCATGCTAACCCATGGGTTAGCGTGAGTCCCCATCTGTCTACAGTACATTAGGACAGCCTATCTTGAGTGAAACAGTAAGAGGAAAAAGATGAAGTATGACAAATTTGTAGGAGAATATACAACTCACCTGTGCATATCAGGCCAGCCACAAATATAACTTATTAGGTGAAAACACACTGTTTTGTAAAGCTCTGTAGATGTAATCTCCCCCCGACACACATACTTATACTTTTACCCACTTCCCAGACACTCAGATTTAAATAAAACTATAGTGCTTCCTGTGGATGATTCACAAAAGGCTCACCAGTCCTACAGTATTTAGCAGGCAAAAAGAGAACGATTAGGAGAAATCTTTAAAAGCATTGTTTTCGTTATACTTTGGGGAAACTTTTTTTTTCTAATTTCCTCGATGATATGTTGCATTGTGCTGTCACTTTGGGGTTTGTCAGTCACATCTACTAATGTAATACAGTATGACTGACACAACATGTGACATGTCACCATGAAATGCATCACTCTGAAACTTTGGCAAACATGTTGAAGAGAAGGGATTGCAGCAAAAAGGTTGACTGTTTATTTTCTGTATTTCTTTATTTCTTTCTCTGTTTCTCTCTCTCTCCCCTTTCTTCCTCTCATTCTTTTTCTTGCTTTCCTTCTTTCTTTCTTTTTTTTATTTCTTTAATTCTCTCTCTCTTTCATTCTTATTTTCCTCTCCCCCCCACCCCTCAATAAGTGGAAACATTTATTTCAAAGATAAAGGTGTAACTAGCAATAGCACATAGAATTATTTTCTGAGTGAAAGGACTTGCTAGCCCTTTATTAACCATGGGAGAACTGTGACTTGCTAAATAGATCCAGCAAATCAGCAGACTAAGAACTTAATTTCCACCTGTGACCTGAAAAAAACCTATACTTTTTAATCTTGCATTAAAAGGTTTGAATAAAATATTTTTAGTTGTCATAATAGGTAGTGAAGCTTCTATAAAAGCAAATTCTAGCCCTAGTGAAACTGCTAATGCAGACATAGAGAGAACTTCACATTTTAACAATCTCATCTTGATAGCACAGTGGAAGTGTAATAGCCAGAGAAGCACCCAAGTGTGAGACTGACATCGACTTCTTTAGGCTGATGGAAATCAGGACAGTTTTTCCTTGTCCCTTTGACAATCCTGGAAACGCCCTGGTTGCAGGAGCTGGTGGAGGCTTAGCAGGAGGATTCCATATTTCACTCTCTGGAATGTAAGTTGTTGTAACACACAGCAAAGTGCATTTGGAATAACAAATGTATAAATACCTCAGAAGATAGCAGGCAGGTAGACCTGCATAATTTAATTAACTTGGAGAAGTTAATAAGCTTCTTTCCTGAATGCCTTGCAAGACTGGGTATATCATGCTTGAATGATAGTAGTGCCTCAGAACTACCCAGCGTTATCCAAATAATCCCTCTGGCCCATTACTGGCTAGTTTTGAGCTCAGATCTTGGCCACAATGCAGGGCTGTTCATTGCATTCCTTTATGTGCCTCTGCTCTTTGGAGCGCATTACAAATTCTTCATTAACAGAAGGTACTATCCTATACCCTACAGTAAGCATAAACAAGGCCAAAACAAGTGCAATGTGTGCACAAAGCCCATGATGAATGCCTGATAATTTGTTGTTATTAAAATCATTGCAAATTTTGCATACTTTGTATGTGTTTAACCTTATGCCTGGATATTTTTGCTTCCTTAATTTTGGAACTTGGCCTCTAAATTTCAAGAAATACACTGGGTATAAAAATATATATGTTATATATTTTTCTTGATGGGACTTTAAATACAGCAAATCTAATTCCACTTTCTTTCTCTCATTTTTTTCTCTTTCTTCCTTTTTCTTCTCCTTCTTTCTTTTTCTCTTTTTTTCCTTTCTTTCTTAGACCTTTCACCAAAGCTGTAAGACAAACATGTTGGTCAAGTATTTGTGCACTGTTAACTATGTTGTCCTAAGAAAAGGTTCTTGAATGGTCTTTTCCACTTGCTTTAGGGGAATGTTACCAGTATATCTCAGAGTTCAAGCTCTGAAAGTAAAATATTAAATTGTTTTATTTTTTTGGTCTATGATGCAAAATTTGGACAGTGATACCTGAAAGTAGCTCTTCTGTGAAGAACAACTTTTTCTGTAATTTATCCTTTTTTTTTTCTGCTGCACTTTGATCAACTATTCTTATGCATGGTGTGCTATTAAAAAAAAAACAAAAACAAAAGAGGAGTTTGCTTTGTAACTAACTGTAAGAATAAGAGACACCCTGAAGTTTAACTGACTTCATCCATTACCGTGTGAACCACATCTTGCAGGTTTGCATAATAAACTCTTCTCAAGAGGTTTGTGGGAAAGGTATGAGGAGGGTTGCACACAGTCTGGTAAAGGAAGGATATTCAGTGCTGCTGTGCTTACATACTTGTACTTTTATCACTTCCTATCATCTCACTGGTCGTTAACCTCAAAAGTAGGACAAACTGCTAGAAGCGCTATTATGAGGCACTTATAGGGTATCGCAAAATTGTTTAGAACCAGAAACCAGTGCAACAGTTAACAACTGTATTACCAGCCAGTGATACTCAGCAACCATAAAGTCCACTATTCCTTACTGCCCAGTGTGCTTTAACTTGTTTTCATGAAGCATAGGAGGGCCTTGGTAAATGCATAGCAGCATTTAGGCTTTTAATCTGAAGTTTACTGAGCAGCTCTATGTTGCTGCTGTAAGAGCCCTTCTGGGGTTTGCATTAGTAGGAGTCCACAGTGCTTGTAGCTTTTTCTAAATGCAGTGGAGAGCAAAAGTCGCCCAACATCTGTGAAAATGGCCCTATCTCTTTTAATGCTGCCTAGGAATGCAATCAGTGGGGGAGAGGGCAGATATTAGGATTTAAAGAAAAGGTGTGTGTGGAGGGGCCGGTTTCAGTGAATTAAAAGAAAAAAAAAAAAAGAGAAGAGAAAGGAAAGCAGAGAAATGAGTTACATAGCAATGCATTTGGGCATTGCAGCTTCCCCCAGCCTGAGGGAGTCAGACAGCAAGGTGTAGCAATCCTGAGTGGAGGACCGTTGTACACCAAGGAGTCAGTGATCCAGAGCACAGTTAGCCTGAGCACGCCCAGGCACATGCAGCCTGGTCGTCAGGCCTGGCTGTGCTCACAAATCCCTCGGCTGCAGGACAACCTCAGCCACCTCGTTGTCACAGAGGAGCCGGCACGCAGCTCCCACTCGCTACCAGCCACTACACCACCTGCCTGGCCTTGCCTTGAGCTAACAGTGCAGCAAGAAGTTCTCATGAGAACATCCTTTCTTTTTGACTGTAGAAATGACAAATAGAGTTGTTTCCTTGCAAGAAAATCGTATAACAGCTCGAGAGACCAAAACCAGAAAATCTCTGCTATGGATGGGATCTTCATGGCATACTGCACGTGGATCAGAGTCCTGTTTGATGCTACACCACTCAGGGCTCCCAGCATCTAAAGGGCTGTGCGACAGTCTATGCTATTCTCATCTTATAATGTTAGCTCTAATAAATAGCATTTTATATTATTTCTCACAGAATCTGGGTTCCTTTCTTACATAGCAGACCTGTACCTCCTGGCGCAAAACACAAGGCAAGTTGCAGACATGGCTCAGGCGCCTGGGGACCAGCTAAAAGGGGCCTATGCAAGCCCCTCATTCAGGTGATGAGGAAGATGAGAATGGGGGAAGACATTCTGAATACTCTTCTGCAAAGTCGTAAACTGATGGCTGCTATTCAAACCGTGAGCCCTAAAAAATCCTCTCCCTCTTCTGAGAGGGAGGATGTCAAGCTCCATCCCTGTCCTTGCATGCGAAGTGCCACTCTAGACCAACCAAAGGACAACTCTAGCTCCCCACCAGACTCCTCACTGGGCTGTATAGGCTCTATGGGCCCTGGCGTGCAAGTAGTATGATGCAAGCTGTCAGAAAATGTAATGCTTTGGATTTGCCCTGAAACAACCACCAAGTTTCTGATTTCTAATCTCATGAAGGGCTATAAAATCAGGGAGGGGGAGATCAGTGTTGCTTGACTGCTATTTCAACACTCATACATGTATGAAAACAATTACCTTCAGATAAAAGAATGATGAGTGCATTAAGCAAACATAGATAGTAGAAGATGACTCCTAAAATATTCCATTGTCATTAATGCACAGAGTGGTTAATTAGAGAAATAGAGAATTAAAAGGTTGGACCTCTCATTAATACCAGTCTTGTCTGCCATGTTTCTATATTTTACATCTATCTGGTATACTTGCATATATTTCATTTACAATATGGGCTAAGTAATGCCCACTATAGCTAATGTTTTTTTGGCATAATCATATATTCCTGAAAGCTTATTTTGGGACTAAAACATTTCAACATTGTTCTTTGATCTACAATTAATTTATGTTTCAAGGAGACAGAGGCTAAAATCTGTGAAATTTACTGCTTTTTCAGTTCCTTGGTCATTCCAAAAAAATCCATCACAGCTCACATGTACATACTATGTTGTTTTGGGTCATCCTGAAATTATAATTTTTCAGGATTCTTGTTGGTTTGCATGATAGTATTTTTGGTTGAAACAAAAGGTTTGTTCAGCCTGGAACAGAACGTTTCAGTTAAATTTGGGGTATTTTTAATGAAACAAAAAGAAGCTCGGAAATGAAAGACTACCTTCATAATGGGATTCAAGTACTACTCATAAAACCCAGAAGGGACTATCCTTCTGCCACTGAGGCCAGTCCTGAGGAGTTATTCTGTGGTGTGGGAGAGCCAGGTTTCAAACCTTTATTTGCATGATTCAGCACAGGGCTTTGAGTTTTTGAGGTGGGTGGCACAAGATTACTTCTGTCTGACTTACTTAAATATGCATTGAGCCACCTTTGGGTAGGCATTTTCTGCATTCATCTGTTACGGCTGCTTGTGTTCCTGATTCTTGCCATTTATGTGTGCTGTAAAAGGAGTTTTTTGCACAGTGGAGCAGAGCCCAGTGACAACTATAATTGGGCAGGTGCAATCTTAAATTCAGGGATGTTTCCTCAGGGTCTGAAAGCAGCATGGTCACATGACCTTCAGGATGCATTTGAGCTAGTAAGTTCTGCCTCTCGGGTGTGATGGTGGGTTGCTACCACTGAAATTCTTCTGGTCCTATTTCTAGTTTAGTCCCGCCTAGCTCTGGCACTTCTGTACCATGCTGAGTTGTGATTGGTATACAGTAGTTAAGTAGTATAGTAGTTAAGTGCTAGGCCTGTCCCCATTTTCTCCAGACACATACAGTCTCCCTTCCCACTGTAATTAGATCTGTCCCAGGTCATGTCTTTTGTTTCCTTGTGAAGTTAGCCTTGAAAAGACTCAAATTAAGAAATACTTAAGGAACTGCTTTCAATGTTTCTGATACTTTATCCTTCTTTTTTCTTTGTGGTCAAACACACTCATGAAATTTATATGCAAACACAAGATTACTTCTGTCTGACTTACTTAAATATTCAGCTCCATCTGAATATTGGGAAAAACTTCTCTATGAGGACAGTCAGACAGTGGGACAGGTCGCCTGGAGAGGTTGTGCAGGCTCCATCACTGGAGGTTTTCAAGACACTACTGGATGAAGCCCTGAGCAACCTGGTCTCAGGGCTAACCCTACTCTGAGCAGCAGGTTCGACTAGAGACCTTCTGAGGTCCATGCCAGCCTGGGTTATCCTGTGACCCCAGGGTCCTGTCTAGACATTCAATTCGCTCTACTCCCACTGACTTCATTGGGAACTGCAGTTTCTCAGCATTACTATGAAGAGAGACTAGAAACAGATTCATGAGATCAGGTCTTGCACTGGTGTAAAATGGCAAACAGTCGCTGAAGAGGCAGCATTACCCAGAGACTAAGACGCTATGTCAGGCCTCAGAAAGTCTAGGCATCACCTGAGAAAGGCTCTTTTATCTTTTATGCCTGTCTGTTCCTCTCCCTTTTTTTCCCTCATATATTTCAACAGGGAGATTCTTTGGAGAGCAACTACCTCATGGCACTTACCGTCTATAATAAGGCTAGGTTTCAATTTCACTTGGGACTTCATGGCTCAGCTATTAGGTAAATAATAACAATTCACTGCTTTCAGTGGATCTATGCTAGTTTACACCCTCTTAAGGGATAGTGAAGGCCAGAAGAATCATGTGCTCTCTAATTATATACTCTGACCTCCAAATAAAAATTTCACTCAGTACTTAAGGCAGTGCAAATAACTACTACAGGATTGAGGCCCTGAAATAATATACTCTGTATTGTTTCCAAATAAGCATTTATAAATTTAAATTCCCCACCTGAACATGTCTAAGCACAGGTTACAAAAGTCAACTCAAAACTGAATGTTAACAAATGCCCTATCCATCAGCCTCAAATAGTTGGTATCTGAGACTGCACTCAGACAAAATGGATTTAGATTTAACAAATATAGGCACCTTTGAAAGTTGACTAGTGACTGGGAAGGACAGTGTATCTCAAATATTTGCCTGAAAAAAATACATGCAAGTGCATGGACTGTCCATCAACATTCATGGGACAAAATCCTGCCCTCCATCAAAATTAATGACTCCACATGCAAAGGAGAGTGATAAGGGGCAAAGCAAGACTGCTATAGGAATATGTACCTACAGAGTTCATGTCTGAAAAATTGTGCTGCCTGGCAGCCTGCCTGAGCAGAGGAGGATGGATCACACTGCAGAAAGGTGAGGCTTGAAATTATGAAATGGGTTAGCTTATCACTCACCCTGGCAGACTGCAAATACTATAAAATCCTCTCTGACCGTGGCTTGCAATAAGGTATGTAACATAGTTCTATATTTGCTCAGTGTCAAAAGAGGAAAATTCCTCCTGCATATTTGCCCTTAGAAAGCAACCCAGCCATTAGGCTACATGCTCAGAAAGAGCTTGTGGTTCAAACAATTTGTAGATCCTGCACACAAAATTTGCAAAGTCTGTCCTGTCATTCCTTGCTCATGTGAAAAGTCTATTCAACCAGTGAGTTAGCTTCAAGGCATTCAAAATCAAAGACTGAATATTGAAATAGTCCACCCTTCTGAAAATCATACCTATAAACCTGTGTGTTTATCTTGTACATATGTATAGGCCGATATGCATGCCCAAACCATCTCAGCATCTATATTTGGTTTATGGGAAGGCACAGGACTTGCAGAAGCTGACATGCAAGTACTCCATTCTGGATTGGGAGCAATTTAGCACAGAACAGATACCACTCAAGGTCCTAAGCACACAGGGTAGCCCGAGCAAAGACTAATTTGTTGAGCTTGAGGGGATTCCTGTCAGCACTCACGAAAGACAGATAGGCCTTTTTCCAGTCTAAGAAGTAGACAATAGGCAGATATAAACAGAAAGAGGGAAACCAGAAAGGATGCTGGGACCCAAAGACAAAACCTGGTTAAAACTTTGCATCTGCAAAGTCTTTTGCCACTAGTCAGTCCTTAAAAAACAGATATCAAGTTACAGTCACCTTCCACACAGTCCTCAAGTATGCAGGGCACTCCTGCAAAGAGATCTGGTAGCTGTGGGGAGGTTGAAGGATGATAATGCCATGGACTGCATTTAAGCCCAGGTCCTGGGCACTGTGCTGGAGCTATTGTCAATAGACAACATCTGCTTAATAGAGTTTTCCCCAGGCTGCTGTATCCTATGTGAGACCAGTGGAAGCGATGATAATTTGGAAGCCATAAGCAACAGTTCACTAGTAGTTCACTTCTGTGCAATGAGCCAATGCAAACAGAGAATTTGGTCCGAAGTGTCATAGTAAATATTTGAAAAGGACTAGGTGAATGTTTCATATGTTGGGATTTGGTTTGGGGTTTATTTGGAGTGGTATCATATACCAGGCATAAGTCATGCTCATTTTACATAGTTCAATTAAAATATTGTGTTCACAAGAATTATGTAAATTGATGGTTCAAAATTACTGAAGAGTGGTTATAAATATTGCCAGGTAGCTTTGTGGTCACTTATATCTCTCATTCAGCCTAAAATACTTTCCAAGAAAGCTTTAAAATACCATACAGAAACTTTCTTATAGTACTTCTACCTGCTATTTTGATAGTTTAATTACAGCAGTCTGAGGTGTCAATGGCCATGGAAATCCTGAGAAAGAGAAAGGGGGGGGAGGGGGAGAGAGAGAGAGAGAGAGAGCTCTCTAAAAGGAAAAGTGGGGGTGCGGGAAAGTAAAGTTAAAATTCATCCAAGGAATTAGTCTCAATTTCAAAGTAATATTCATAGACCATTTAGAATGTCACCGTGCTTCTTAAAAACTGTGATTGATGATACCTGTTGGCAGGATAATGTAACATGAAAAAGAATATCGGACTGTATTAGATTACTTTTTCCATTCCTTTTTTTCCCCTTTCCAAATTTGTGGGTGAATTTTAATGTGTATGAGAATCAGAGCGCTGCTAGGGGCCAAGTGTGCTCTAGGCAGGAACTGTACAGGCATCTCCAGAGGCTATTCCAGCATGTCTTATTTGCCCCTTCACAGACCTGCACACACTGCTCCCCACTTCCACTCCACCTTGAGCAGTAACTCATGATGGAGGTTGGTCTTGCTTAGCGATGCTAACCCAAAGGGTGGTTTCATGGTGTGACCAATTGAGAACTAGAATGCATGAGGTGACTTAACTGTAGCAATATTATTAAAATTCATTCTAAGAGTCGTGGATGAAAAAAACAAATGTTTTATTTCGCAAACACCTAAATCAACATCTAATTTCTGGCTACTGTAATCTATGTTATATGATTAACAGATTTAAAGAGATTTAGAGGTATTTCTCATTTTATTGCAACTTTTGAAGTGACCCTGCCTTGCCACCCTATGGAAACAGGAAGTTAATAGGACAAAAAAGGAGCCTAGCAACATACAGAAATGAAGGGCTTTGCTGCCCACTTCTCCTGTCCTTCCTTTACGGTTTCCCCTTCTGATCTATGTAATCCTCTTTTATTCCTTATTGCTGAGGCTCCTTCCCTTTACTGCCTTTCTTCCCAACCTGTTGTCCTTCTCCCTAATTTCTCAAGACATCTGCTGAAAAGGATGCCACGTAACGAGACTCCTTTCAGGAGGCTGCCCCAATCTCTTTCTTGCTCTATGACCCCTGTACACAATGCAGTTTGTTGGCCTTCAGGTCTTCGTGTGAGAGAAAGATCATGAACATTTGTTAGCCACAGATCAAACTACTGAGGAAGACCCAGACAGGACAGCTCTGTGAGCCCCAAACTCACTGCGGAGACTTGCTGGGCCACTCCTCTTTCCTTTGTGTCCTGTTTTCCCTCTGGTGAAAGCATTGTGGTTTGTAGGGTATATGAAATACGCAGGCTGCCAAGCTCCGTGGAACTACCTGAAGGGGTCACGGGCTCCCAGGAAGTGATGCTGCACACTGGCAGAACCAGGAGACAGAAGTGCAAAGCCCCATGATGGTTAGGTTATATGGGAGCCCCCCACTGCCTTCTGTATGTGCTATAGTAAATTGGAAAACAGCTATCACCTGCAGGCCTTGGTAAAATGTCACTATTTGAGCAGATGCATCAGTAGAAGAACATGAGTGAATATGTCTGTGTGTCACAAGGGTTATCTCTGCAAGTTTATTTTTCATCCTGAAGGTGGTGAAGACATGGTGGTGGAGTAGACAGGGATATTGTGGGTAGAGCCATAAAGGCATTACAACCCAGCAGCTGCCTTTGAACCTGTTAGAAGCCATCCTTGCACCTCATTAATAGGCAGACACCAAGCCAGGAAGATTGTCTTGAGCCCTTACAGCTACAATATTTCATGGGAAGAGCACTGTCAAGGGGCTTAAAGCAATATTGTTTGTCAGGACTCGTTTCATGCATAAGTGATACTGGCAGCTATGCTGCGAGTGCCATGCTGGGGTTAAGATGAGCACTCTCACCATCTCTAGGCTCTGGCAAGGGGATTCAAGCCTTCCAACCAGAAACGCAGAGCAAAATGCAGATGTTGCAAACTCATGTAAATTGAGACTGAAACAAAGGTCAGTGCGAACCCTTGTGAACTATTGTTAATCTCTGAGATTCTCAGGACTCTGATTGTGCATTTTAATATATTGGAAAGGTTTTTGCTTTTGCAGAACTAATCAGGACACTGACTGGATCCTACACCTAGAGAATCAAAAACCTTTTATCTCCCTTGACACTGCAGGCAGAACCTCAGGATAGTCAAATCCAGTCCTGCAGGGTTTTAGTGATTGAAATTCTGTGTTTGCATGCCAATTTTCCAGCTGATATCTCTTAGAGTTGTCAGGACATAAAGACCTGAAAATGAGCACATTTCTAGATGACCATCAGTGTATAATTAGTCCATTAAAATTGTCAAGATGCTACTTTTGGTTAGTTAAAAGATGCATCAAAATCACTCTATTGTTTAAAAATAGAAGACTTTTTTTCCCCCAAGGAGAAAGCAAGCTTATTCCTTCACCTGTGATTTATGATCAGGGTGTGTGGCTGTTATAACACTCTGTTGACACCCCAAATGGGCTTGCTGGTAATTCTGAATTGTTGATTTCAGCGTAACTGCAGGTAAGCCAAGTTAAAGTCAACAAGAACTGTGCTGGGAATGTGTAAAACTGTGCAAAATTTTAAGCCCTGTGAAAAAAATCAGACTCCAGATTTTTCATTGTGAACATTCAAAGACATCTTTTGACTGCACCTCAATCCCCATATGTAAAATAGAGATGATAACAGTGCCTTGGCTCACAAGGTTTCTGTAATGATCAGCTCGTTCAGTTTGTACAGAACAGAGGATCAGAACCAGCAGTGCCCCCAAGCTCCAATCTTTTACATCAGACAGTGACCTGGCCTCGGGCAGAACATCATTCATGCCAAGAATCCTTCTTAATTGGTGGCCATGTAACACTGACATGTTGAGCGAGTTGCGCTGTGATGCAATGTATCATGAGACATACATTCTCAGATAAGAAAATGTGTTGCAATGCAGCAGATTCTTGGTTTTACATCAACAATTACATTTTGATTGTGATTTTCATTTTGCAAACATAATTTTGAATGAGCAATTCTTGTGTTCACAAAGCTTGGAAAAAGCATGCACAGTGTTGTAGGAAGCTAGAGGAGCAACCTGTTTTGAATTCATAAGTTCCTTGTATTCCTTTTTTCCCATAGTTTTTAATAGATAAACACTAAGAATGGATGATTTGCAATCATCAGCTGTGTGAGGCTTGCTCTATATGCATGGCATACTTTTCCCATGAAAATCTTTGTCTGGAATGAAAAAATTTACTTGTGAAAAATTACACATATAAAATTTCCAGCATATTTCCAAAGAAGGATAGCAAGACTGCCTCTGACAGTTTGGCCCCAGAAGTCCCAAATCGGCAATGCTTGTTTGGATGAGTTTGTTTTATTTTTGTCAAACTTTTCTTTTTTTCCTATCCAACTTGTACAAACTCTTTGCATATTTTTTTAATACACATGAATAAAAGATATTGCTGTGGACTGATGTAGTACACAGGCTTTCCAGATCAAATGTTTTCCTTCTCCAGGTGAAATGTGGAAATGAGAGATAGCGTTGTCATTATACTGTATTATTTGTTTGTTTGAACAAATATGGCCACAGCAATCATTTTCATCGATTTTCTAAGAATAACAGGGGTTTTTTTAACAGAAATCAATAAATGCAAAATTTTCCATAAAGCCTTCAGTGAAAAATATTCCTCCCTCAACCTCATGTATATTAAAGTGCACAGAATATGCTGACTAGCATAATGCAATAAAAGTGATTACTGGGAGGCAGTGGAGGTGATTAAATATCACACAGTAGTCAGAGTTACCTGAAAATATTATGCATCCAACACTCAAGAGAGGAAAAAAAAAAACAAACATCACAACAAACAAGTTCTTTGGAAGTTTGCAACTCCCAGCCAGCCACCCTGTTCTATACATGGCTCTATGGATGGGGGTTTAATGGATGCATGACAACAGTAGGCATTGTCTTATACAATGTGAAAAAGTTCATCATTAGAAGAGAGGCAGCTGAATGTCCATTGTAACACACGTATTTTGACAAGGAAGGTTTAGGTTCTCCTGAGAAAACAGCATAGGCAAGGAATCTGCCTGTTTACAATTGACGTGGTTAAATATTGAGGAGCTTGTTCAACTGGTCGCTGAGCGAACTGGAGAATTTACTGTTGGCACTGGGGAGACTAATTCCTCACTTGATGACTAGCTGACTTAGCCACACATTTCTAAGTCCGAAATACAGTAATGATTTAAAGCAGGGAAAAACCATCAATTAGTCATTTTCAAACTCCCTCGAGGTATTGAAAGTATGGAAACTATTATTTGCAGTGGGGAGAAGTAACTTAAGTCTTAGTGCAGAATATGTTGATGATGGCATGAAACTTTAACAAATACAAGATTCTTTGGTCTTCTTACTAAATTTATTGTCAATATGGGTGAAATCTGAGGAGGGAATATGAGTAATGAACCACAGATCAGAGAAATCCCCATAGATATCCTTCTACTCATTAGAACACACATTCTCTGTTGAAAATGTACATATTGGAGTTGATTCTTTTTACTGGACCTCTTCTTCACATCCTCCATCTCCCTGTAGTGCCAGACTGAAGCTCTTTGTCTCATTGCAGACCCCCACTTTTAATGCACTACCAGCTTGCCAATCTAGTTTTTTTCAAAACTCACTAACCCTTAATTTATTCCAGATCTTCCTTTAAATGAGAAGCATGAGAAAAGTAACATAAACAATGGGTCTGCTCCCAGGAGTTCTTGAACACCTCCAACTCCATGCTAGCTTCAGTGGAAACTGTAAGTTTTCAGCTCACCTTCTCCGAGACCTGACTTCTGATTTTTCCTCAAAATATTATGTTGACTGCAGGCCATTGATCTTAGGTGTCCTCTATTTCTTTGCCATAAATACACTCCAGTTGATTTGACTGAAGCTGTCTGCATTTTGACTTTCTTACATCCCTGTGAATTGACTAATTTGGTCAAGATTTGCATAAGTGACATTTCTCTACTTAGATGTCTGCTTCCTGGGGCCCTGAACAAAGGTATAGATCAGCGTTGCTCCCATAAAAATGTAGGCTTCCATCTGTCTAAGCACAAAAACTAAGCTTAACTTAAGTCACACTGCCCAAGTCGGAAGAGTTCTGCCCTGCTGCTCAGCCCTTCAGGCTTGCATCCATCCAAACATGGCTGAGTAACGCCCTGCCTCCTCATGCTCAGCTTCCTTTGGGATCCACAGACCCACTTTTAAATTCCCCAGATGGAGGATCACAGCTATAGCCCAGTACTCTAGGCATTTCTCTGAGGAAGAAAAGTTGTGTGGTGCTCCAAGAATTGTTTATGCATTCTACTGGGTACTTTTTTAATCTGTATTTCCAAAAATTACCCTAAAAGCAGAATCCCCAAGTCAGAGGTTCGCTTACGGTATCTAGTGGGAACAAATGTTGGAGAAGGATTGAATGAGACCATATTTTGCTTGAAAGATTAAGACAAATTGCAAAAGCATCGAAGATTAGTAAAAGCCAGCCTATTGGTGTCTATTCACTGAATTATGTAGATTTTGGATTTCAACGGGGAAAAAAGTCATATCTGATCTTGTCTTAAAAATAATTTAACATGTTAAACAAAAACATCATCCTAAAGCACCTGCTCTCAGAAAAGGCTTCCAAGTGCTTTATAAGTTAAAGTATGAAGAATATTCTGAAACCCTAGTGTATAATAGGGGAAATTTCAGATATACGTATCTTGGCACAGCTCCTCCTTACATATTGCAAACACACAAATGCTTTTAGAAATTATTGCATAGCTTCTTGGGGTTTTTAATCTCTACAACACAGATATACTTTCTAAGCCTTATTATTATTACTATTATTATTAGTTGATACTACTGAGGGAATCTAATGACTAGAAAAAAACCTAAAAGACACCAAAGTTTAGGACTATATTTTTCTAACATTTTTTCTTCATATTTTCCATACTATTCTCTTTCATCTGAAAATAAAAACCACCTGAAACATCTTTATAAATGCAAACCTGGCCTTCACTCTGTTAAAACAATGCCATGCTGAGGCCATGTTCAAACACAGTGAGACAATGGCAGTGGCGAAGCTCTGATTGTGTTTCTCATTTATCTTAATCGGATGATAGCTTTAAATAGTAGAGCCTGCCTCTTATTCCATTGAAGTCAATGGTAAATCTCTCACTCATTTCAATGGGACATGCCCTGGGCCAAGTGAATTGAAAATGCACATTGTGTTCAAATCATTGTTATGAAATAGTAAAATAATTTATATTGTTTCCCTGTCTTTTTCTGCTGGATTCAAAGATTTTGCTTTTATTAGTTAGCATAGCTGTGATCTAGCAGAAACAAAACATGGGAATAATGTGTCTCTGTGTACAGCTGGGCCACTTTGGAGGGAAGGAAGCTGAGTTGAGAAGGTAAAGCAATGAGGCTGAGGCATTTCACCAGTATGGACAGGGTGGATTACAGCCATCCACTCATATGGAAAAAACAAAGCATGGCCATACTCCAGATTAGCTGACCACAACCCTAACCGATTCTGCTGCTTTTCAGCCCTAACCGGGCTGCTTTTCAGGCCTGAAGGTAGCAATCCTGGAAGTATGGGTCTTGGATGGTGCTAGCACATCCAAGCAAGGCTGCAGCTTGGGTGATCTCTGGACTTCACTTGAAAATAATAATGTCAGAACTAAACTCATATAACTTCAAACCTGAATGCCAGCTGGAGAGAAAAAAGCACCATGTAAGGACAGAATATATTTCTGAGGTAAATGTGCATAGATGAAGCTAAATGAAAACACCTTTTAATTGTTTTTACACTTTAGTCATTATTTTTGAGTGAGACAGCACAAAAAGAAAAAACAAGTCACTATATTGGGAGTTACTGGGAGAAATCATACCATGAAGACAGAACTCCAGATGTCTCACTCTAGAAGATGAAGAACATAATGCTGATTATTTCAGATCAGAAGGATACAGCCACACTTTATTTTTACCCTTTTCTTGAAAGAATAGGGGTTTTTTTTGCAATTTCCAAGACTAAATTCAGACCTGAGGTGTTTACTGTTTTAATAATGACTTCAGAGCACTATGTCTTTTCATTATAATAGCAGGCAAAGCCCTCACGTTCATACCCACTTTGCTACAAATTATCCCATGGACAACCAGGTTTGTACCTTTTCTCCCCAAAAGGCAAAAGTTCCATTCCAAATCCTAATTTCCTTGCATGGCACTTCTAGTAGGTCAAGCTACAAGAAGAGATGCAGAAGCTTTGAACATTTATCTGCATTTACCCCCATTCAGAACTGCTGGACATGGACCATTCTCAACTCAGAAACTCTATAGCCATGTTAGTCCTGCACTGTGCCTGATCTAACCTGTCTTCCTGAGATTCAAGAGAGGAGTAATAAAATGAAGGGAGGGGAGAGGTTAGGAAGAGAGGGAGAGAGGCAAATATTGTTTGAACATGTGAGTACAAAGTCATGTTGGGAATGCTGACCTAATGAAGCAGCAAGGCTGCTCATATTGAAACGTAAAGATAAAAAACACAGCTTCAACCCAGCTTTGTTACCAAGGCGATGAGAGTGCGAGCAACTGCATTAAATGAAAACAAAGATCAAAAATGACCCCAAATCCTTCACATCGCAAAAAGTTGTATCCCACTTGGTAAGGTATCTATATGTTCTGTGCCCCAGCCACCTATAATAACAAGAGAATAGTCTTAGATTCATGTACACTGAGTTTCTCTCCAAGGCTTGATTTTAGCACTGACCTTTGGAACAGATGTGGAGTCATACCATAATCTAGAGAAAAATAGATACTGCTGAGTGGATAGATCTAAAATCTGCAATCTAGGCACCTCTCATCGGAAGATCAGACAGATCTGGAAAAGTTGCAGAAGGTTGTGAGGTCTATCCAAATGTCTTCTGAATTACTCACCAAATGTATGTACCAAATCTTTCCCACAAACAAAACACCTGGCAGACAAGTCATTTCCTAATTTGGGCAGTTTTGAAAGTTCTATAATTTGTATTTTTTTTTAATCATCAGTTATTCATTTTCACATCAATCCTTTGGGTTTCATTCAAGAATATAGAAGATCAATGGTTTCACATTTGCCTAAATAACGTAATGGTGTGCCAGATAGCTACAGAAATAGGGCAACCGTTGTCTTTCTGTGCCATGATGTGGCTGACCCAGAATGCAAGATGAAGAATGCTGTTAAATGACCGATCACAATCTTCTCAAACAAATTACTTGGAAGTAGCTTGTCTACTAACAGAAGAACAGCAAAGGAAATGTTAAAAATTATGTCAGGGATTTAGCATGATCTGAAATCCTTTCAAGTCAAAGGGAAAGATTCCTGTGAGTCTGAATGGGTTATGAACTTGATTTAAAATCAATGGGTCATTAGTATAGGTGAGAATGTCATAAGGTAAAGTTACCTTGTGTGAATAGGCACACATTGAAATGAATTAAAACTAGAGCAGGATATATGACAAAGTATGATTGATACTGAACTTAAGTCAGAAAATGTGCTTTTGATATAGAGTGGGATTTTGAGAAATGTTCAAACAGTGTAGTTATATATGTTCAATGGATGAAGAGAATGATATCTTACTAAACACAATACAAGTTTTGGGAAAAAAAGCCACACATCATTTTCAAAGAAAAGTATTATTAAGAAAATTGTCAAAATGACTTTATGGTAACACCACCTAAGGAGTAGCTATCACTGCTGGACCAGCAGTAACCCACTTCCTTTGTGTATGCCACTGTAGTAATACAATAGTTTCTGTAGAAATGCACTTGCCATGGGAATTAATATCTGCTCATTTACTATAGAATTTCCCTGTTAAGTTAAAGAGCAGTGTCATAACATTTTTGTATTACTTATTCCCACCTTCCCCCAAAAATACCTCAGCAAACTTTCGCATACCTGTTTAGAGATTGCCATTAATAAGTTTGTGTGTCATCTGGTCATCACATGAGGCGATCAATGTAACAGGCAGTTAATATTTATAAAAGGATTTTTTTTTATATCTGTCACATACTTTTTTACGTATATGGGAGTATTTGGTATAAAAAAGAAGTCTGAAAGCATGTAATCTACTCTAACTTGTGTAATAACTCCAGCACAGTGTCCTGACTCTACAAGGCCTTGCCCAATCTTCATATTTATGGCTTGTTATACTAGCAATCTCATACCCCATGCTTGTGTACAGCAAGATTCATTTACCTTACTACTGGCTAGAGGTGGACCTGATATTTTGTTATTCAAAGTGTCAGTCACATTTACTGTTGTGAATTATTGCTCATGTATTGCACAGAGCTGGGCAGGTAAAAGTGTCTTTGTTGAAAAAAAGCAGTAAAATAAATACAATTCCTCACTTGTATCCGTGTTTCTTCAATACGATATTGTTGCTTTCCAAAGAGCCACCTTTATTTGCACTAGTGTAAACTCCAAGACACAGTATTTCTATCCCTGCTAGCAAGCCACAAAGTCAGGCCTATTTCCTGAACTCAAAAAACTTCCATGCAAACTTCATGCAATCCGTAACATACTGAGATTCAGATTAATCCTTGACATGATGTCTCTTGAGAAGAATGCCAAAGCCTTGAAGCTCCTCACTGGAGGATATTTAATAAAAAACCTAAAGGATTACATATATCAAAAGTGATAATAAATAAAGGCAAATTACCTTCCTGACTCACGTGAGGTTCTTCCTTTCATGATTTATGAACCACTTTCTCTTTAGTGGAGATTATGTGCAGTAATGGTATACAATAGATTGGCTTGCTGTTATTACATATACTTTTTATTACTAAAGATGAAAAGTATATGTGTGCTATATAGATGCATAAACACACATGCAAACACACGAACATTACAATTGGTGACTATTGCACGTACCTTGGAAGGCTTAAGTTGAAACAAAGAAAGAAACAAAGAAAAGCTGAATAAGTTCAGCAAGTCACTGTCAAATCCCAGACCTCTAGTTTCAGCAGTACAAATACATGAGATCAGTTTCTACTGGCTTTACAGAGGCAAGACACTACAACGACGACAGCGTTACATCTCTAAATACCTCATTATATGGTCAATAGTAGATAAACCTTCATAACCTCCTGTTATGAAGGGCACAAAAACAATGTAAAGATAGTCTTTATTTGAACATGTTTGTGTCTATTTTGGTCTTCACAGAAAAACATTATCTTGAATAATAGGTAAGAACAGTCCCATGTTTATGAGAAAAAGTTCAATCATTATATGACTATTAAAATAAGAACTATTTGTTAGAGTCTCAGTCATTCTCATGCTATCTGACCAGAACAAAGCTCAGCTCTTTTCTGGACGTGGTTACCTTGTATGTTTCTATAATTGCCTACTTTCATGAATACAGACTATTGACTATTTGTCATCTGGTTTCTACTCTTTAACACCTCAGATTTAGATGGCCCAATTCCTAAGGAGCATTGGTAAGAAAACTATCCAGGGCCTGAATTACTTAAAGTCTGATGATTTACAGAAACTGTTGACATATTATTTTATGAACACATAAGGAGTGTATATAAGTATGTGTAAGGGTTTTAGTTTAAGCGTGTTAACAACATTTGATTAAATTTCAACATTATGTAACCTTCTGTGGTCTACATACAATTTTGCAAAGTAGTTGTATTATTGAATTAAACATCCCAATTTACCTACACATAGACCTCAGCTCCAAGCAAAAAAACCCCTAACTGCAGCTAGTAAACTTCTGAATGCTTGTCAAGGCAAAATGTCTGTGGTAAGTAGAAAGCAGAGGAAGGAAAGAGACTCGTGAAGGGTAGCCCAGGGGTAGCCTGGGCACTCTTACATCACTGGGCTTCCCACAGATGAGAGAAACTGTCACATACACAGGGGAATAAATTCACATGTCTGGTTTGGAAACAGCCCTAGGAAGCTGTTTGGGGAAGTGGTAGGAACCAAACAAATGCAAATACAACCAACTAGAGGAAGCAAGTTGCTGTTAGCAGAATGTGGAAGGAAAGCTATCCTTAAATACAAAATAAGCTACAGGTGAAATATAGATGGCATTGCTAATGATCAAGAACAAGAAAAAAACTGAAAAGAAGAATACCTGGTAGTCTTCCTGAAGAGTTCAGATAATATTCTGTGCTGCTGCAATATATGGGAGCTGTTTGGATTGTCTGTAAACCATATTAATGTCTTATTATCATAAATTAAGATCTGAGCAAGCCATCGATACATAAGGAACCATAGATAGAACCATAGATCATAGCACTGGAAGGAGTTTTACAGTGCCATCTCAGCTTTCATTTTGTCTCCTTACATTTTGATGATGCACCCTGGGAAGAGGAGACCTTCTGCTTTGTTTTCTCTCCCTTCCTGGTGGAAAGACAGGAAAAATTCTTCCAAAATAAAGGAAAATTCTTCCCTATCCTCTTGGAGTTTAAACACCTGTCAGCATAGCTTCCAGGATGATTCCCTCGGAGACTCCATCTCACCAAGCCTTTGAGCAGTGCCTGTAGAAAGTTGACGAGTGATATATACAATATGCATCAGTATCAACACAGTGAAAGTTGGGGTCATTACTCCCTTACTTCACAGATGGAGAAATGGGGTTACAGAGAGGGAAGAACATGGGATAAGTGATCTAGCAAGCTGGTGTGAAGAACTCAGATTAAACTCCAATCCCAAGAGTCATGGCCTGTTCTCTGAGTTACCCTGCCTAAAACACCATTACAAACTCAAGACAATCAATAGCTCAGCAGATAGATACCCAAATAATATAAATCTTTTATTTCCAGTATCTACCTAAGTTTTTATATAGCTTAATTACCTTAGACAATCTTTAACTGAATTCATGTGTCTCAAGGGCCCTAGCTGTAGAACGGTGACAATAATAGTAACAAAAAATTTTTGATAAAAGACGGCATTTCAACAAAAATAAAGAATATGAGGGAATTGTTTTTCCTTGGTTATGACAATCTGGACTTCAAAATAAAACTTTAAGATTCCCTGTAACTTCACAAACTGTACATTTCATTTACAGAGAGGTTGCCCAAAAATTATGTTGGGTGAATACAAGGAAATTCTAAACCCAGATAGTCAAGTGTGAAGGATAAAAAAGAGCTGTAACAGTGGCTTTCCCTTCCAAAAAAGACCAACAAAGTCACAGATCTGCAGGACTTTCTGCATAAAATGAAAGTCTTTAAGCTAACCTTGTGAGCAAACACCCTGTGTTGTCTGTGCCACCACTAAAAGCCAAAATAGGAGATGTAAAAGCTGTTCTTAGAAGTAAACACAAATCCCACTCAAAGGATATCCAGCACAGCCTTTGCTTTATGGATCCAAAGTTAACAGATGAAAAAGGAGCATAGGATCAGAAGAACGCACTATGATTTTCATTCATACTGCTTGCATTGCAGTTCATGGAAATAGGAATATAAAGCATAGCATATGATTCCCTGACTCAGCTTTTTGCTACCGTTGGCTGGTGGCATCATGGGACTGTGCATGGAGTCAGACTGGTATGGGAAAACACAGCAAGGGCACGTGCATTTTATCACAGCCTCCTCACAAACTGTGGCTGTTAAGCAGTCCTTTCCCAGTTAAACTGCAGGCTCCTTTGAAGACTTATGTCTGGTTTTCAACTATATATGTATTAAAAAAACAATAGACAGATTTTCAGTTGGCCTGCTAAGGGCAGCAGGGGAGAAAAAACGGGGAAGCCACTGAGGCCTGCAGTGTGCAGGGGAAGAATGGAGTCAGGCAAGAGTACGATGCCGTATGTCATCGATTATCACATTGATTAAAAGCGAGTTTCTTGCCTCACCCCCCCCTCCCCAACAAGCCACTAACCACAGCTGTTTCATAGGGTCTTTCTTTGCCCTGCTCATTTCATACACAAAAAGACAACTGTTGTGGTTCAGACAGTTTACATTTGGTGTGTTTGAAGAGTAAGAGAGAAAATATCCCACTGTTTCCTACAATATGCTGTTGATGCATGGAAAGTGCTCCTGATTTTGACTACCAAGATGCAAAAGCTTTGTTGCCAGACTGGGCGGATATCTACGCTACGCTTTGTTTTAATGCTGAGGGATCGAAGGGCTTTCACCACTTGGGTGGCAATGCACTGCCTAACGGGTAAGAGCTTTCCACGTGCTACAGGCGTGCAGTTAAGCACATTAGCTCTCTGCAAGAAAGATCACAGCTGTGTTGTTCTGTAAGCTCTGGAGGACTTACTGCAGACATAAAGCAAAGCTTGAACCAAAAAATCCAAAAGCAAGCAGAATAACATAAACTATTGCTTTTAAATCCTGTGGTAGGCATCGCTTTGGCATATTTTCAATGTTTATTACACACTTAAAAAAAAATGTTACTGCCACAGAACTGTGTTATCATGAAGTTACATATCAACAGAAATTGTGAATAATAGCTGTGCATTTGGGGGGCTTTTTTAATTTGAAACTGACTGTCACTACTTGTTTGTATGCCTTCTGAGGCGCTTTAATGCCTTTGAAAACCTGGTCTTGGTCTTAAAATCCATGTAGTCTCTAGTCAAGGGCATAGATTCTAATTCTGAAAATTAATGATCATAATGAGTTTCTGCTTTTGTCACAGAGTCCAGCTCAATGATTCAGGCAGAGTCCTGTGTCGTTTGAAAGGCAAAGCGTGCGAGTGAGAGACTCAGAGAGAATAATCCCTCCCAGAGTTTCAGGAAGATTAAAGAAAACAAATTTGGGTATAATATTTCCTTAACTGCACCCATGTAGCAAATGACAGTGGGGAAGAGAAAATGGACAATTCCAAGACACCATACAAGACACCACACCCCCCAGTGCACAGCAGAGCAAGCCAGCTCCTGCTCGGCTTTCTAGAAGACATGACCACACAGATCATGAGAAGAGGAAAGCCAGCTATGTCTGGTTCCTCGTATACCCTCTTATTTGGTGTGTCCATACTTGATTTGAGGAACAATCCTATCACACAAGAGGTGATCAATGTCAAGGAATGTTAAATCAGTCTCAGATTATAGATCAAGTTATTGAAACTGAATATTTATATTCCATGTTACAAATAAAAAATATTTGCTTCTGGAGTAGTGGACAAGATGGGCCTTGATATGAAATACAGAATTCAGTTTGGGATGTGAGTGGTAAAATAATTATGAAATTGTGGAAGTCCAGGAAATAAAGAGTTAGGGATATAGTAAGATTTGCATATGAAGGTTGCAAGAGCTAGGGTGATTTAGTGGTGAAAAAGAAACACTAGAAGGGATTTAATTAAGGCATTTAAGATTATGAAGGGTAGAGTCAAAAACTAGCCAGTCCATCTTTTAAAAAGTGTCTCAGAACACCAGAACAACAGGAGGGTCACTTGAAGTTAATGACAGGTAAATGTAAAACAAAAGAGAGAGAATAATTCTTCACACAGCATGTAATCAGCCTGTGGGATTTCTGTCATGGAGGGTCACTGAGTTGAATACTTCAGCTGAATTTTAAAAAGAGGAAGGTAATTTTATGACCAAGATGATAATTTTATGAACAATGGTATTTATGTTTTCTAAAATAGGGATCATTAAAATTCACATGGCCAGGCATAAGACTATTACCAAGAAGGAATTAATTCTACCGCACTCACTATCCACCCCAGACTTGTCCCACATCCACAGCTGTTGAAAAATATTTTCCGATTTGATCACTATTGTTTGAGATATTAGTTGAATGTCATCCCTAGAAAGGGAGATCTAGCGCAGAGAGACACAAAAACTGGACTTCTGAGTGCATCATAAGCCAGGTACTATACTGTTACAATTCTCTGTAGCTTTGAGGATACCATGGACCAGATGTAGCTCAGGTTCCCATCACTTGAGAAGGTCTACCACTGAAATCTCTATGGCGTCTATCAAAGAAAATTCCATGTAGAATCACTGTAGCAGATAGACAACTTCCTAAAGTAAATACTTCAACTGAGCTAGAGGTGATTGCACATTATGTTACTTACTTAGAGAGCAAGGAAGTGTAATTTCCTCTGGTTTAAGAATTACAGAATGAAATGCTATGAATCATGTGATGATAGTGATCTAAAAAGACTGCCATAGTGCATGTTTCTGTGAACAATAATTTGCCATTTTATCTTTCTGTCCTGTTGTCTTTTGATCACATCAGACTTCTTAAAGAGTACTTTTAACTGTTCAGTGACACAAGATTATATGAGAGGTGAGTTGATAGGGAAACAAGTGGGGATGGTTCATATTAGTCAGCTAAACTTGATTCATCAAACCGATTTTAAAAATATACTTTTTTCACTATATCTTCCATCCCTGAAAGGTCTCGTATTTGTGTATTTTTGGGAAGGTTCTGTGAATAGTTTCAATACACAGTCTTCAGTGTGAACTCTTAAATGTCCAAAAACTATTTCTCAGAAGTCCAAAGGGCATCCTAATGGTTTATTTAAAGTTTGTAGGTGAACTACCTAGACTGGAGGCTGTTAATGTTTAGATGTAGTTTTGAGAAAACTTGCACAGAATCTAGCAACAATTATATTCAGGAACGTAACTGTGAGCTGGTCTGTAATGTAGTTTACAGATATGGTAGGAAATAATTGGTTCCACAGTACAAACCTACCAATATGTTTCGTTAGCAGCTTTATTATAGAAACAAAATTATTTCCATAAATAAACGTCCATTAATTTTGAATTAATATTGTAAATATATAGCAATTATGTAAAGGAAGGTGAAGGGGAAACCTTATTAAAATAGCATGGAACATAAATAATAAAAAAAGATAAATATCTTTAAATTCTCAGCTTCACAACTTGGATTCTGATCCCATGATAATAGCATTATTAATGTAATGTTTAATTACTAATAAGTAAAATAATGGTGATTATTAACATGGATCTAAAAATCCATTTCCCTGGATGCAGAGTTTAGATTATGTTTATAATCCTCCTTATACAAAAAAAAGTTGTAAAAATAAAATATAGCAATTAAGCCAGAACATAAGTCAATAACTAGGGATTGCAGCGCTTTGCTTGTTCTTTCAGTACTTTCAGCCCCCAGAACATGTTTATGAACAAGGTTGCAAGTTCTGGGTTACCACTGAGCAATGTGATTACAAGCCAGTGCTGCTGTAGTCGATGGTTTTTCAGTGTGATTTGGATCACGCAGTAACTTGCCCCCAGCTGAATTTAAATCCTAATCATAGTACTGACACCGGAAATCTCTGTCTAACAGTTACAACACTCCCCCAATCAGACAGAAGAAACATAATATGTAATTATATTTCCAGCAAACAGAGCTCAAAAATGAACTGCAGATCAAGACTTCTTCATAATGTATTATCAGTAAAGAAATAAGAGCAAATGCATTTGAGAAAATCAAAGCCTAATCCCAAACAATTCACAGAGACAAAACTCATTCAGTGAGCAATTTGTTAAAATACATTCAGTTCTGGTTTATGTTTACATGAAGTTTTTAATATATATGAAAAACCTCTCATTTTTACTGCTCCCTCTTTGTTTTTAAAGCAGGTTAATTTTCTTCATTTCCAGTAGAACTGTTGCTACAGCTTCAGCTATATTCTGCATTTTACCATGACCAGATTCTACCTGTGGGGAAAAAAAGGTTTTGTTCAGTTCACAAAACCATTTTAAGTTAAACATCATTGCCCACCCACAGATTGTGATGTTTGCTTAGGAAAGTTTCTTTTTTAAATGGAATGACCTTGCAATGGTTAGTGAAAATGCATAAAATAAGTTTTTAATCTCTGAGGGCCTGATTCTATTAAAGTAAGTGCAAGTGATTCCACTGACCTCAGTGAACTTTGGAAATTGTCCTAAATTGAGAAGAGTTTAATGTGTGTGAGTGTGAACAGATGAAACATAAGCTGTGATACAACTGAGGTGGAGAAAGTGGATCATCTTCTGATGATCAGAGAAGTTCACTGAACAGAGGTAAGAGTTCTAGAACGAGTTAGACAAACATCTCCCAAGAATTACATAGGTGCAATTTACTCTGCTTTGAGAGAGGTGTTAATGCCCCAGCATGATCTAGGAA
Organism: Ciconia boyciana; assembly: GCF_034638445.1. Taxonomy (NCBI): domain Eukaryota; kingdom Metazoa; phylum Chordata; class Aves; order Ciconiiformes; family Ciconiidae; genus Ciconia; species Ciconia boyciana. The sequence goes on along the minus strand of NC_132939.1, from coordinate 56,729,712 downwards.
CCAAAAGACTTCAAAGAACCATTAAAGTAAAAGCTGAAGTATTTAAAATAATAGTTTTTAAAATACTGAAATTATTAATCAAAGAATACAGTGAATTAATTTAAAAGAGTCTAGTACAAACATTTTATTAACAAGTATACATAGAATATAATTTTATAAACATAAATACATTTTAAAAAATACTATTTTTAGATATTTATAAACTCAGCAGCATTTCTTAAGCTGCTAGGAAAGATTATTTGGCAGCACTATATTAGAGCTAAATTTTGCCCAGGCCTCATTTAAAGGACGTACAGGTCTCCTCACATCTGCAGGTGGGAACCTCAATATGAATGTAGGTTCAAAGCAAGAACGTCAGTCTGAAGCAAAGGCTTCTTATTGTTATCTAATTATGGCAAGTGGATGTACTTAATCTGTCATCCTGTCTTTGGGCAGACTAGGTCTAACCTTTAGCCTGAGTTTTATATCCTGTGGTTACCTAAACCGGTCTGCTCTTGGTCTGCGGTCAGTTCTAGCTGTGGAGGTGAAAAGTTAATTCTTTCTACAGTCTCTTGTCTATGACCATTTCCTTTAATTCATCTTTCCTTGACATTTCTTTTTGGCCTTCGTATAAAAGCTGAAGTTATACAGCATCCTAAGGCCTACTGAAGATCTACAGCAGTCTCTTAGCATTACCACATCCCCTCAGTCATTCTCTATATACCTTTCCTGTTTTTAAGGTTAAGAGCAGTCTTCTTCCTCTGAATTATACACACCTGACATAATAGCATTTTGGTCTGTGACGGGGGTTCCAGTTATGGTTAAAAGCTAAACAATTTCTCACATCCTGTCCAGTTCTATTTCTGTGATGAATAAATCACATTACAGAGAAAACTATTCTGAGATATGAAATTAAAATGCAGGAAATCCTGAAATGCAAACTTCTGTTCTACTTATTAGACCTGCCTTCTAGTGACACTTCTGAAAATCAGAGAATGGGCACTGAGAATACATGAAGGTTTGAAGTCAGTAGGAATCAGGCCCAAACCATGTTAGTTGCCTGTTTCTGAAAAACATCAAGCCGCAGTCTGTCTTTGAATGTGTGTTAGTTTAGTATCATTCAGTTTGAAAGGTATTGACCATCACAAAGGGATTTAGGACCCAGTCCTGCAAACACTTATGCTGGTAATCAGTGGCAGATAATCCCATGGACTCAGCGTGACTGTCAGTCTGCTGTTAATCCAAGCACAAATGTTTGAAGGATCAGACCATTAGGTAACAGAGTAAATAGGTGCTGTGGGCTCAACTTCATCCCAAGAAGACTGCTGTTTGTGTCATGAATCGTTGTGCACTTCACCCTGATTGCCATCAGACTGACTCGCATTATAGCAGAGGAATGTGATGGTCAGGAACTGGGTGATCCAGCACAGCTGCACCACCGCAGAGCGGGATGGAGCCTCGATGGAAACAGGGAGCTCTACCCCTTGTTCCTATTTATACACCATCATGCATGCAAGACGGAGTTGCTAAGTAGATGAGGGACTTACTTTTTGCCTATTCAACATCATAGCTGTGCACCAGCTTGCTCTACTTGGAGCAGGTGGTCAAAGAACTGGAAAGCAGCTACAATGCTTGTCCAGAAGCATAAGGCTTCCCTACCGCTTCTGGGGGGTTAGGAGATGCATTCCTGTTTGGGAGAGCTGGATTCCCTGAACTGTCCTGGCAAATCTGTCCCTGATTCGCCTAGCACCAGTAGAGACATCATCAGCTATGCGCCTTTCTTGTGTTTAGCACTTTTCCCCCAGTTATCATCAGGTGGTTAATTTTATTGTTTTCTTGCTGAAAGCAGGACAAATGAAGTAAATATAAATAGCAATCATATTTTTTCATACCTTTGTCCTTATCTGAACATTTATCATAGAACTTTAAGATACCTCTGTAGGGACACAGCAGCTCCCTCCCCTCACAGTTCTTATACTAGTAATGCTTTACTCCATCTGCCTTTAAATGAATAACTTACCAGAGTCTTTTCCTCTCCAGGTAGGTGATTATTCCAAGGGGGAAGAATTCTGTCTCAGGTAAGGTGGGGTTGTTTAGTTTTGTTTGGTTGGTTTTTTCCTGGTATTTGTTTTTTTCCTGATTCTGGCTTTCTATATTGCATTATTTCGTAAAAGTAATAAGTATCATTCTCTGGAACAGCATCCTTTCAGAAAGTCTGTAGGATGTTACCATGCCTCCTAAATTCAAGCCAGACCTTGAAACTTTAATTCTTCTAGTCTTTCATCCCATAAATTATTTTCACTGGTTTTCTATCCAGTACTATTGCTCTCTTGAAGCAATAGTCCTTCCAAAATTGCCAATACCTATCTGATAAGAAGTTTTCCAGAAGCAAGCCCAATAATTTGGATGTGGCATGCTAGAGCTGTGTAAGGAGAACATATTACTGCCCACTCTTCTGCTTATTATTCTGTGGTGATGGAGTCCACTCTATTCTCTCTTTTCCCACTCTCTCACTTAATCCTTGTTATAACTTAAAATATAAATTGTTTAAAAACAAATAAGGAAAATATTCATGTAAGTTCTGTGTTAGCTTGTTTTGTGGTGTATATATTAAAAAAACCTTAAAAAATCAACGAGATTCTTCCCATGTCAAATCCAGTTGGACAGGAGCCTAAGGAAGAACTGCCAATGTTGCTGATTATGCAGCAGAGCCCCAAAGTAGCAAATCACAGTATCAAGCCACACTGATGCATGATGTTCACTCACTGAGGTGAATATGATGGCTATATAGCATAGTAGGTTCCTCTGTTAGATCTGCATTCCTGTGGGGATATTAACATTTGGAATTGCATTGAAAAGTCATTCTTTAGCTCTCAAGGGCATATGTCTGAACCTGTATGGAAGATCTCATCCTTGCATTTTTCCAATGATGAATGAGCACAGTGTAATGAAAATCACAATATTTTTTATTGGCAGCCACTATACTGGCAAAATTTTATAGTGCAAGCTCTCTCCATGAGGTAGCATGCATTCCACCCTCATTTGAATGTGGTCAGAATGTTACGAGAGGTTAAAGCTTTCACTTTTAATGGAAATGTTTTTAACTATGTTTACTTTAATTAAGAGCCAAAGCTGAACAGCTCCTTGACAATGCCTTGAACTCTCATTTTTTGTGCTGAAGATGATAGTTAAAGTTATCTGCTCTGCACTTTAGATGAATAGATGAGAGAAAATGATAATGTGCTAACTACTGACATCACTTACTACTTTGTTTCCAGGTTTTGTTAACCTTTGTGTGCCAGCAGTCCAGGGAATGCACAGGTAGGGAAGTGAATCTTGGGCATTTTTTGTTTCTTTCCTTTTCTTCTTTTTTTTTTTTAATAACAAAATTAATACTTTGTATTATTATTAGTGCAGTCAATAGCAACATATTTTGACTCTATGCAAAACATTCTGGGTAAGACCTGAGGATGCTGAAGGACTGTACTGGTGTTCATTCATTGCTAGTAAGAGTATTAAACTTAGTGTGTGGCTGGATTTTATCATCTTTAAAAATGGTATGTGATAGCTCATTGCCCGAAGAGTTCTACTGAGTCAATGCAGTTACTCATAAATATTACACGTCACTAAGAACAGAAAAATTAACTAATAAAGTCAAGCTACTAATCAAGGTACAAAAAAGAAAGATGAGAGACAGATCTTTATGAGAATATCTGTGAAATATTTGCCCTTTTTCTTCACCAAAATTTTATATAGGAACATGCTGACATTTGCACCCAACCCCACAAAGGACCAGAATTTCACAGACTTAAAGATTCATCTGGGTATGAATTCCAAGTGCCTCGTATGAGTGCTCAAAATGATGGAAAATCAAGACATTTGTGAGTAACCAAGAAACACACGTTAAATCAGTGCTACATCCAAGTGCTACATCATTGTCATTATTAGTGTATGGGTAAATGCAATGTATTCAACTGTTGTCAGAAAAATAGGGATTACTGGGATGCTCAGAGCTGGAAAGATATTTGAATATTCATCTCACTTTTTTATTACGAATATTTTCAGTTAGGCTTTACAGCAACATCTCTAAAACCAAAATGTTACAAGATGCCAAAGATGCACAGGAGATTGTGAATCTAGTAATAAGAATTGGGCAGAGCAGATAGGATCTACCTAACCGCATCTGTTTATAAATTCTGTGTGATAAGTCTCTTATAACATGTTTGAAGCATTGGCTTTCTATTTGGACAGCCTGAAAGCATATGCACATCCAAGACAGTTACTCCTGTCAGTAGGAAGTAGACTTTTGACGCATAGGTGGTAACTGGTTATTTAAGTAGTGGACTTTTTTTTTAATAGTGCTTGGTGGGACTTCCAATTCTTGATCCCAAGCTCGGACCTGAAACAACTTGAGAGCACCTGAATGCTGCTACAGCAGGCCAGATCATGAGAAATGTAATGGGCCAACATTCATGTCTCAGGAAAGCAATTGTAACTAAAGCTCTTTTCTTGTTGCAGCAATGGCAAAGGAAATCTCTTCTTTGTCGGAGGAGACCCTCCAAATCAGACTCAAGGAACACTGGTAGAACAGGGTAGAGGATACCAGCTGTTGAGTTTTGTTGTTTTTTAATCGGTAAACAGAGGACACCCGTTTCCAATCTGTTAATTCAGTGCCTTTCACAGGCAATAATCACATTAAAATAATGTGGAGCTATGCTTTCCATTGAAATTGTATCATTCAATATATCAGAGGAATGCATTTTCTTTTCATGATTTTAGTTTATATCCTGGCAGCAGAGCAAATGTGATTTCTTTGACTGATGGCTTGTTGCATTTGTGTGCATATTTAATCAACAATAGACTCAACATATAAACAGTATATATATCTATGCAGTCACAGTCAGCCACACTCTGCTGTCAGCTAAGCCAGGGTAATTCAAGAATAAATGCCACTGTAATCAATGGAGTTTCTCTGGATTTACAGTGGGGTAGCAGGGAGCAGAATCTGTTCCCCTCTCTTTAGCTGCTAAAATACAACCACAGTGTACACGAATAAGGACCCCACGTTAAAATCCCTGGTCTTTAAATACATTTGAATTTCCTACATCTGCATTTTGGCCTTAAATAATTTAAAAAGAGGAAAGAACTAAATTATAGTTTAAGTTAAATCTTCAGAATTATTTTAATAATCTAATTAATTGGGGGGCAGAGGGAGATCATGCTTTGAGCTTCTGTGGTACAGACAGCACAAGCCCCAGTGGCTCCATCCCCTTTTTTGGAGGAAACAGATCCTGATGCCTCCCTGGCTCCCCTCAAGGACAAACCAGGTCCAGGAGTTGAAGAGCCCACTCCCTTCAGCCTTACAAGCACGACTGGCAGAGTGAGGATGGCAGCTTACAGTCAGAGAGGCAATGTAGCAGTGACTTCACTTCCCCTCCATCTAAGAGGTAGTATTTTTCCCCAAGAAAGGGATAAAGGCTGGCCCTGAAATTGTGTTGTCCTTAAATGGAACAACTTGGGTCCTTCCTTTGTTTATTTATTTTAGAAGTGAACTTGAGCCGTGTCTTGTAGTATTTTGCTACAAAACTCCAAGTGCACTGAGCATTTTATAGTTCTGCAGCTCTACATGCCTTCTTAGCTCCAGTGCAGGCTGATTCAATAAATGACTTTTATTCACTCCCAAGATTCACACTTAGCTATTCAATAAGGGCTTTAATGAAATGTTTTCATTGTAACAAATAAAAAAAAAATGTAATGGGCATTGAGATATAAAATCCCATTTTCCATAATAAGGTCATTCAAATAAATCTAGCATGAAAGAAAGCAACTACTCTGTGAAGTCCCAGCAGGAACTTAAGTGGAGAGTTTGAATTTACAGAACTGGTCTACATTTCTGACTGAAGTGCAATGTCTTCCCTGCCTCACCCTAGCAGAGAATGTTTTGAGCAGTTTACTGCAGTGCCTACAGATTTGCCAGACACTATTTCTGGGTCTGGGTACAGCAGGAATTTCAGCTATTGATGTGTCATCTGTACACAAAAACATGTGTTAATGGATGGACTGAGCAATTTAAGAAGTTGCAAAGTTAACCCTCTACAGGGAAGTCTGAATGTCTTTGAAATACTAGCTTGGCCGTAACACAGTTTCTCACTGGTAACCAGCCCTCCCTGCCCTTTTCTAACCCTACAACACCCTCTCCTTCAGAACAGAAACTTATAGGCTTACATAAATGTGTGATAAAGTCTTGTGGCGATGGCAATGCTTACTGTTTAAGGAGAGCATGTTTGCCTGTATTCTTAGCAACTCAGTGGTACAGAGTTCATTGATACTGTTTTAAAAAGTCTTTGATGCAGACAGACATTGAAAAGACTGCATGAGGAAATCTTTCAGAGCGTTCTGTTGTGTCTCTACCAGGATATGAACACAAGGAAATTTGCACAGGACTCAGGCTTGACACCCCACATTCAGACAAGTATGACAAAAATAATTCTGTCCCGGCTTGAGGGGACAGGGTGCACAAATAATGCTCCTATATCTACCCCAGCTGTGATTTATTTACTACGTTTCTGGACCCAGGTTAACACTTCATATGCCATGCAAGCAATGAGCCCTTGTGTGAAAAGATTTTCTGCACTCCCTTTATGCCTGATCAGTGTTTAACCGGGATCTGTCACTTCATCTTTGTTAGTGTCTTAGACATGCCCTTGCTTAAAACTTTCCTGAACAGAAATCAGTGCGAATCATACCTTTCCGAGAACTGGATGAATTTATTGAGTGGACCTAACACTTTCTTCCCATTTTATCCTCAGCTCTTTAGGCTGTCATTCCAAAAAACTGCAGTGAATGCTGCAAGGGATTGCAAGCCTATTGCTCCATGGTCTAACTCCCTCCTGAATCTAGATTTTAACTGTAAAACTTAGCACTAGAGCTCTGTGAATAGATGCCTAGAGTATTGCTTTAGGGTACAGTGTTATACCATGCTGATATGCCTTTAATGTGCTTACAGTAGGTGATGATCACAAGCTATATGTCAAAAACATCTTTACTAATGAATCCAAAGCGAGTCTGCCATGTGCTGCTGTCCAGCTACTTCATTTTTCAGAAGTGAAGGAGAGATCAAATATCTCATCACATCCTAACCCTCTAGCCCTTGTCCTGACTGGCTACACATTTGTACCAGTAGGACTCGACAACTCAGAGAATAGTGAGAGAAACAGATAAAACAGTATTCCCAGTCCATCTTTTTTTGCGTTGTACTGGCATTGTAGTACCCATCTGTTCTGGTGAAAGTACTTGCCCTTGTTCCAGACTGTTGTCCCAACTGACTAAGACACCCTCACCCTTTCCAGATCATGAGAACAGCTCATCATAAATACTGGAAAGCTACATTTCAGCTCCTGCTTTGTGAGTAGTCTATGTATCGGGAGACATGCTGAAGTACCAAACTGCATGGTTAAACAGAGGATGCTACAAGAAGATCTCTGGATGCAGAGAGGGGAAACAAGACTGGAGAAGGACTAAAAGACACAGAGGAGGAACCTATAGCGGGGAGCTGGATGTTGCAGTCGTTACATCAGGACATGGCTTGACATGGCTTGAATGTCCATAAACTGCATGTTATGGTGCTATGAATGTATCCTGAGAGTAGACAGATCTGTGTTGGAGAGCAGTGTTACTCCACCCACACGTACAGGAGAAGAGGTTGCACTCAAGTGCAGGGATCATTCACTGACTGTCCTAAAAATCTTAGTGTTTTATTAAATGCTGCTGAGATAGATGTTTGCTTAAGATAAGATTCCTCTCTTTTTTTTTTCACACTCCATTTTATTAATTTATTGATTCTCTATTTGAGGAGACTTGCCAAAAGATTAGTCAGCATAGTCCATATTTCTCATATATCCAGGATGATGTTGGCAAGGCAAATGGAGAGAAATTGATACTCACAAGTTTTGTAAAGAGGTCAGCTGGAAAAGGGCTGCATTGCTCAGGAAGATATGTTATACTCAGCTCACCTCCCTTTTCAGAGAAAGACAACTTCTCAGAAGTGCGAAAACAAGAGCCATTGCTCAGGCATGTGAAACATTTCTTAATGTTAAGGTGTTTTTTCCTTATGCATAATGAATGCTATTAATTTCTTCTTTCTTCAGTGAAACATAACCATCTTTCAATATTCTAGCAGGAAATCTTATTGACAAGTTCCCTGAAGTTCTTTAATTACTTTCTTAACAGATTTTTTTATTTGTAGCAACGGAAATCCAGCACATTGAACCACTCTGGCTTTCACTCAGTTAGGCCTTTGCCAGCATCATTCTTAGTGCACAGTGTGTGCCAGTTCTCCTCTACCTCCCTGGCTGATATACTTGCTTGCCTGCATAGGCTTATCACCTGCAAAACATAATACCTCTGCCTTCTGTCCCTCCTTTATTAGCCTCAGTAAATAATGATATCTCATCACCCATAAGCTCACCTAGGGACCTAATTTTTTATGGTGCATTTCTCTGTAGCAGTAAAGTTTGCATTGACATTTCTTCTCCATATGTCCAGGTGGGTTGTTTTGGTTTGGTTTGGCTTTTTTGTTTGTCTGTTTGTTTTGCAACTAGGGAGAAGAACAAAATACACAGAATTGGCCATGCTGTCAACAGTGTGGTCTCCTCATCTCCATCAGTTTATCCTCTTTTTACTACCTTCCAGCAAAAGTTAGTCTGATTACTCCTTCTCCTCTCAAAATGTTTTAATTGATTGCCAGGTACCTTGTGCATGCTTTCTTCAAGGCTGCTTATTCCCTGGACTAGCTGAGAGTATAGCTAGCACTCATGCCCTCTCTTTGAGTCACCTCTGGTTTCCAGCTGTTGTGATAGTTCCAGATTGTGGTAATTTTTGACATTGCTTTTCACTAAGCAAAACATGCTCCCAAATCTTCTTATGGGTTCCTTGTAGCTTGTACTATGTGTTAAGAGCCCAGAAGAGAACAATTCTGTAGCCCTGAAAGGATTTGGAAACAGCGAAGAAAGATGCAAGTCAAAAGGGTATGGTCTGAGAGTAAGGAATCCCAACCTCCACTAACCTAAGGGTCCACTAACCTAAGGGATTAAAGAGCAAGAGAGGAGGGTCTTAGAGTATCTCTGGTTGAAAAGAGGCAGATTACTGCTGGAAACTGGTTTGCACTGGCACCCAAAGCCTTTGCTATGAGTGCTAACAGTCTGCACAGACTGAGGTCCTATTTCAAAGGCCTAAACTCTGTCTAAACACCCGCTGCTTCCTACTGCAGCCTCTTGCTTTGCTTGTGGCTTCTGAATCACTGAAAAACATTTAGCTCTCCTCACTACCCCAGCACAGGGTTATATGTGGAATACAGACAAATATTTGCATGTCATTCTGCCTGCTCTTCAGATTTTAAAATGTCCATCACTTCCTACACCCGTGTACCTATTATTCTGAGATCAATGTGTGACCTCAGATTTTAAGGCCAGAAGGAGCTTTTAGATCATCCAGTCTGACCTTGTTTATGATTCAGACTTTATAATTTCATCCCATTCTGCCTGTATGTGAAAGCATAATGCACTTTCTTAAGTAATTGCTATGCATAACATGAGGTGCTGTGTAATTTAATAAATAATAATAAAGTATATCCAAATGGCACCTCAGTATAAAAGAAGGCTGAATTCACCTTGCAATATTATTGGCCAACTGAGAATTTCAAGCATTTGCTGGAAAGTTTAATGCAAGCTTTGAAATTTGGAAAGCATGCTTCTTTGTGTAAGAAATCCTCCATTTCTCATCATGAGTTTCTCAGAAACCATTAACATTTTTTATTTAAAGTAATAAGCTCAGAAGAAGGGGATGTAGCCATGAGATAATAGCCTTTGTGAAATCACTAGGTGTGCTGAGGTGAATCCATGGGTACTCAACATAATGACAGGATCATCAGCTAATGCCTACTTTTATAGAGTTTTAATATTCTAATCACTTTTCCAAGAAATAATCTTTATATTTAAAGGTATAAGGACAGTCTTAGAGCCAAAAATGTTAAAATAATATTATGTTACTCTACGAATCTTGTAGACAATTAGCTTTAATAGAACCTAATACACCAGTCTGATTCACTAAGACAGTGAGGTTTTCAGCTAAAAGAATTACAGAGGCTATGCCTGCTCATTATATTTCAGCTCTAAGCCAGTTCAGCTTCTCTTCCTCAGAGTCCTCAGGCTCCTCTGCTTGGTGTCTTGATTAGGAAGGCCAGGGAACCTGATGGTCCCTTGTGGCTGCCATTATGAGTAAGCCCCCCCGGTGGCTGGGGTTCCAGCATGACTGTGTAAGTCAGGACACACATATTTGACTCCAGACTCTCACTCCCACTTTGATCCTATACAGGAATCCCTATTCCCACCATCTATGAAACACAGATTAAGCCATGCCTGAGTGGCAGAAGTCTTAATGAAGTGATGATTATGCAGAAGGTTTGAGACCCCCACCAATACAAATATATGTACAAAATGCTGTCCTTAGATGGCCTGTGAGGAAAAAGTTGTTACTATTAAAAAAATAATTTCTTCAAGCACTGATAGTTTCTTGGCTGCCAAGGAGGAGTTAGCAAAATCTCATTTCAAAAAGGGGAAATTAGAGTTGGAAAATACCAATATATGCTACCATATACTGCAGAACCTACTATGTCAGAACAAATACTTCCCGGCTTTGCCAGCCATTTATTTCTTGCAGGTGGGAGTACACTGTTTCTGACAACTAATGCAATTCAAATTACAGAGAGAGTGGTTTTGTTTGCTTGCATGCCTTCTTGGTGTAGATATGCTATTCAGCATTCACTTCTCCCAGGACAGTCCCAGAAATATCAGATGTACAGCTTACTCTGACTATCTGCAGGTAAAACATCTAACGTGATTTAGAGATAGGCACCTCCATCTAACCTGATTTAGACACAGGCACCTCCAAGAGAATACGGCATCTCTGCCTGTTATGTCCCAACACAGGTGGGATAAATTACAGCTTCAAGAAGCCTAACAGGACTAAATTAGATCAGCTGCTTAACTTTTAATGGGTATAATTAGGTGAGGAGAATATTTTAATTTACCTTGAGGTGATAGTACCTCAAAAATGCTTTCTCATCCAGACCTACAGGAAAGTCTGCAAACACATATGTACATGCCACATCTGGTTTAAAAGAGCTGTCAGAGATTGTCCTCAGATATAAGCCAGTTTCCAGTTTGTCCAAATAGGCCTCTGGAAAGGAACTAAATGCTAAATTCATAAAATGACTAGTCAGGCTACAACCACTTAGCGAGTATCTAGTAAATACAATTGTTAAAAAGAAAAAGATATTTCAGGATGAGCAGGCAAACTTACCCTCTCATCATTTTGCAGATCACAATGTCATATAAATTTCATATAAATTTTCAAACAAGAAAGTTCATTGCATCTGGGATAAGGCTGTCTATGACAGCACAAGAAAACATGACCAAATAAGAGGGGTTTATTAACTGTATTCTATAACAAAGCTACAAAGTCATTTTACTCATGTGCTTTCAGATATGATTAAATAGTGGCCATGGGGTTATTTTCTGATTATTTCTGACTGAAAATTCAAACATTTTCAGTATTATAATGAGGATTTTACTACAGTGCTTGTGATACTACTGAGACCCAAGTATCCCTGTATTAAAGTAAGCAAGAAACATAATGTTACTCAAGTTACATTTTCCACTTGAACTGGCAATAAGATTGTGCATTCCTAAGCCACAAGAATAAAATCTTTGGAAACTAAAAGCAACCAACAGTACATACTGGGATGTCAATGATCCATAAAGGCTATATATAGATTTATATAGCAGATAAATACTATGCTGTCTTTAAGCGGCAAGTAAGTGTTTAATATTTGGATCCTATGTCAGATTTCTGCAGAACATTACTCTCCAACAGAGAGTGTAAAAACCTCTTCAGGAGGACAGCAAATCAAGAGACAGCATTCTCAACAACCAGGCAGCCAAGTCAACCACACGATTCAATGTTAGCCTCACAGGGGATCCAGTGAGAAGTTTGCAATGTAAAGGGACCAAGGAAATTATCTTGATTCATTCTGGCAGTTCCTGATAAACCTAAGAGACAGAAATACCACCAGTTCATGCCATAGCTGGCATTGCAAGTTCACCCTAGGTGCTCAGGAAAAGTAATCTCAATTGCTTCAGTATTTTTGCCCTGTATTCAGCTTCAGTTCATGGTGGCTCCCTATTATAGAATTAGTGACTGTCTTAAACAATGAATTCTTCTTTGGGCTTTTTTCTTTTCCTTTTCTGGCAATTTACTGTGGGATTTCCCATTGTCCCTTATGGCTAAATTAGGGAGGTATGCAGAGACTATTTCTGTTCTCCATAACCCAAGAGAGGTTAAGAAAGCTCATCACTGTAAAGGGCCAACCGCTTAATCTATTTTCCTTCTATGAACCTAAGCCCAAATCAGACTAATTTTTCCTTTAAGTTTTTTTGTCCTTCCTGTAACCTGAATCACTCTTGCTGCCATGCACAGAAGATCCAAACAAATGCCCCTTTCATCAGGACTTTTTCTCCTTTAAATATCAAGAGTTCCTTCTTTACAATATGACGGCCAAAATTGTATTACTGAACTCTCTTCCAGCTGTCAAACAATAAGTCTGAACAATCTTTGCTTCCAAACAGTGTACACATTCTAGTATTCACCTATTTCTCTCTAATTTTCACTATCTGCATAGCGATCAAGATGGTGATATCATGGGCTTTAAATTTACCAGTGGCTAAATTTTGTAAGCATCCTTGTGTCTGTTGTCAAACCTTTCTGTCTCCTAACCACTGAAGTTCACGTCTCAAGAAAGGTTCAGTTTTTGACTATTACATTATGCCTTTGCTATGTTTTATTTTGACCTGCAGTCTCTGGGCCGGTTTCCATAGAAGATGTAAGCCTGGCGGAAGGTCTGCCTCTGTCCTAGGCATGTGTTCCCATCTTCCAGCGGTGAAGTCATGCTTCTTCTTCCTCACGCTTCAGCGACCTCATGAACCTTTACACAGCTTCAGCAGGGAAGCATGCAGAGAGTTAGACTCAGACCATTCCTACCAAATTACCCCTGTCTGAAGACTTTTGCAAGACTTTTGAAGGGTATGGGTCGGGGAGGGAAGAGCTGATAAGTTTGTTGTTCGTAAAGGTCAAGCTGGATGTAGGGACACGTACTCTCACTGAGAGAGTCTGAGTGTAAAAGCCTGCAATCTGGCTACAGGGCTGCATTCCAGTAGTGAAGAAGGCCAGCTATGCTGGCCTGGAGGCCAAGGACTCTATCCTATTCCAGGCCCACTGAAATGCTAGTTTAAAGAATTAAATGGATCCTATCCAATGCATATAGTCTTGACTGGTCTATCACACAGAAATCTATTGATGATATACACAATGCAAAAATTTTTCTAGAACTATAACTTGAAGGACCTACGCATAAGCCTCTTGCCACCATGTGTTGAAATCTTATCCTTCATCAATGTTACCCACAACTGAAGTTAAGATAATGGCATTATTCATTATGGCATTTCCTGAACCAGTAACAAACCACAGACCAATACCTGGACAAAGGACATTTCACGGTTTGGTAATCAAGAATAGTGGTGTCACCTGGGCCTCACACATAGTCAAAGCTGAAAATCCCACAATCTGAAAGTGGTTAAAAAGGTGGAGGGAGATGAAGAGAAGAAAAGCTTTCATGTTTTATCATTTGCTGCTTTCAAATGTTTTTTTGCAGGAACAAGCTTACAAGGTACTGAATTCCTTAACCTTTCACTCTGTTATAAGAAAGATTCTTCACCTTTAAGTGCTGAGTTTATTACTTTAAAGAGTTAAAAACTGAATAAAATGAAAATGTAAATGATTTCCATTTTGTTTTCAAGTTATTTTATTTTGCTGTGATGCATAAATTTTAGGGAGATCAAATCATCATTTGATTCCCATACATTCACACACCAGTTTTGATTTGTGTTTTTTAAATCTACTTTTACTGTCATATCAGAAACTATGTATCTGCTATTTAGATGCAGACTATCTCATTGACTACTCAGCAATTCTATCAGCCCATGCAGCACCCTTATTGCAGTGATACATGCTTATCAATACCTCAGTAAGAACTTCCTGAAAAATTATTTTCCCCCTTTAGAAAATTTTAGCTTGTCATCATGAAATCAAACCACGATATGTTTTGATCAAGACTTCTAAAAAAATGAGGTTTTGTTTTCTCAGTTAAAAAAAATAAAAATCTGAAGCTTTCAAAAAGGTGTCTTTAATTTTAATACCCACGTGTCCTCCGCTGAAAACTAGTTTAAGAAAAGTAGGGGCACTCCACAATATGAAACACTAGACACATCCATTTTTCTCTAGTAATATAGACACTCTTTCTAAAATGCATCTCATTTCTTGGTGTGACGTGTGTTGAGAAGTTTGAGTAGGCAGGAGGGGATTATGGCATTTGTTTCTCTCCCCCTAATCTTATTTCTTCCAAAGATCAGGCTTTTGCTCAGGAGTACACTCTTCTCTTCAGGATATATAAATAAAGGGCAAATAGCCCCTTAGTGTGTGACTCTTGTATGGTGAGGTCAGCACTAGTTGAGAGCTCTCATCGATCTGTTGAGTCAGGCTGGAGAGTATGAAATTCCTCTTAAGTGTAATCCAGCACCCATTCATGCCCTCCGAAATCTTTGTCTTCACTGAGCACTCAAAACAGGGAAAGATAGGCAAATATTTATATAAAAAAAGATTTATTAAGGCTCTTTTGCTAGCATACACTGAACAAATTTTATTCCCAGTTATCTCGATGTTATCAGAATTTCTTGATTAATTCATTATTTTTACTACACCCTATAAAGGCAATTCAGCTCTCATATAGCTAACACACGACTCTTCACTTCCAAAACAGAGGAATTTGGCTGCCTATATAAACACTTCCTTTCCATCTCACTGTGTTACTGCTTGGTGTTATTATACAATTATTATATTATAATTATAGTAATTTTCAAAGAAGTTTACCCTTTTAGTTAGATATTGGTTCAATTTAGATCTCTGGCTTTGAAACTATTTTAAAAGTTCTGGATTTTTTTTAGAGAATTAGGGGGAGTACTGGGAACATGGAGTGTGAACCAGTTATACCCGGTTTACTTTCTCCAAATTTCTGAGTCATAAAGAGCAAACAAAGCAAGCTGTCATCATCATAGCCCCATGTTGTCCCAGTCACTATATCAAACAAAATAACCAGTGTTACCATTATATCATTATTATTAACTGAAGCAGTATTTGGAATTTTGAACAGAGAATGGGCAGTATTGTATCATGTGTTGCTGAAATACAAAATAAGATGCTTAAGCGTATAGGGCTTTTTTTAAAAAAACTGCTTACCTTAAAGGAGACAGTGGTTTAGCTTCTTAGTCTGAATCACCTACATGTATCTAATTCAGAAGATTTCCTGAGAGCGTTTTTTCTTTTTTTGTTTGAATTGGTTTGGTTTTTTTATAAGGAAGAAATAGATGGGGTTGTGAAGGCTGGAGGCTGCAGTGGCCATGAGATGGTGGACTTCTGCATCCTGAGAGAAGAGAACAAGGAAAAGCAGGATCACAGCCTTGGACTTCAGGAGAACAGTCTTTGGCCTGTTCAGAGACCTACTTTGAAGAACCCTATGAGTTGTGGTCCTAGAGAGAAAAGAGGTCAAGGAAAGCTGGTTGATTTTCAAGGATCACCTCCTCCAAGTTCAGGAATGGTCCATTCCTCTATACAGGAGATAACAGGGACCTGGATGAACAGGAAGCACCAGAAAAAGCCTCATACATAAAAAGGAAGCATACAAGAGGTGGAAGCAGGAACAGGTGACCCAGAAGGAAGATAGAGACACTGTCTCAGTGTGCAGGGAAAGGATTAGGAAAGCCAAATCCCATCTGCAGTTGAATCTAGCAAGGGATGTGAGGGGCAACAAGAAGGACTTCTACAAGTATATCAGCAGCGAAAGGAAGACCAGGGAAAGTGTGAGTCCACTGCTGAATGGGATGAAGGACCTGGTGATCAAGGCCACAGAAATGGCCAAGGTATTCAATGCATTCTTTATCAATAAGACCTGCCTTCAGGTATCCCAGGGCCCTGACAACAGTGGGAAAATCTGGAGCAAGGAAGACCTACCCTCAGTGGAGGAGGATCAGGTTAGGCAATGTTTAAACAAACTGGACATACACAAGTCTGGGATTTGATAGTATGCAGCCACGAGTGCTGAGGGAGCTGGCAGGTGTCATTGTGAGGCTGCTCTCTATTATCTTTGAACAGTCAGGGTGATAAGGAAAGGTTCCTGAGAACGGGAAGAAAATAAATGTCACTCCTCTCGTGGAGAAAGGCAAGCAGGAGAAACTGAGGAACTACTGGCCTGTCAGCCACATCTCAGTTTTACAGTGCAAAAAATTCTGGAAGCCATTTCCAAACCTATTAAGGAGAAGAAAAACACATTAAGGACAAGGAGGTGATTAGAAGAAGTCAGCATGCATTTACAAAGGGGAATTCATGCCTGACCAACCTGATAGCCTTCTATGATTCGATGACTAGCTCGATGGATGAGGATATTGTTTATCTTGACTTCCAAATCTCCCGTAATATCCTCATAGACAAACTGATGAAGTATTGGCTAGATAAGTGGACAGTGAGATTGACTGAAAACTGCCTGAAATGCTGGACTTGAAGGGTTATGATAAGCAGCACAAAGTCCAGCTGGAGGCCAGTCACTAGTGGTGTACCCTAGGGCTCAGTACTGGGGCCAGTACTGTTCAGCATCTACTAATGCAGCCTCCTGAGCTGCATTAGGAAGAGTGTTGCTATCAGGTTGACAGAGAAGACTCGTGCTCAACCCAGGTGAGACAACTGGAGTGCTGGGTACAGTTCCGGGATCCCAAGTGCAAGAAGGACATGGACATACTGGAGCAAGTTCATTGAAGGGATGCAAAATTTATTAAGGGTCTGGAGTATCCCTCATATGAAGAAAGGCTGAGAGAGGACTGTTTAGCCTCAGATGAAAAGGCTTGGGGGAAATCTTATCAGTGTGTATAAATACATGATTTAGAGTGGGGAGTAATGACAGAGCCAGACTCTACTCAGTGGTGCCCAGTGAAAGGACAAGGGGCAAAGGGAAAAAACTGAAATGTAGGAAATTCTGTTTAATCATAAGAAAAAGCTTTCTTACTGTGAGGATCACTGAACACGGGAACAGGTTTCTGAGGAAGGCTGGGAGGTCTCATCCTTGGAGATACTCAAAAGCTGACTGGACACAGCCCTGGGAAACCTGTTCTGGTTGACCCTGCTCAGAACAGGGGTTGGACTAGATGATCTCCAGAAGTCCATTCCAACCTCAACTGTTGTGTGATTCTGTGATACTGCCTAGGAAGTTTTAGTGCTAGAAAGTCTGATAGGTATTTTAAATGAAAGCACTGTGAATGCTGCAATATTTTCCACTTCAGGGGGCAAAAGGGAAAGAAAAATGAAAAAAATAAAGAAAAAGAAAAAAAGACTGCACCATCACCACCCTCTTGGGTGCCTCTCAATTAAAAACTGATATTTGTTTGAAGTAATTCTTTCAGAAATCCCAGTGTGACTGAGGCTGTTATAAAAGCTTTTGTTTACATGCATTAAATTACAACAGTTTTCCAAGAAATCTGTTTTCGTTCAGTTATTTACTCTCAAAAACAGGTTTCTTGAGACTGGGGAGAAGGCTGCTTGCGACCATATGGAATTCTCTGACCATCACAGCTTCCCCTTAGAAGTTCCTATCTACCTATCTTTTGCAAATGCAAATCTATCTATCTGAGTCTGTAACACTTTCCAAGGCAATAAAAGTTTATAATGCATTTGGAGGCCACTACACAAGAGAAATGAATACTTTCCCACCACACTCTCCCTTCTCTTTCACCCCCTCAAGGAAAATTGAAAAAACCCCGAACACTATACATGTGCACTTGAACTAAAATAGTATTGGTGGTTACATGAGAGTGGAAAAGAGAGAGTCCTGGAGCTGGAGCTAACTCCAGGCATTTAGTGGTCATAAGTATTATACAAGCCTGTAAATTAAAGAGCGTATAACTCATAAACCCAACGTCCCCCTCCTGTCTCTCTCTCTCTCTCTCTTTTTTTTAAATTGAAGCCAAATTCCACTTTCAACCAGCAGAAATTCCCCACCCCCACCGCCCCATTGTTGGGAATCTCTGGAAAGGCCAGATGTTGGTGGCAGTAATTCAGGGGATGGAGGAGCGCCTGCAATAACCACTGCCCTCTGGAGGAGGAGAGCCGTCCGCCAGTGCAGGCTGCAATGCACTGTATGCTTCTGTTGTGGTTTTGCCTAACAACAAATTGGGATTAAAACTGGAAACTACTTAATGGTGCAAAAAATTAACATAGCCCCTAAAGGCTTGGAAATTTAAATCTGAGTTTGTACTCACTGATATTCTGTGGCGTGTCATGTTAATTCATGCCCTATTTTTATGTCTAATTATGAGAAATGTTGCTTATTGTAGAAGGGAAAAATCTGTCAGATATGATCAATTCCTTCATGTCTAAGATAGTAGCCTTGTAGCCACACAGGCCTAGGATTTAAGAGAAACAAAGTTTTTAGGGAGTTGTAATTTCTTTCTTTTAGAAAAACTGGCACAGGTGGAAAAGCACATGCTTTTCAGGCACAGTTCTTCAGTTTTTAAACTCAAAGGTACTGAAATGTGTACAGATGAAGTAGGGCATAATTGATGAATATCTCTACTCATGTACTTAAACTGGAGAACCAAATTCAAACTCAATCTTTAACTAAAGATTCCCATGCTATAAATAAGTGGAAAAATAATGAATGATGAGCCAAGTCCTAAGTTGCTGAACAACCATAAAATGTCATAACTCTTCAGATTTACAGAAACATTTTCAGGTAAAAGTAAACCATAGTATTTCAGTTTTATAAACATAATTTTAATGCCACAAACAAAAAAATGTTTCCATATTTTACTTTTAAGTGCAGCTACAAAAAGTTAAATAAGAGACAAAACTGTCTTACCACAATCGTAATCCAAAGATTCCAGTGTTGGTACATGAAAACTTAAGACATAAATTGACTGTAAACAGTAGTAAAAATGATTGGTCCCTTTTTCATTGTGGTAGATGGAAATATAAACAACCAGCAAAAATGGCAGAAAAAAATTGATATTTTTTTAAATCTTTTTTTGTAAAAGGAAGAATTTTCATAATTGCTATGAGTTAACATACAAGTGTTTCTTAAAAAATCAAAGCCCTTGAAAAATGAGATTAAATAGCCTGACAAACAAGATCTAATAAAAATCATAAAGTTCTCTATTCCATCCAACTTTTAAGTCATCCATCATGATCCTAATACAAAATATTAATAGGAAGAGATTTGTTCTGGAAGAGTCTAATATTTAAAACAGACCACTTGAATTGAAACTTTCCAACATTCAGTCTCTCATTAATTCTTCCTTTCCCTCAGAAAAGCAGAATGGAGAGCCGTGAGAGCAATCAATTGCACATCTCCAGGAGGAAGCCTCCCTGAAGCCTTTTTTAACTGATTGTGCAAGTAGATGATCCACAGCCAACTTAGGATCGGACAAGATATACAGTCACCGAGAACAGCAGTACACCCTCCCTCCCCCAAAATCTTCATGGCTTCTCTCTGGCTCCCTCCGCAATGCAGAGCTCTACTGAGACCTCACAGACCACTCTTACACGCACAGTGCTCTCCAAAACCTGCCCTGACCTTTCTGGTTCCTCATCCACCTCGCCCTTACTGGCCTCCCTCAGTCCTCAACACCTCCCTGCATGCACTCCTTGTGTATTCTGCGTCATTATTACAAAATTCCATTTTGCTCTTTGGGGAAGCCTTGGAAAAATGGAAGTGAATGTTGCCTCCACAACTGAAAAGCCTTGAGTGGGTCCTGGCACTACATGAGGAATTGTATTATTCAGTGAGGAATGAGATCTGAAGAGCCCTATTCAGTCTATGAATCATTTACTCAAAAGACTACAATAGACACCAGGCAGAAAATAGTATGAATACAGAAAAAAAAAAAAATGGCAGCCTCAATCCTGCAAACACTTATGTGTGTACTTAATGTAATGTGGATGAATATTGATTTCAATGGGAGTGCTTATATGCATAAAGCAAGGCATATGCATGCTTATAGGATCAAGGCCAAGATTGTTAAGTACTGCAAGCTGAGCTTTAATGACTGATAAAGCAACTTAGAAATACACAAAAATATGTCACAGAAATATTCAGGATGCCTGGCTGGTTTCAGTGTTTAGAAAATGGTATCTCTGCTCTCAGTCTGAAATAAGAAAAATAATCTGTTAGTAAATTAATGACAATCACTTAAAATTAGAATATAATATAATGTATGAGCAAAAGGAACACACATGTGGCTGAATAATTCTACCTCCTGCTAGAATGCATCCATTTCTGTTAATATGGCAGCTATTGAAAAACGCACAAAAACATAACTGTTTATGTCAAGAAGGTGAATGATCCTCCCATTTGCAACCGCCAGGGAAAATTAAAGATGGAATAGAATTGCTCACAACAGAATTCATTCTGCAAGTATACAGACTGGGAGTTGGGAAGCCAATGGGTGCTCATTTCAGGCTCTTCTGTGCAGCTTAAACAAGCTCAGTTTTAATGTAGGTGGACATACTGGCCACACAAATTATCTCATGCTCTGCGTCGTCGTACAATTTGAAACACTGATCTAACATTTTACCAAAATTATTTTTTTCTTCAGCCTTCTGTAAAAAAGAATGGATGTGATATGCTTTGTGGAAACACACACTCTGGTTTCTTTTTAAATGGTCTCACGGAGGCTGTTTAATTGCATAACCAAAATGACAGTGCGGGACAGTGACTGGTAACTTAATGCTGGAGACTTTGAAAACCTTAGTCTTAATTCCCTTCTCAGTAACAACACAACTAATTTAGCAGTGATTAGCATGGAAAACAGACCCTCAGCTCAGCCTGAATGCCTAATTGATACTGTTTTCAATTATGGTGACCGCTCTGGTCTTTAACGATCCTGAGTGAGAACGCAGTGTTTGTGAGCAGTGCTGGATTGACAGCAGAGAATATTCCAACTTTCCAGACCCTACAAGCCACATACCTAAATCTTTTTTTAGAAGTGTATTGCATATTTCAGAAAGCCAGGCTGAAGGGAACTCTAGGAGTATCTCACAGGAAGGAGATGACAACTGTCTCCCAGGGAATGAGGCTTGGCTGAGCTCTTAACAAATGTGCACTGAGCCCTGTGGTGAAAAGGCTGTGCCATCTCCAGCCCTGAAGTTAGGTGGTGTAGCCCTGCCAGATGTGTGGTGCCCGCACTGAACAGTTCAGAGATGTCATGGAGGACTCTGAATGTGAGATGATGGATAAGTGTCCATTCAGACCTGGTCATCTCTACTAACATTACCAGCCCATGACTACCAGTACCTGGTGAAAATGGAGTTTTGTAGGAAACTTCAACTTCAGAAATCCCTCAAAGAGTTGTATGAGACCAGGATTCCTGCGCTCTTTCCACTTTGCTCCAGGATGACCAAAAGAACAATAACCAAATATAGCAGCAAATTTCTGGCTTTCCACCTACAGTGCCTCAGCATCGTTAGCCAAGGAGATAGAGTGTCCTCTACTGCACAGCCTGCTTATCCCTGTCTATCTAGGGGACTATTGTAGAGGCATACACTCACTTGCATTATTTTTGGCTCAAGGTAAGTTCTACTCTGGTCTCTAAAGACCTCGAGAGGTGGTTGCACTCTGACTTACCTTTTGTCCCCTCTTCCTGCCGTGTGCCTTCTTGAGGACATTTCCAGTTTTCCTTATTTGATTAACATCAATGCAACTCTGTGACCGCTATTTTACCAGTCTGCAATGCACTGAGTATAAGTACAAAAAAATAGTATAAAGAACATATTTAAAGGCAGAAAAGACCATGCCTTTTTTAGTATGTAAAGTGGCTATTTTAATAAAACTTTTTTCATACTGCCCAGTGCAGAATTGTGGTGCTTTTCTTCTGAAATTACACTTTAACATAGTGTTCTTTGCCCCAGCCCTACAATTTTCATCATGTCTATATTCTTCAAGAAAAAGAAAAACAATATAGGAACAGCCCAGGGGAATTAAACTGTTACCCCAGAGAAAACAGAAAAAAACCCAAACCCATACTTGTGAACTTTGAGGATGGGGCTTCAAAATAGTTATGTGCACTTTAAAACCAGATCTTCAGCTGATGAAAATCAGCATGCCTCCGCTGAAGCAAATGAAATGATGCCAAAACACGCCAGGCGAGTATTTGACACTCAGTTGTGCACAGCAATTCCCTGGTCTGTGGCCACTTTAGGAACAGTTGAACTGGCAGTTTGCTCAGGCAGGTTTTCGACTTGTCCGTGGAACTGCAAGAATTTTCTCACCTCTAAGTCAGCGTGGATCTGCAGCCAACATCTTTAAATATCCATCCCAATCTCATTCAGCTCAAAGTTGTATATTAAAATAAAGCAAGCCCTAAGATGAATTAGAGGCGAAGGGCCTCATTGAACACTTGAACTCTATGTGAGGCTTTCATTGACATCAGTGTGAGCTGTGTCTGCAAATCGGTGGCCCCCCTTTGTTATAGAGTAACAAATCTTTAGCACACAGCCTGCTTCTGACAGAGCCAAAGTCTTCCTTTGAACAAGCACATTCTTCCTTCAGATTCACGCAAAGACATCAACCAGCGTTGCCAGATGACACGCTCAGAAAATCAGGATGCTGTCTTGGACCAGTAAGGCAGAGACTGATTGAAAAGCACTGTGCAAATCTGGAAAAATCAAGACTTTTACTACTTATCTGAGATATTGGAAAAATACCTCCAAAATAAGAGGTACCATCCTCATTTTAATTGTGGTAACTAAATCCTAACACTCACTAACTCATAGCAACACCAGTGACAGCAGAAATGTGTCTGAGGTGTAGGCAAAGAGTAATGCAGGGTCATAATTCAAATTTCTCAACATGTACGGTTAAGGCCATATTTTGCAGGAACTCATTTAAGCACTTATAAAAGGATAAGTTTTTTCAAGCATGCGAAGCATCCAAAAACTTCTGTTCTGGCTTTGTCTGTAACTAGATTTTCCGAAGGTCTCTATTTCCCAATGCTGAGAACATTTGCAGACCTGAGTCTCAATTTGAACATTTCTGAAATGTTGACTGTATAATGTAACTTACTCAGTCTAGAAAGGTACATAGCTCTGCTTTGGAGTCTAGTAAGTAAACCCCAGTTACAGAGCACACATTGCTTACACATGAAGAAAATGTCTTTTGTTCTCTGAACTTCTAACCATGAAATGGTTAAAAATATTGAAGGGCCAGAACTATCAGCACTGAAAGAGAGAGAGAGAATGGAAGGAGGAGTGTGGTACTGCATTTTGCAAGCTCAGCAGTTCTTCAGATGTGGTCTGGCATCCAGTTCATAAAGTCAAGCAAATCTGCTCATTTTAGTCGTATATACAGACACATATGCACCAGCAGAGTTATATACATAGATTTAAAACTCTCTGAACAGTAAAATAAAGCACTATCATGTACATCTTTCAGAGGTCAGCAGAAACAAACAAATGAAGTTTAAAAAAAATCATTGCTTTGTAGTATTTCAGCACAAAATCATTAGCTGAAAGTTTCAGGTATGTGACAGCTATGGTAGGCTTTCTCTAAGAGGACACTGCTGACGATATAATTTGAACTTTCTGCTTCACTTTGAGTTTCTCATGATTATATTTTTTACTGGAGCTGATAGGAACATGTTAACAGAAAACGCTTTCATCCAAAACCCACTGTTTTGTCAGAGCAAAGTCATTTCATTGAAACAGAGTAATTTGAAAATTTTTTGGCTAGAAACTTTTTGAGGTCTCTCTTGTTAATTCTGATTAGGGAGAGAAAAAGAGAAAAGCAGATGGAGGGGAAGAAAACCAGAGGAAGAGAGAAGGATGCATCGGCACATTCATGTAGGAAAAAGAATTTTGGCACACTTCTGGGCAAATGGATGTGAAAGGAAGAAGCAAATTCCAGAATGTTGAAATAGAGGCATGAAATTGTATTTTTCTCCCTAGGTCGGCTCCAGTTTTTTCTTATTGGAGTGCAGGATTTCTGGTTCTTCTGTGTTCCTTCTTTTAAATTGTCTATGGAATGTGAGATTTCTTGCACTGTGCCAGATTCAGCAATGCCCATGCAACCAGACATAATACAAATGTTAGATTGACCATAACAGCTATCTAGAACAAGTTACAGCAGGGACAGTATTTTTTTATCACTGCGTGGCAGGAAAAGAAATTGTTCAAGTCTTAGGATTGGGTAATAGGATTTGAGGTGATGACTAGGGATGCTTTTTCTAAGCAACATGAAGATATCCCAACTCAACAGTGGGGGATTTAGTGATAGACTGTGAGGTGAACAGGTAAATCTCTGCTGGTTGAGAAAAATGTGTGGCTTATCAGTGTAGACAGTAGATCTCATTCCCTTTGTCTTTTTGTCAAATAAATAATGAAAGCAGTATTTTTTAATGCAAAGGAAAACAAGATGTTTGGTAGATCCCTCTCCAGATTGGAGCTCTTATGAGAGATTTAGACAGAGTGAAAATGTGTGTGACTTTCTCAGCCTGCATGAAGCAGCATCTGATTTTTCACACTTTGTCATGCCAACTTAGAGTAATAAGAACCTATTGTTCCTACAGAAAATGGAAAATAGTATCTAACAATAAAATAAATGTATCTTTGGCTGAGAATGCCCACTGCCATGTTTTGGGTCATTCACATGAGCAAAAGTAAAGGTTGTTTCACAGCCCTTCTGTAGTGTGTTTTTTCCACCTCCTTGAAGCAGAGGAGTTATGTTGTGCTACCTAAAGTAAATGTGGGAACTCAAAGCTGCTGCACTCTTGGCATAGATGGGCCCAAGGGAAGCCTATTCAATAAGTTTTATCCTGCTTAGAGCATGTTAGCAACTATGATGAGCCATAGCCTTTTTTCCGATCTATTTCCCTTTCTGTCTAATGTCCATTATTTGTCCTTTTTACAGCTCAGTGTCAATGAGTATCATATGGAGATTGTCCCAGTCTTACAGTAAGGATTCAATTCCTAACATTGAAAAAGAACAGGGGAACATTCAGCAAAAATGATAGGTTGTGAACACAGCATACTCTTTGCCAGAGGAGCTCATTACCACAAGGTCACTGTGGCCCAGGGGCTGGACAAGATTTAAAAAAGGCTGGACATTTTCAGGGTGAACTAATACACCAAGATATATTATTCCACGTGTGTGTGCATACGTATTTTAAATACATACATGCATACATATGTATGTATATGTATACATAAAAGAAATATGTGAAAAGCAAGGCATGATTCAGAATTGAAACCAATCTGTATTGAGACTAAGGAAGGCACTTTATTGGCATTGATTATTCCTCAACTGTCCTGTTGTGCTTTCTCCTCTAAAGCAGCCTGCACTGTCTGTTGAAAAAGATCATTTCACATGCCTGACCCTGTATGCCATCTCCTAAAAGCTCTCAGCAAAAAGAAAGTTCTCAAACTTCAATGAAAGAACCCGAGATCTGGGACATACTCCTACCATGGTACAGTCCCTCTGCTTTAGCCACCATTCCTTGTAAAAGGGAAGAACCTCAGACCTGCAGCTTATGATAGCCAAAACCATAGAGACTTCTTGGCCAGGCCAGATCATGTCTGGTTTGTTAGAGCCCTGAATCCTTCATGGTGTTATAATACACACCGATGATGATGATGGTGATATCATAGACTTAGAGATCAGTTTAGGAAGCTTGCTAAACCATGGCATTCTTTATAGCTCATGCTTCACACTTCCACAATACAGGCAATAGGGTGAAAGTCGCTCAGGGCCACGCTGCTGTAGCAGAGCTGAAGCTCAGGCTCTCTGTAGACCCTCTTCCCTTGTAGCTTGTCACTCCGGGACTGTTGATGCTAAGACACTACAGATTTCTCTCTATCTAATATAGAGTACCCTGATGTTACCACCTGGGCAGGTGGGGTAGAGATAGGCAGACAGTGCAAGGGGAGGGAAGGGCATGGCTGGACCAATGCCTGGCGACAACAAAAACCACCCAAGGCTTTCCCCAGAGATCACTCACCACCCGTACTTCAGTCTAAGCTTGTGTCCAAACATTGTTGAGATCATATTCAAAATATACATAATCTTCATCCTAAAACCTTTACTTATTGTAACTAATGACAATTTTAAATTTAGTATCTTGCATCTAATTTTTCTATTTGATGAATTACTCTCTTTATTACCAGATTGAGGTCCCCCATAAACTAGCTGCAAATTATCTATTCATACTTTCTTTTTCTTCTATTTCTTTTCCCCCACAATGCAATTCTCTGCTGTACAGCAATTGTATTTGCCTGGGACTATGGAAAGAGTTAGGTAAATCAATTTTAAGCAAACCATATATTGTATGCTTATATAGTTTCATTTCCAATAAATAACCTGGAATAGCTAGTCAACTTTACATGCAATCTTAATTTGAGTTTCATATGCATAACGGAAGCAAGGAAAAATGGGTCAGACTTGAGGAGGGAAGAAAGATTATACGGCTACAAGCACAGTGCGATGTAAACTCATTTACAAGGGCATCTGCATCTGTATGTCCAGTCAAGTGGCACAGTGAATTGCGAGGGGATTATTGATTTCAAAATGACTTAACTGCAGTCATGCAGTACTGAGAATACCTTATTGCTTCCCTTAGCTTCATGTACCAATTTGATCATATTTTGTGTATGTCTCAGCAGTCACATAGGTAAGTCCTGAAAATAAGGTGATTAAAAGGGCAACAACCACCAAAAAAAAAAAAAATTAAAAAAAAAAAAAAAAGGAAAGCAGTCTGTCACCACATAAGAGATCAGGTTTACTCTTTATTTTCAAAAGCCACAAATAGTGCACTTATCTTTTTGAATACCTCTCTTGAAACAATTAAAATGCAACTTCTTACAGCAATGCTGAACAACAGCCCTCTGAAAATCGGGTCCCATCTAAACTGGAGCCACCCAAACAAATTTAGATCACTTTTAAGGTTTGAATTTTTTAACTTCCACAGTCAGCAAGAGTACAACTTTCTGAATGCGTGCTTAATATGGACCTAAGAAAACTTTGAAATGGCCCATCGCAAGCCTTTAAAACATCCACATTTAACTTTTTAAAACTATATTTCAAGAGAAGGAGCAAGAAATAAGCACCATCTCCCCTAACATATGGATTAAAATTTTTACACTGAAAGTAATTAAAATACCATGACAAATTAAGAGCTGATAAAAGGCCACAGCTAAAGATTTATGATCTTTTTTTTACGCATCTTTAAGCTTTACCAAATGTACAGTGCTCCATGTACTTAATCTCTAACATCTGAATCCAGTTAGCAATGATTTTCAACTAACAGGGTGTTCCTTTGCATCAAAATGTGTAGCAAGATCTCTGTGTTACGCATGTCATCTTATGACAGTCAGTTAGCTCTCTTGCTGAAGTGCATTAGGAAACTGTTTTAAAGAGCTTGCACCTTTTGTCAGAGTGGTTAAAAAAACCCCCAACATTGTTTAACAGCCCTGTATGTCTTACCGTTATACTCTCCACCTTTTGCAAAGGTCAGGGAAGTGTCATTTTGTGACTGTACTAATTTATTCAGAAAGCACAGCTTAACTCTTCCTGTGACTTGTTAAAATCATGACAACACCATATCGGGTGGGGGGGGCAGGATTCAAAAGTGTAGACAACACACGTTTAGTGAGTAGCTTTTTACTTGTGTCTTACATCAATCACTCCTGACATTTCCAAGGAGAAATCCTATCTGGACCCTAAAAATCTATTTCCTTTTCTCATGACAGCTGTGATTAAGGCAGGGCAGCTTGTATCATGCAGTTCGCTAATGATGAAGGCAGCCCTTCATGTCAACTTTCTCCTTAAAGTTGCAGTTATCAGAAATATTCCAATGTGAAATATTTCCCCTTTTATTTGTTCCGTGCACATTTCCAATAAAAAACAGCTTTATTTGGGTGGTTTACAAAACTATCCCTACAGGTCCACTGCAGCCAGTAAGAAATCAGACCTTCTGGTTTCCAAAAGGTAAAGCTGGTTGCCTCTCAGCACGGCACCTGGTATTTCTAAGGAATAGAAAAGGAATCATAGTGCCAACTTGTCATCTGGAGCCACCCTCGCATTGCTTTTTATAATGTGAATGGGACGTGAGAGTAGTTCAGTGCCTCATGTTATATTAGTGTTCTGCTCAGGGCAGTGTAGACTCAAATCTCATTAAATATGGTTGTTTGAAATGACTTAGACATTGAATGGCATTGGGTCTGTATTATCAGCACTTACAGTAGGTCCAGAGGCTCATTGTCTGGGTTGTATCAATGCACAGTTTCACTACCTTTCTTCACTTATCTGAGAAATACCCACACTAGTTAAAATTAGAAATGCTCTGACAGTGGATTATCTGCTGCTCACTCCTACCCATAGGTGATGGCAAAAAGCCCTGCTTTTTATTGAGTTAATAATTACCAATCTTTTGGGGAAAGAAAATGATCTATCTTTATATTTCTGATATAATGCAACACAGGCCTCCTTGTCACATGATTCAGCACTCAATAACTAGACTTCAAGAGACAAGAACAAGTACTGTGCTACATTAGAAGTCAAAAAAGCTCCCTCCTTTCCCCCTCAACTCTCGCTAGGCTACTAAAGTTTATACCAGGGCCATCCACTCGTTACTGAACACTTTCCAGCACTTCAGCTTTAGAAGTTTTTCCTCCTCTTTATGAAGGGCACTGTAATTCTGTTGGGCCTCAGATGGGTTTTCAACGTCAACCTGAGGTCAAGTGTGTGAATCTCAAGACAAGATCAGGACACATCTGGAGGGCTGTGCATTACTGTCCTACCCTATTAAAAAGCAGCAACAACAACAACTGCTTAGGAGTTCCTGGGGCTGAGCCTGACAGCAAAAACAGATGGATCGCACTTCAGGATTTAATTTTCAGGTGTGATTTCCCCCATGCAGATGAATGGTTGGCACAATTTATGATCTTAAAACAGGTTAATTTTTTGAAAAGTCAAATTCTGTTCTAAGATGTACAAGACATCATAAAAAGTTGTGATAGCCTCTTGTGTGTGACATACTGTACTGTGGATCACGAACTCTGTGTGATGCAATATCTCCATTGGAATAAACTCACAGAACCCCACTGACCAAGGAGTGGCTGTGACAATTTGGATAGCTGCTGACCTGGCTGCGCACCCCACACCCACGTAATAGGTTTGCCTCCTTTTACCCATTAGAGCAAGCAGCAAACCAAAGCTCATCAACATTATAGCATGTTCATAGGTAACTACTAACTCTGACACATTTTTAGACAATGACAATTGAAAACAGGAAGCAAGAAAATAACCATTCAAAAATGATTAGGTTCTAAGTGACTAGTTTACATACTTGCCTCCTTACATGTGGATCATAAAAGTTATGCATTGTTTATGGAAGAAAGCCAATGCCTCTTAAACATTATTCATGACAAAATTCAGCCTGCCAGTCAACCACATACCACAGTTCAGGTGAATTTAAAGCCTAGGGCTTGCACAGGTTTTTTGTTGGGGTTTTTTTGTTTGGTTTGTTTTGGGTTTGGTTTTTTTTGGTGCTAGAACTATGTACATGCTCTGAGTATGAATATGTAATAGAGAGACTGCTTGCTTAAATACATTCACCCCACACACTCACACCTACACACACACACACATACACTGCTTCATGCATCATTATTATACCATAGGGGTAAGCAAAAAAAGAGAATGAATCCCTATGTATTTGCCTGAAGAAAATGGGCTTAGTTCATAAAAGCCAGCAATTAATCCCGATGAGTTGTCTGCACTCTATTTCAAATTCTGTGCCCAAATGTTTTCTGAAGTTTCCTCTTTCCACTTGTTCTCGATTAGAATAATTTTTTAGATCGTATTTTATTCACTTAAATACACTCTCCTGAAAGTTGTGCAAATAGCAAATATCAGACCAAATTCCAGACTCAATGATACATCTTTGGATTTTACAGTAATGCTATAACCCCTTTTTTTTGCGTAATCCTCACAAGGTCCTGGAAGCCAACATGTGTGCCTTGCACTTTGGTAAAATAGGTTTGGCTGTCATGCACACCTGTGTAATGACTGTTGGAGAGATGAAAGCACAGATGAGACATAAGCAGAGCCTAGATCTATAATTCCTTTCCTTTTCTGCTTCAGTTTTACAATAATTCAACTCTCCATGACTCCATCCTGTTTTTACAGTGGCCCATGTGGAAACACAAACTATTGAAACAGTCAGATCCATATCTGCAGTTGCCTACCTTTCAAGTAAGTCAAGGGAAGCCGAAATGCAAAAATAAACAAAAAGTATCCAAGAAACAAGTTTTTGCAGCAGGCTAAAGAAAAGGATTATAATTTCATTAACAGCAAGGTCTATCAGTTGTCACTTAAAAAAAACATTTGTCAAAGAATTACCATCTGGGACATACACTTTTTAACAGTAATTGGTGTGTGAAGAGTCTATATGATCTTAACTCCCTTAAGTTTATTTAAGCACTATCACACTTGTGCTGGATTTAAGGTGAAATAAGTCTTTTCTAAGTAAGTATTACACATTATTCTTCTTTTCCTGTTGTACCTGTTATTCCTTCAGTTAGCCACATGTGTCAAAGCTAGACTTAATGATCGCTAGAGTTAATGATAGCTAACCTTCAAGCAATGTCTGTTAATTTTATCTGTCTGTTTCTGGATCAAGATAGAGAGCAGGGAACTCCCCATTAGCTAATATATCCTTCAAGCTCAAAAGCTGAAGAACAAAATACAAGGGAGAGATAGACTCATCTGAAGTTTTCTTATTTCTGTGGGAGATCTGCTAATCAAGTAGTATCATGTAGTCATCTGCTCCAGCCTGCATGAATTAGAAAAAAACATAATTATAAAGTAGGAAAAAAATGGAGTCCTGTTTATTCCAATAAAGAATCAGAAAGTTGAAGCTTTCAGAGTATTTCTTTCTTTTTCACTTTCCCCCGACTTTCTTATAGGAGGAGGAGGATTCCCAGTTTGGAGGAAGAACCAACATTTAAGGGAAATAACCTCAGAGTTTTTGTTATGAAAAGGAAAGGAGCTCTTCCACTATTTTCAAGACCTCTGGTCTGGAGGTTGCATGAACAAATAATAAAGCCAAGGTAGTGACAGAACTCCCCAACTTGCCACACAGTGACCAAACAAGGATTTTTCCCCAACCCAGTATTACAAGCAACAAGTATAAGTAAAATTTCTTTAACAGAGCACAATCATTTACAAGTGTCACTTGCAAGTCATTGGTGTCAACCCAGAACAGCTAAAGGAATTAAGGGTCCACAAGACTTTTATTAAAATTTAAAATGCAAATAACATCCTCTAACTTTTGCGTTCCTTCAGATGACTTTTATTCTTATCAACAATAACATCTCACCAAGAATGCCCTAGACATACGCAGCAAGGCAGGAGAGAAATGTCCTTCCTCTACCAACAATACAGTTTTACATTCATAAATGACACATAGGCAAGATTTTCTGAAAATAACAAGCAGCTCCAGGTACCCAACTTGTGACAATTAAAAATAATCTCATTTTC
Organism: Ciconia boyciana; assembly: GCF_034638445.1. Taxonomy (NCBI): domain Eukaryota; kingdom Metazoa; phylum Chordata; class Aves; order Ciconiiformes; family Ciconiidae; genus Ciconia; species Ciconia boyciana. The sequence continues at coordinate 56,697,995 of NC_132939.1, read as the reverse complement.
AAAGTGCAGGTGCTTGAAATCTTAAATTGCCTCCTTCCTCCAACCCTGGCCACCTCAGAACTGAAGTGCCCCCAACTTATTATCTACATTGAAAATTGTGCTCAAAATGACTTTCATCCCAGTTAATATGGAACACAAGTTATTTGCAAGGCAAGTTGTGTATCACAGCTACACCATTTAACCCTTAATTTTAAAATGACAGGCACAAGATATTTCTGACCTACATACAGTAGGCTTAGAACCCCAATACCAGAAATATGCTGGAGAGTTACAAATGCACATGGCTGCATTTAATAAAGGGTTAAAAATAAACTTTTGCTGAAACAATATACCTGTGCAGCATTTCCAATATGTATAATTCTCTTGAAGGACTGCAGCCATTAAGTATCTTCAGCTAAATTTCTTGGCCAGTAAAAGCTGACTCAAAGTGAGAATTAATAAATACACTCTAAAGCAGACATCCTCTTGCCTATGAGCCCACTCAACAATTTTTCTTCCATCTGAGTAATTCCCATAAAGAACATTGTGACTTGCACTAATTAGTTAAATTGTCTCTTTCCCCCGCTCTTTGTGTTGAAGTAGTTGCTATGTTGTAAAGTAATTGGTTCAGGGGTTAATCCCTGGCTTCCTTTCTGTCTCAGAGGCAAGTGTATACAAATATGTCCACTCTTTAGAATGTTATCACAGTGCCCTCTCTTGTCAAAAGTAAATCAGGAGGGACTAACAACAGATAAAGGGTGTGGGATTTTTTTCTTTTTTTTGTGAGGGGGGAGGGGGGAGGGAGATGTTTTGTTTTGGTTGGCTGTTTTCTGAGTGTTTTTTTACATGCCAGATTCAAATGTAACTTTCTCTCCAAAGACTCACTAAGCAGAGACACCTTAATGAATTGCTCAAATGTGTTGCTAAGCTGCATACGAAGAACAGACATTCAGGAAACCGACACCAGTATCACATATGTTTCATAGCATCACGTTTTATCCTTAACCCTGAAATTCAATTATTTCCTTTAAACTGGAACAATAATTACGAGATTAATCCATGCCTATGATACAAATTCACTTAATTTGTCCGCAGTTGCTTAGGAAATTATAAACTTTCGAGTGTATAAACACTTGTAAATGCTGGTAATAATTCAAAGACTTGCGAATGGGAAATTTCCATGTCAGTAGGTTATGTCAGACAAATTTAACAGGAAATAAAGATAACTACAAATGCCCATTTTCTTTTAGTACATAAAAACAGTGGCATTTTCAACCAAAAAGAAGACTGGTTTTATTTGTGAATTCTGCAAGGTAAACTTGCCACAATGATGATGTGTAAAATGAGAAGGAAGATAGATAACATGGACTGACACACCTGAAGGAAACAGCTCCCTTTATGGAGAAATTAGGATTTAAGGTATAGTCTTTTCCCTGGGCTTTTGTTGGAATACAGAGAGGTGGACATGATTGAAATTTGCATTTAAATGGAAATGGTTAAAGGTAAAGGCACAATGTTTAGAAAAATGAGAGTATCCATTTTTCTAAGAGGGAAGCATACTGTTATTGTATACCATTAAGGTGTCACAGAGCCTAAAAATGTTTAGAAATATTAGACACTGCTACAGAACAAAGAACAGCAAAATGCCATTTGGAAATGACTATACACTGTGAATGAATCTGACCGAATACTACATCATATACAATTGTCTTGAATGTTTTCTGCTGCCATTACCTAATGTGAGTCCTGTTCACTAAACAGTAGAAGATCTATTAGATAGCTTTCTGCTACTTTTCAACTGCAATATAATCCAGAATCCATTCATCATTCTATCCTGGTGATTTCTGCAGGTCTTTCTCCATAGGACACCACCAGACCCTAAAATGTTTGCCTGGTACACTTTCTGAGAATGCACTGTGAATTTTAACTGTGTCACATGAAAACCCTGATGTGTTTCCGTGATACCAATGAGGAAATACACATTTTGCTGAAGATAATGAAATATAGGATGCAACGAGTCATGGAATTGTTCAAATCTCATGTTGATTGGAAAATGCCTTAGCAAATATTTGTGTGTGAATCTGAGACAGACACAGGAAAATATTACCAAGAGGAATGGTAGAAGACAGAGAATTCTTCTCTGCCTTCCTTTCCCGAACAAGAAGATAGCAAATAAACCTTGCATATGTGCAGACTATATATTGATACACACAGGCACAAATACACGAAAATTCTATATTTAAGTAGACAGTATAATGTGACATGAAGAGATTTACTTACTAAGTCATCCTATTTTAGAAGATTTGGATCTGTTCACACCTAACTTTTTAAAGCAAGTGAATAATTATGAGACTTGAAAAGATTTTGGGGTTTGACTTTTTTTCACTATTATAATTTTCTGCATTTCTCTAGCCTTTTTCTCTCACCTTCTCTAGCCTCTTTCTCTCACTAGTTCTACAGTGATGTTAACCCTCTACTTTAAAATAGCATTGGTGCAGCTAAAATCAGAAGGTACTGAAATCTCAGTCAGCAGGATCATTTTCAGAGCATTTCTTATCTGGGAGAAAACAGAAAAGACCAGAATTGTCTGCAATAAAGCTCCAAATAGATACTAGTCTCAGATATCACAACCCAGTTCAGATTCATACTTACCCCAAATCTGCTAAGGGATTCTAAGTCTTTCTTAGCCTTCCTGGATCCATAAAGGTGAGGTCCATTTCATTCACCTATCTTTTGTCTGTACTGATATGAAGAACTTCCCAGCTTTTCCAAGGCAGTAGCATTTTGGGCTTTTGAACTCTTCTTCAGCTGAGGGAACTAAACTCCAGTACTTGCATGGGGTTAGCTCATGGGAGACAGTGCTTCTCCCACCACCAGTCCCTCCTAGTCTCCCGGAGTCTCCTGATAATAATAAAGCCACAAAAAGCTGCCCATCTGTGGTGTTCATGATAGAAATACAGGCAAGGGAAGGATGTTTTGTCATTGTCCTGTTGGGTCGGGATAATTTTGAAGAACAAGATTCATTTGCATATCCTGGCCCATGAAACCAGGTTTATGGTTGTTACCTGCTAAGCTACCAGAATATATTGATATATCAGCTCCAGACTATACCTGTGAGGTTCTCTGTTTACAGGAATAAATCACTTATCACTGAAGACAAATTTTAGCTATTTGCGCACTCAGCAGCAGTGGTGGTGTCAGCTGACCATTTTTGCACTCTTGATACCAATGGAGATTGGTATTATACTTGAGATGGGAACTTTACTCAGTCTTGGATGTCTTTGGTAAGGCAGTTAGCAAAAACACAGTGCCGACCGCAAAGGCACCTGATGAAATGGTAACATCTTCAGCAAGTACTAGACTTACATCATCGTTGAACAGTCCAACAGAGGAGGTGGAAGTTTTCTCTGGTCTTTACCCAGAGACTCAGGTGCCCAAGAGCTAAGAGTTATTTATTTCAAGGCTTTGTCACCCAGTTCCCAGAAAACTGGATACAAATACACACCATGGGCACCAATGGAGTCAGATCAGTCCCTTTATGATTAACTGTTTTGGTCCTTGCACCACTGGTTTCAGTAGGACTGACCCCTAGAATGAGCCAGACAGAGCTGCAGACTCTTAAACTAGGTCATTATTGCTAAGAAAAAAAAAAGGCAAAAAAAGGGAATCTTCAAGTGAACTCAAACAGATGGGCTCCTCCATAAGAGTCCACATTTTTATTTAAATGTCATGTATACCCCACATGAAAAGCAACATAGATCAAATATATACATCTCCACCATTAAAGATTCCTTTTTCATACACCTGTGAGTGTTTCCACTTCCCAAGACTTCAACTGTCTGCACTGCCAGGGACCAAAAATAAAATTGTAATTGAAATACAGATAAGATAGATAGAAACCTTTAATTTACCTTCTCCCTGAGCAACAGGACTTTTCCAGCTGCATCTGATATACTTTTCTTTTTCATGCCTGGGCTGGTGCAAAATTATCTTATCTTTAGATAAAATATTTTAGGGATTTGGGGATTTTGTGTGCCTCAGGACAAAGGACAGTGTTTGTGAGAAGATCACTGCCCTCTTTTTGAGGCGAAATTCCACCCTTATTGAAATTTCAGTGTAACAGAAAAGTATGCCATTTCATTACCATACTATCTGTCATACACTGTAGTCACTTTTACTACAGGAGTGCTTGAACATCAACAGCTGAGTGTCAAAAAGAACTGGTTGTAGAAAATGACGTGTATTTTCCCAATAAATCCACTGGTCATTTTTTTAAACTTTTTAATTTTCTCATCGAAGTGGACCTTTTTTTAGCATACCACAGAACTATATGCAAAACTCATTCCAGGAAAATACGATTATGCTATAACTTGCCTATCTGATAACATTGATTCTTTCAATATACATTTGTGAATCAATAAAGAATAAAACCATAAAGCACTGAAGAGAGAGGACAATGGTATGACCCTCACTCAGGACTGAAAATGAAACATTTTCTACTGAATCAATGAATAGGTTGGAAATAAACTCCTGGAAGCAACTTTTAATGAAAATATCTGTCTGCAAGCCTTTTCAGCTAAGCAAAATACAGACCACAGCACCATTCTGTAAATATGGTAAACCCAACTTCGGAAGAGTTATGCTGATTTATAGCACCTGATGATGCTAATAAATAACTGAGCTCTGCTTAATTTAATCTATTTCCTGAGCAACATTTTCAGTAGTGATTCTTAAGAAGTAGTTCCATGCTCTCTCTTTATTTATTGTTTTGTAAATATAGACACCTCTGGTGTAGGTAGGTTAGGTCTTTTCTTCATGTGCCGCATTCTGGTTAACAATATCATGGACAATTCAAAATATGTTGCTATGACAAACACCAGTTCCTGGTTTTGAAGGGCAGTGGCAAGAGGGGTTTAGTAACTCTGTCTTAGTTCACGTCATACATGTGTGCAATGCTGTATCTGATCAAAAACCCCCTGCAAAGCAGTGGGAAGAACAATACTGAAACACCTAGGCTGGGATTGCTTGATCTTTTCAGGTCCCAAAGCCACTATTTCTGAGTTATCTGCATCTTCCTGTTAGACATGGTACCAGAGGAGCATCCCTTCTTCCCATCCCCACCTACCTCAATTCCTCTTTATTCCACGTAATAGAAATAAGAGTGTTTTAATTATTAAAACCTTGAGGAAAGGATAATTATTAATTGCTTTGATTTGTACAGCACCTAGCATACTAAAGGTTCCTTCTCAGGTTGGGCAGTGCACCAAAACCATGAAAATCAATACATGCAACTAGTGCATGATTCCCACTACGTAAGAAAGAAACAGAGGAAGAAATGAAATCTCATCCAGCATCTCAGCTGAATGGCTGATGCTCCAAACTGCCTAACATCACAACTTCAAGTCATAGAAAAGATGAGAACACTCAGAATATTATAATTTCCCTGTTTATATCTACACTTTTATTTCTGCAAATAAGGACTCATATTATCACTTCCTTGCGATGTTTGCCACTGAGTACTCCAATGTTAGTACCTGGGTAACAAAAAGCCCAGCTGTTTTAACTGCATACAGTCCTTCCACAGCAGATCAAATTTCCTCCATTATTCACTATAGCAACTGCAACAAGGGAATAAAGTAAGAAAAAGTTTTCTGTCATACTCTTCAGCAGATTTCCCAGACACTAGTTCAGACACACTGAATAAGGACTTCTGCTCAGCCTTTGTCCACACATTCCTCTTTTGGTCAGGAAGGTGAGGAATAGGCCAGAAAGGTATGACTGCAGGAGCCATGCCAAAGCAGTGGAAGAAGGGAAATACCTTTCCTGCTGATAGACCTATGTAGTAAATTATTGCCTTCTTCAGACACAAGTAAACCACACACTTGCATGTCTAAATGTTTAACCTGCGTGTGTTGATTTTACAAGTATTTATGCATGGAAAAAAGCAAGATGTTAAAAAAAAAATGTTAAGCATGAATGATATTCTGCACTGGTTCTAGACTTTTTTGAAAATGGGGTGTTTTAACTTCAGGCCTCCACACTTTAAAGTATCATTTTACTTTTTCCCTGAACCATCTTAGAACCAGTCTTTGTTTCCTATTTATGTGCTAATGTGTTCCCTGAACAGTCAAAAAGAGTCATTGCTGATTATTTGCACTCACTGAAAAGTTAGCTTGTTAATCGATGTAAAAAGAAGGAAAAAGAAAAAAAGAGAGAGAAAGAGAGAGAAAGGAAATAGATAAATAGATAAAGTTGGGGAAAAAGTTTATGCAGAGAACAGGAAGAAAAAAAGAAAAAAACAAATGACAGACTATTGTTCCTCCTGCTGTTTCAGTGATAGCTATTAATGCGTTTTAAAGTCTTCCAGATTGGTCTTAAGAAATCAGTTATCCTGGTCCTTGTTTCAGCAGAAAGACCCATGGGAGCTATTAGCAGTAATCGAAGTTAATAAACGGTAAACTAACTTTTTTTTAAAGGAGGAATAAACCCTACAACCTTTGACAAAATAATTGCACCAGTTATAAAACAGCCAAATGCTGGTTAACAGTCACATCAAGTCACTGGGGTGGAAAGAAGATATCCATAACCAGGCCACTTCCAACAAAACTGTTTGTTTTCTCTTATTTAAAGTCTTTTTTAAAAAAAAAATAATAAATCTTTTGCAAGCTGTAAAATGTTTGAATAATGTCTGATGGTGCTTATCCACTGGCTGAAGTCTCCAGTTAAAATAAAGAGAGGATTTAGGGCTTGATTCACAAAACACTTATCTGCAACTTATACAGCCCTTTATGTTAGAGAAACAGGGCATTTGCATGCAAAAAGTAACTCGCACTCTGAATCCCAATATTTCCTATTCACAGAATAAAACCCGTCATGTGCAACTCCTCTGATATCAGCTACGGTCTCCTGCCTACATATGTGAGGGAGGGATAGAGTATGCACCCAAACGAGGTTGTTTCGGGCTCTAGAGAGGCAGCTCCTCATTGTCAAATATGCCATTTTCTTTCCATCCAGACAGCAGCAATATTTATACGAACATAAGAGACTGCAGTAGTGGCAACTGGAGGTGAGGGTACAACTGGTTCTTCTGATGATCAAAAAAACAAGGAGGGGGAGAATTGCACCTTGCAAGCAATCTTTGACCTCTATGTCTGAGTGGGTCATGGAATTATATTTGTCTCACCTAGACAATTCCAGTGGAATTAGCATTTTTGGGTTTGGTCATCTAAAACCAATCCTTTGAGAGTAAAATAAAATTTGGGCAAAAATTTCCCCTTGAATAAACTATTTTTTGGTTGTCTGAATGCTTTACCTGGATACTCCTAACAATCTTTTGAACTCTAGCTGAGAGATGGAGAAAATGTCTTCAGAAAAGAGACCAAAAGGCTCAGTTCTGCTTCCTCCACCCCAACTTCAAAGGAAGGACCATTCTCATTTTATGTTTTTGGGAAACTCTGGATGGAGCTTGCTCTTTTGGACATCTTCCACAGAGTCATGAGGGGAGTCAAGACCACCCATGAGGGGAGTCATGACCATTAGACATGAATGATGGTCAATCCTCCAGCACAAGTAACTCCCCTTAGTGCTGGTTCAGCAGCACATAGAAAACAAAAAGCTTGCACACATCTCATCTGGAAATTCCCCTGGCATTAATGCTTGGAGGGACTGCAAGTGGAAAGGTGTTACAAGGAAAAACTGTCTGTTCATCACCAAAGATATATTATTCCTGGCATAACCTAAAAGATCCATTTAGCCTTAAGCAATACAAGGGAAGCTGAGGACTAAAACCTTTTTTGCTTTCCCATTTTACTTACCCTTCTTTGTGCACCTACATGTAGGCTGTGCAGCCAGGCTAATTTTTCCTCCCATGCTGCATATTTGACTTCTGTTCTTTGGACAGTGGCTGGCCAATGCTCATCCAAGAGTTTTAAGTAGCCTTCTCAGAAAAAGAAACAGATGGGAATGATTTCTAGCTGGTCACACAATGCTGGGCTGCACCCATTCTGGTATTCCTGCAATATACAACAGCAATGAAGTTACAAATCATTACACATTGTTCAGCTGATTAACTCTGTGTTTGTATGGTATCCAGAACAATGGCACCTAGTTACAACCTGGACTTCAGAGCACTGCTGCCCTAAACGCAACAGCTATATAAGTAACAAATAAAAATAAGTCGAGGTCCAGTGGTTCATTAAAATGTATGGAAGACCCCACTAATGTACTTGTTTTCCCTAAAAAAAAAATCTTTACCACAGTGCATGAAAGTAAATGTATTCGAAGGATGGAGGAAATGTTATTCCTACTCTGTTTAAACACTATCTGTAGGCAGTCATATTTAACAAATCATATTGCAGCCCAACTTAGCCTTGGTGAAACACCGTTTAAGGGCATGATATTGCAAAGGAAAATGGTCCTTATTCACTTAAGTTTTGGCCTTTGGCCAATATTTGTTTCATTAGGCAGCTACAATAACAAATGGTTTGCACCAAGGTTCTGAGCATAGGAAGTATGTATTTATGCCCTAAATCAGGTAACGGGGCTGTAGACACAGAATAGCCAAACTCTTCTGCTTACAGGCCCACCGAGACAATCCAAGCAGAACACTCTCGTCAGGGATATTTAATATCCAGAGCAAATAAAATGAACTGGCCTACTCACACCAGGGGTAAAATCTGAAATCCACCCATAGTCCATGGTAAAACTCCTACTGACTGCTATGGACTCATGATTTCACTCCAGACGCACATGCTGTGAAGGACCTGTGGTGACTTGCGTGGGTTTAAGGGAAGCCAGGAGCATCTGCTGAACCAGGGCCCTCCAATTCCCTGCAGCTGCCTTTCATCCAGCTTGCAGACATAAGGCTCAATAGAAAACCCATCAAAATCAATGGGGTCTTTCGACTGGCTGCTGCTGGCTTTGGATTAGGACTACAGAGAGAAGGCAGATCATCATTCTTCCTTACTAAAGTATTTAAAAGTTGTCCTTTAATAACACTAATTTAATACACACTGAATACTGATAAAACGCTGGTTATACATATTTCCATCTGGCTCATACCCTGTGGAAGCACATCTCAGATTTTGTATCGCTCTTCCTGGGGGCTGAATGTTTTGCACTTCTTGTTGACTCGGGCCATTAATGTTAAATTATCTACAAGGGCCCGTTTGTTTTTAAAACTCCCCAGTCTGCAAGTGAGCATGCGGATTTTAAACTCTGGTTCGAGAAGTCCGAAGTTTTCTATGGGGATTATTGCATTTATACATCACAGCCAATCCGAGGGTTTCTAAAGCCTTCAAACAACTGACACCATATGTCTGGGTACAATGGAATCTACAGAATTATCAGCAACAGCAAAAATGTCTCATTACACACCGAGAGCTACAAACACATAACAAGTATATTGAGTAGCACGTATGCTCGCAGAGAAATTAATCGACTCAGATGCATACAAAGGGATTTCCAAAGTGCTAAAAACATATTTCAGTGAAGAAATGCACTATGCCAGGCTGTGATTTGCAATATAATAAATAATCCTCCTAAAATTCACTTAACTTTCACTCTGTCTAATGTGAGGCTTCACAGATTGTACAGAATATGCTTTGTGTGACACAACATACAGAAAACAGCACATGAGAAAAAAAAATAAAATCCTTTTTCAGGTCAGTAAAAAATGTTCCCAGAATCCTGGCAAAATCTGCAGAATGTATTGTATTTGTATTACTCTGTTTACGTATTTGTTTGTTTGTCACATGCCAGCAGAATTCTACCAAACATTCACCTCAGATACTTAGCAATGTCTACAAAATTATAGCTGTGTTTTCAGGAGGGGTGGGGAATACAAAGTGACGATTCACATCTAGAAATCTGGTTTCATGAAGAAAAAAAATAGAAAACAGGATAGGAAAATGCTAGCATTATTTATTCACTTATTATCATACAATCTGGACTAAGTCGTAGGAAGAGAAATTTTTATGAGCAAGTTAAAAATAGTGAGATATAAATGGAAATAATAATGGATAATAATAAACGGTAATTAGCAGTGTTTTTCACTGCAATATCATCTTTTATCCACAGTTGCGCAGTACCTTAAAGAAACAGGTTATGAATTCTAAACCCCTGAATATTTTATTCACACAAGTGAATGAACAGTTCATCCATAAAAAATGTAGGCATTCCTTTGAGTAAGTACTCCCTAACATGAAATATAGGGTCCTCATTTGGCATAAAAGATAAGCCCTCCAGTATTTCTGTGAGGGGTACATATTACTAACCCTTATAGGGGATGCGAGGAATAAAAAGGATAAATACCTTGTAGATCTTGTTGCATTTTTTTTTAAGTGAGAAGAGTATTAATTTGAACTACTGTTTAAATGAAATCAAATGCTTCTTGAAAGTATGTCAATTTTTACACATGGTTCATCTTTTGTGAAAGTTCATCATATTTATTTGTGATTATTTTTGGTTCTGTTTTGATTTACCAAACAGGTAAACTTTTACTTCTAACAATCTAAAATGACTTTCCAGAAAGCTCTGGGTTAATCAGTGACCAAGGCAGGAATAATATCATTTACCTATTGAACAACATTGGCCAGTACACTGTTCATTGTCTTTAAAGTCTCTTGTGGGTTTTAATCATGACACAAGAGTCATAATTTCTAGTTCTAGCCAGAGTAGTTCATCGTGTAGCACCAGGCAAACATCTGCCTTTCTCACCATCACCTTAAATGAGGACAGTAATAAAGATATGCCTTGCAAGAGTCATCTGTAAGTTACTGTACAGTTCGTTTTTAAAACTTTGCTATTAAATAATTATCATAATTGATTAATTAGAATTAGAATTAATTAATTAGAATTATTGTATTGTATTGTATTAGTGCTAGCATTAGTGCTAGTGGAAGTATCATTTGGGGTCAAACTGGTCTGACTCTTCATTTGCAAAAGTGAATTAAGCAGCTAAAAAATAAGTATTTGTTTTTCTTTTTGCTGCTTTGTCTATCAAAGTCTTAATTCAAATATTTAAATACTTACTTAAAACCAAGGAGAATAAAAGTGAAATATAAACATACATAACTGTCGAACCAAGGCCCAGAAGTAAAAGACCTAATTGTTTATGAGAAGTAAAGTAGTTTTCCAATTTTTCTGACCTTTTCATGGCACAGGGTATGAAGAATGCCATACAAAAGTGGCTGTTCCCAAAAGATTCTCAGACAAAGATTGCAGCATGATGGATTTGGGGTAGTTGGAATAATTATCAAGGCTACAGGTATTTACTCCTAACTGAATCAACAAATCTTTTAAAGTGAATTTTCTAAAGATTTCACCATTATTTTCTTACCTGTTACCCATTAGCCCTCTACTGTTGTGTCTGAGCATAAATTTAATTGTTGAAGTGAAAGTTTTCTTCTTTCTAATTGCATTTTGCAAACATACTACAAACTAATCTTGAAAAAAAAGGTCAGCTCACTTTGGATAGAAAACCTCAGTAGAGAAGAATTACGAGTAGCACCTTATCTGTGCTCTATCAGTGGGACATGACTTGGTTTGCACACAGCAATAACAAGTTTCCTCAGATCTTTTGCGAGCGTCTTGGGACCAAAAAGATAAATAGCCATGTAACTCACATGGCAACTAACAGGTGACAAAAAAAAGTTCAGGTTTGGCCCTTGACAGTGAAGGAAATGAGTACTTTTATATGAAAAGAGATGTGTTTCACTGTGGGCTGGGGCAAATTTCCTATTTGAATTACCTTTAGAATATGGCTGGGTTGGGTGCTAAGGGTGCATTGTGCCAGCAAGAAGGAGAACACAGCTCTGAATGGGCTCCAGGTTCAACCATTTTGTCTTAACACAAAAGGTTTTTTGCAATGCTGTTGGGAGATCCTTCTTCTGAAGGATGAGGTGGCTGTGCCTGCCTCTCAGGCTGGATGCTTAGTCTCCAGAGCTGGAAGGCCAGCTTGTTTATCCTCTGCATGGTGCAGTGAAGAGAGCGGTAGCAATATGCTGAGGCAGGCTCCACCTTTTGACGTGCTGCCACACAGGTCAGAGAGGTTCTCATGTTTCCTCGTGGTGCCATGAGCGCAGCCTGGCATGCAGGAGCAGGGAGTTTATTTGAATAGGGATGCAGCCGTTCTCCTCTCCTGTTATTGCCCCTCCCCAGATGCTGTTTCTTTCCTGCAGCCCACTACTGGAGCGGAGAGCAGGAATTTGAGGGTCTTCTCACTTCAGAATGAAGAAAGAAATCAACCACAGACCCCGTAAAAAAGCACAAACCTAAAATGAAATTGTATTGGAGAAGAAAACTAAACACTACGAGTTGACCTTTAACGTCAGGAACTTGAAGGAGGATGATGATCCTTCACACAAAACAAGAACGTACAAGATTTTCTACTCTCTTGCTAGATCACGATGCTATGAAAGAAGATTAGAGGGGAACCCAGGTGAGCCATACACTCACAGAGAGGGGAATTTCCCTTGCAGTGACCACAATGAATGTGTTTGCTGAACCAAATATAAGCAGAGAGCAAACACCTGCATTCCTAACATTGAAGGAAAAGCAAAACATAACCACAAACCTGAACTCCTTTGGTTCTAACATTTTGGAAGCAAAAATTGCTCAGTTATAATTCAGTCTCCTCAAAAAATTACTTTTGTTTCCAAGGCTACTTTTTGGACCAAAAATAGAAGTCTGATTTACGGAAACATTTTTAACTATACTGAAAGTGCTGGTGATTCTATATATTGGTTTTGAATTTTAAACTATGCAATCTAAACAGCAGTGTCTCAAAAGTAGATTGCCCTTATTGCACAGTCATTTGTTTTTGCCATGGCTGCTAGGATGATCAGTTGTGTTACTGTAATTTAGAAAGCCATCCAAAGAAACTGGAGAACCCTCAACTTTGGTTTAACAAACTTACTGTATGGCGTAGGCTGTTCTGAGAAACTGTATATATAATTCAGACATTTTGCATCCATGCAGACACCTTGTTGGTGCAAAGAGTTCGTCATATTATGGGATCAAAACTTTTAATACATACTTGCCAAATTATTATTTGACTTCCTTTTCATGACTCCCTAAAACGCAGGGAATTTTTTCATAGGCACTTGATACTCAAGCCCCGCTTCCTTATTCACATTGTATAGCATGTTGCTCTTCATTGGTCTTCAAGTCACTGGTATAGTGACTTGAGAAAAAGTATAGAGAAAGTATAGAGAAAAAGTATAAAACAATTCTGTCTTAGTCTCCTTTCCATTAAAAAAGGGTTGAAAAGTGAAATGGCTTTGTAATGGCATATGGCTATCCAACACTGTTAGCTGGGTGACAGATTACAGCAGGACCTGTTGCAGATGGATGTGCTGTAGGGTCCACTGAATAAGGCAGGTATTTTTGTTTTATGATACCGTATAAAACAGAAATTGATTACTGCTTTATAGTTAGGCTAGATTTAGAGAAGTAGTTATTTATCTCACTCCCACTAATTTCGTCTAGGAGATCTCAAATTCCTTTCAGACTCTGGCCTTCACTGCTTTCATCATTTCTGAAAACAGAATTTAAGCACATTGAAAAATTCTTCCCACAGTTTGCAAGAGGATGTCAATGTTAGGTCCAACATTGAGGCATTTTATATTCACTGAGACTGCATTTAAATTGACTTCTGAATACATATTGGGACATGACTCAAGGTAGTGAGTGTCCACATCAAGGTTGTGAATTTGCAGACAGAAATATCCAGCAGCCTTATGGGCCATCAACCTATCTGTAGTCTTTTTGATTGCTGCGAGGGGTCTCGGGGGAGAAGGGAGGATTGTACCCATAGAGATGAGCATGCTAATTCTATGATGCCTGTAGAGTTTCCTAAGTTCTAAGAAGTCTGTCAATGGTGACAAGTTTTTAAATAACAGGTTTTTGGATTATAAAATAATCTATTGTTTCAACTGCAATTCACATCAGAAAAGAATAAACTTCAGTTCAGCTTTCTTGACTTTGCTCTGGAGCTTTCAGAGACCAAGTGAACTCTTGGGAGGGCAAATTCTTCCATGAAAAAGACTTGAAAACCACATGATAAACTTCTCAAGGTTTTATTTTTCTTCTTTTTCATGCTGCACAGTGGAATTATTTCTGATATCTTGACATGTTGCAGATGGGAAATGGTTTCCTGTGTGCTCTCCCCATCAGTAATTGGTTCCAATGGCTTTCTGGATATGTAACTGGGGTAAAGGCTGCAAAATTATCCATTAGATTGTCATTGTGAGAGATTTCTTTGTGTATTGCACTTCATTTGACTTCATTTAATGTTTCCTTATAACTGCTTCCATTTTTAGGTTATCTTAGAGTATTGTCATCTTTACTGGAATCTTAATCAAAGTCCATTGTTTATTTGATTTTTACTTGTATATTTGCATTTTTCCTAGAAATCTTAAAGAAACACCTATTCTATTTTTAATGCTCATGATTCTTGAGTATCACCCTTTAACATTTGGTTCCGAATTCTTCACCCTTCTGTCACAAGTGAGACAGAGCAAACAACAGTTCATGGTGGATCTCGACACTGGGTTTATTCAAGAACCAACAGGATCAGAGCTTTTACCCAACTTGAATATCCCCCACACACACTTAAACACTACCCTCCCCAGCATTACGTTTGCTAAATTTTGACTTCCCTTCCAGCCAGGGATCACCTCTGGCCTGGGAGGGCTGGGCAGAAGGTCATGCTGGTCAGGGCTTGCCCTTGGGCAACCTTTGGCTTTTTTTTTCATCTTGGTCCCCCAGATCTTCCCCACTTCCAGGATCTTTCCTCCAGCCTTCTTAATTCTGGGCCACCTTCTTCTTTCTGAGGCTGCTTTCAGGTTTGGCACCAGGTCTTCTTTCTTCTTTCACCTTTGTTTTGGCACCAGGTCTTCTTTCTGCAACCCAAGTCCCCCATTTTCACTATCTAGATAGTCTATATGCAGAAGCCCAACAGATGAGCAGCCACCTAGTTGTGTTTAATTCCTCTTTATTAAGTGGAGGATTCAAGATGCACTACTTTATTTAGTCCAGGTGTCACCAAAATTTACAGGCAGCCTGTACAGATTGCAGCCAGCAATCAGCTGGTTTCTGCTTGAGAGTTCAAAAGTTCAGTTTCAGACATTCACCCCCACACACACCCATGCACCCAATATCTGTTGCCTCTTAGCATTCATAATTTAAGCTATTTTTTTCACGTGCCATTTTTCCATGCTTTTGCTGACTTCCTTTGTATTGCAATACTTAAGAACATCGGGGTTTACAGCCATGTGGCTAAGCCTGACTTTGTGTGGTCCAGAGCATTCCCCCCACCTGCTTTTGTGAGAGAAAATGGAGGATATTCAAAAGGCCTTAGAAAAGCAGCATCCCCCATTCAGGCAACACACAGCTCAAGGTGGGGCTGCCCCAGCCACCGCAGACCTGCCTGTGGCAATGCAGGTGCAAAACACAGCCTGCAGTCCTCAGCCTTGCCAGCTCCCCCGTAACAACTGAAGGACTTGACCTGCCATATTTCAAAACCTTATGAGTAAAGCAATTGAAATTTATTCTACGGTAAAACGTGCTTGAAGGACTTGTGCTAAACGGGGGTTCATCCCAGTGTGTCTACGTACGTTTACAGCCAGACTGTAATTGCAGAATTGAGGCCTAAGCTACATTTCAGTGATTATCACTCGAGGATATATTTGCAAATACTAATATTGCATTTATTAGCTGAAGGATCGTGTGAAGAGATAAGAGAAAAAAGGGGAAAAAAACCAAGGCACATGTCTACTTTGCTGATCATGGTTAACTAGCGACGCCCAGGGTACAAAACAACAAAACCACATAGAGTCGCCTTTATCTGCACAGATAACTCTACGTGGGTCTGTGGTCAAAGCCCACAGGGGCTTTACTGTAAAGCTCAGTAAGAAAACATATGCATGTTTTTGATGTCTAACATTCTTACTACATAACGTTTCTGGAATCTTTTTTTTTTTCCTGCAATAATGTTCACAACCTTCACTAATATTCCGTTCGGTCAAAGCTGAAAAGAAGGGAGAAAAAAATGAAATAAAGCACCATGGAGAAAAACTTAAATAGAATGGGACATAAAAATTCAGGACATCTATGTTTGATCCATCATTAAAAAAAAATAAAAAGAAGGAGGAGGGAGAGAGGGATGACAAAGTGAAAAGAAAAAATGCAGCAACTCTTTTATGTGAAGATTACATTTAAAAATAACCAACTAACAGTCTGCACTTTTCAAAAGACTGACGTCCTGAAACGCATTTAGATTGATGCAGCCTGAGCCTGAAGTTCTCTTGCTGAGTAAACAGTCAAGTGTTCTTAATAGGAATTGCAGTTTCTCGACATCTGTTGGGGAAAAGGGAATGGTGAAACAACAATTTAGATTGAGATTGGTTTTGTTAAATGCATTTAAATTCCAAGATTAGTGGTGTTCTTTCTTTTTCAATTAGCATTTACTTGCAGAAAGGTTACAGATGAAGGGGCTGAGAAAGAGTTCTTTGGGGGAGGGGGGTTAGCTCCCAGGGCAGTACAGAACGCACTAAAACGTGTAACACAGACTAGCATAGGACTTTAACATAAACTTACAACTTATGCAAAAGCGAGTGCCTTTGAAAAGCTCTATGAAGGAGCAAAAAAATTAAAAAAACAATAACCATGACTTCACTTTGTTGAGCTCCTAAGAACCAAGCTGGAATTCATATATGAAAAAATATTATTATTGCCTTTCAAAGGAATTTTCCAGCCCATTCATTCTGCAATTCCCCATGCTGATTAGACTGTGAGAGGACTGTGACTTCTTAGGGGTCACAGAAAGGTAAAAAGAAAGGAAGGCTATAAGAAATGTCCTACCTGCTTTGCTGCTTTTCAAAAACCAAGCTCTCTTTATGAGTTTTGTCAAGCAAAGGAAGATTCTTTTAGCCCAGTGAAACAGTTGTTGCCATTTTGGGGAAACTGCAATAATAACAAAACCCGGAATGTTCTGAATTGTCTTGCCCTGTTTCACTCTGGAACGTATGTCAGGGCTTGAGTCATCATTCCAGACTGAGGCTGCTGCAACTGCTTCAATTTCAGTGTAAAGATGAAGTGATGAAGAATACACCTAAACCCGTGCCATGCAGAGGATTCTCCCTGCGCCCCCCCCCCCCCGGTATAATACTTTTTTCAGCATATGGATTTCAACTAATTCCATCCTTTATATCTGTAGAACTTGTGACTGTGCTATGTTGCTTTGGCTTTTTAAGTTTGTTACCACTGTTTGTTCTTTTAAATACCTGGAATCAGGATATTGTGTTTGTTTTCTTCATTTGGAGCATTTTGGGTTATTCTTTTTCTTTTGCAAATCCTGGAAATATATATTGTTCCTTAGCCACTGACAATGCGCTCAGAGCTGGACAGATTATTCAGTCCCTGCCTGAATACCTGGGAATTGTAAAAAGAGATGCAAAACAAGATAAACCTCAACCTATTTGGAAAACCAAAGAAAAGGAAGAACTGCATATATGCATTTTTTTTCTATCACTCCAAATTCAACAATGTTTTAAACTGTTATTCTGAAGCACCTGCATGTCAACAGAAAGAGTCCTGTTGGCTTTGCTGTTTAAGTGCAAGAAGCATCATGAGGGGCAACACGTGTTAGCATCAGTACAATGTGTTTCGTGTTCTCTCTGCTGGTAAAGCAATGTCAGCCTACAGGAGTTCTGTTTAAATCTCTCTCTGGACTCTTAAAACTAGCTGAGATTGATTGCACTGTTTATTGATCTCATTTTTATTGTCTTGGAGATTTCAACCTGATGCTAGTCTGATGAAGCACAGATGAAGTAGGCTGTGGTAGTTAGCACTGTGTACTTTGTTGCACAGAGCCGTTAAAGGACCAGTGTGAAGAGAAAGTATGAACAAACGAGTGCACAGTTGGCCCTGTGGAATATTTAATTCTCTAACCACAAGTAGATGTGATCACAAGAGACTTTACAGGAAACTGGGCTTTGGACTCTTGCTCTTTCAAAGGGAGAGTCCCCCACCCTTTCCTTTTCTCCTTCTCAGAAACCTTCACTTTTTTCTCTATCTGTATCACCTTGTAAAACACAGATAGTAACAGGCATGTCCTCTGCTTTCTGCTTAACACCCTGGTTTCCAGTAGGCCTCCCCATCATAAGTGAATGCCACTCAGCCTGCTGTCTCATTTTGATATTACAGCTATGCCCACGGTGTGATAGCCTGGTCACCTACTGCAAAGCCAGGGCTGTTCCATGGGCGACAAGAGCAGTTTTATTGGTGCCAGTGGAGCCATGACAGGTTACACCTTCTGAGGACCAGGCACACAGAGCAATTCTTTGCTTTGGAAGAAACAAGTAGCTTTAAGTAACTACAGCTTTTCTTCTGCAGAAATCTTGATCCATGCTTCAGGATGCTTGATCTGTTTCCTTATCTTACATCTCCTATCACACAAAATAAAGGTTTAGTTAGTCAAGTTTTACTCCTGTAGCTAGTTCCACTATTGCTAGAAGAATTATTTCGTATAAATAAAGGCTGCAAGCTCATCCCTTCATTTTGTTCAATACAAATAGTCGGGTAACTTGCCAAAAACAACATTTCACAAAAAATGGAACCTGACAAGTCCTCTGTGTTTGAAGTAGAACTACTCTGTCTCCTATAAAAAAAAGACGATAAATCTCCAGGTAAGAGCTGGACTGAGTCTTCAATCTCCACCTAAAGAGAAGTGCGAAATAAACTGTACCACATCAGCTGTATCTCCAGGAGGTGCTGTCTCACAGATACAATGCTCCGACACACACTTTTTCCCAACTTCTATCCTGTCCTGGGTACAGTAGGTATTTATATCAGCAGCAAATCATAATGTACCATATGTCTGTCCGGCTGTGCACATTGTAGGGAAAAGGCGAACCCTGGTTTTACCCATTTGCTTGCCATGGAACAGACAATGTAGGTATTTGGCCACCACAAAAGGTACATTTACTGTTTCAGATCAGGTTAGTTCACCCACCACTTTAAAACAGACTTTTGGTAAGGTCTTTGGGTTGAGTGAACATGCTCAAGACACAGTCCAGTCTATGGAAACATTTCATTTTATATCATGCTAAAGCACATTGTGAATGGTCTAAAGATCTAGATACACACTGACAGCTAAATATTACTGCGCAGCTACCTATCTGGGAAGGGTTAGGTAGCAGCACTGCATATTGTAGTACTTGGAAAAGGACAGTGAGCAGCTTTGGATTTCTTCCTGCCTGGGGACTAGCTAAGCCCCAGTGATGTTACTGCAGCTGGGGAAGGACATGGTGTTGAACACAAAGTATTCTTACCAGTAGCTATGGGGATCAGGTCCTGATCAGGTCAGCTTTACTCATTTTAGACATACTGGGACTCCTCCCAGGAGAGGTTACCCATGTGCAAAGATACTTAATTTTTTTTCAAGCTGGTGGCTCAAAAGGATGCAATGTAAAGAGCTGAAAAAAGAAAAACAATTGTCCACATAAAGGAGGAGTTGTGGCCCAATGGATTGTGTTTTTTTACACAGATTCCACTCAGTTAGTTGAATTGAAAGGAAACACAGACAGAGATGCCTGAAGAGAAGAGGCTGAGGAGGCAGAAAACTAAACCTGAATGAATCTGGGTCTGGAATTTGTACAAGTTGTCCTCTTTAGTTTGCTTGGGGCTGAATTTATTGTATATTAAAGGCTTTAATCAAATGCTCCGGGTCATATGAATGTATTTTTAATGCTTTTATGGTGTGGCATGTTCTAAGCAAAAAGTGTCATCCCACATATATCACATTTGTCTAAATTTGCATTCTCCCAGATGGCCACATTTATTGACTTTGTGAAGTTAACTGTCTCTCCCTGCTTCCAGCCAATCAGGGTTTGCTTGGGGATCAAAGAAAGTGAATCCTTCATTGTTTCATCTACTGCTGAGAATGACCCCAAACCAAAATCTCTTGACACCAACACCCCCAAATGTCAGTCCCAGATTAGCACAGAAAGTTCCTGGCTCAAATTCTGTTTTCATTTTTTACAATCTCCATGAAATTCAAAAATATTTTACCTGTGAACATGAACACGTCTCTTGCTATCATGTTATTTGTAGCCTCCAATATTAATCACATTTAGAGGGAAAAAAAAAAAGCCCATTTCACACCTGCTGAACAAACTAACTTTCCAGCTATTATTCCAAATATACTCATTTGTACTTATGTGACCCAGAACCCAAGAAAAGTACTCAATTCCTTGCATTCCTAGAAACTGAACTTTAAATAACTTGCAGGGGAATATTTTTTTTCTGTTTCTTCTAAGACTGCTCTTTGCAGCTATCAATCTTTGTTAATTAAAAATTCACAAAATTCAATCAAATTCCTTTCCTTTAAATCATGCTAAAGGAAAATGAACAACAAAATGCCCACAGTCCAGGTAGCTGCCAATTCCTTTTCTAGTAAGTGTTTAATCACTGATTTTTTTTTTAAAGTCCAAGTGTAATAGCATGGGAATTTAATCATCGTTTCTACTAGTACAACTGCTTGAGAGGGTCTTGAAGACATTTCCTTTCACTTTAGTTTGCCCTGTGGATAAGTAGAGCACTTTGGTTCTGTATTGATTTGTCCTTTACTGCAGTGATCACCTTTCATTTTCAAGCATTCACCTTCCATTCATGAGCATTAAATCCCTATTTAAAAGAAATAATAGAACTGGAATGGTGGCTCAATAGGGCAATGATCAGTGGAAGAGCCCAGATGACTTTATCTGGGTCAGAACTTTATTTCATTAGGTTGAATAGTGATTTCTTGCTTTCCCCTTCTCTGTCTCTCGGGTGGTGACAGGCCTTCCCTCTCCCTAAGGATGTGAAGACCAACTGCCTTGAGATAAGAGAAAAGGAAGGGAAAGAAAGTGCATTTATAAAGGACACTGGTCTACACGTGCAGTTTGCAGCATATAAAAGCCCCCTGTGTGTGAATATGGGCTAACACATCAGCACATGTCTGTTTTGAAATGAAGAGCAGCAGGTACATTTTGACACAAATTCAAATCAAACGTGTGCCTTTGATATCATACTGGCAAAACTCGATCATATGCTTTGCTAATCGAGTGTGCCGAGTCTCCTATGCTTATGTTTTTTGGAATTAAATTGCATGACTGTGCTTTGCTCCGTAAAATGTGTAAATGTGTAAATTATGTCAGGACAGATTGCAAATGCCAGTTGAAGAAATAAAAAATATGCTGCACTCATTGTAAAGAGTGCAGGGGTGTGGCCTGGGAGATGGTGAGAAGGGGTTAATGCCTCCTAGCAAAATTCCTGGAAGAAACAGATTGATTTATTAACTGTTATTTGTATTACTAGTATTAACAGCTTGGTGAAGAAACACCAGAAAACCCAGAAAACCCCATTCAGGACTTAGAGCTGGCAAGACTGCACTCTATCAATAAAAGTAGAGCCATGGTTTCCACCTGGAAGAGCTTGTTGCACTAGAGTCAAGATGGAATAAGTGAGTGGCGTGAGCAAAGACATAGTGTCTGAGTGAAAATGGCATGGAGTTACATGTTGGCCCTATTTCAAGAGAGCACTTAAATAAGAACTTAAGACCAACCCCTCTAAGAAAAGCACTTAAGCAGAAGCTTATGCACAGTAATCAACAGAATGTGCCCTTGAAATAGGGACAATATATACAGCTTGCTTGATACATGATATTTACATATATGGAATTATTTTATCATCTTTTTATGTATTTTGATTATATTTTAAATATCCAGTTAAGTCACAATTCCCTTTGCTCCCTCATTGTTTATCTATTTTTCTCATTCTTTCTCCCTTGAAAAAGTGACTTGGGATTACTCTCCAGATACTCCTCTATTCTAGTTTCCTATCTTATTTAAAAGGGATCCTGAAAACCAAGGATTGTCTTTGAAATCAAGGTTCATGAAGATCCCAACAGATTGATTCCTCTTTCAAAGTTTGATCTTTCTCATTTTAGAGAGACAACAAATTCCTGTTCCCATTGAAATCAGGATTGGCAAGAATTCATCCCTGAGTTCAGCTATATTAGCATACATCGCACTGTGTGATGGAATTGTCACCCAGGAGTGATCTTGCACCTCTTAGATGAGATTCATTTAAATAGGTATCAGATGACTGTGCTGAAGCAGATATGAACTGATTGTGAGATCAATTTAAACATATGTCATTCAGAGCACTGGGAATAAATATACTGATTTTACAGACTCTCTTTTCTAGCCCCAGCTATTTGTTTAAGTGGGTCATGTTTAACCTACGGAGTTATATAATCATTCCTGTGTCTTTATTACTGAATGTTTAATATTTTATCATCAAACACATTTTGTAGTAATGTTTGAACTTTTTGCTTTGATGGCCTGAACTTCAAGAACTGTACCTTTTCAGGAAGGGGAGAAATCCTTTAAAACCAGTGTGAAAAAAAGTATTCTAAAGGAAAGGCCATTTGCTATAAATAACTAACTCCAACTGGAGGCAACCTAGTATTACCAAATTTCTAGAAATCATAGATTAAGGTTTCTCAGGGTTTATTTTTCAAACAAGGATCTGCAAGTCTCATACATGATGATTTTCCTTCCCCCAGGAGCAGAATAGACTTACTGCCTCACAGCAAGCTTCTGGATTAGTATGGAACTGCTGAACATCAGTATTCACATGGCCACGGGTCCATTTGAGCATCTAGACATATGACTTAGTGGTCCTGCATTTGAGAACTGGGAACCACACCATATTTATACTTATTTGCTGTACCCAGTAACCAAGAATACTTATTTAATTTTAGGCTTTGGAGGTTGTGGGTACTATATGCAGATTACTATTATACAGTGTGAAAAAATCCCAAGAACTCTCTTTCTACAGCACTAAAAGCATGGGTATCATCCATGAATTTCCACAGTCTTGATACCTGAGACATTTTCATAAATTTCATGCAAGCAAACAAGAGAAAAAGAAAATATGAACAGCCACTGTAAGAAAGTCTAAACATCTTGAATGTCTTAGAGCATCTTAGAGGGGAGGGCTGTGGCTATTGAGATAAATTGGAACAACTGAACTATTGTCACTAAATTTACAGTAACCTATGGAGAGCATCACCAACCTACAACTTCACGGGCAAAAGGGACTTTCTCCTGTTCCTGCATGTAGTTTGCCATCTATCCAATGGTCTGACTGCTTAAAGACCAGCTGCTCCTTCCCATCCAGTTAATGGGAGGAAAGAAGGGCAGAATTAGGTTAAATAAAGGTAACCTTGCCCTATAGCAATTTACCAGACTGCTATATGTATTTCATCTTTTACCTTCAGTTAAGGTAATGTAACAATCAAGCTGACTTTTTCTGAAATACATGATTATGTGAAAAATATTTCATCACACATTTCACAATATCAGGTGTTTTCCTTTAACCTCTAGAATCCGATTCATGTTATGGCTTTGGTGATTACATACTCCCTATGCCAAAACCTCTCCTATCATTATGAAAAGCTACTTTGTTTGACTTTGTCTTAAACATACTCTGTGGTGCTGCACTCTTGTTTCATTGAGGTTCATCAATTAGCTGTGGAGTTAGCTTCATTTTTAAAAAGGAGTTGAATGAAGGTGATGGGAATACATGGTAGAATGTTATGTCACAGAGACAATCTGGGAGACTATAGTAATAGCAATGTATTTGCAAAGCACGTCTACTTAGGAAACTCGTGGTATTCTGGAACTGAACATTAGAATAGGTTTTGAAAACACTGTGTCTCTTTTAGGCAACCTTAATGGTCGAAGGAGAGAATTTCAAGTATAAAAAGAATGGAAATTCTTTCTTGGGAAAGATTCTGAAATTTTTTAACTGGGTATCCTTCAAATTGCAAAATCTTGCAGACTTCAAGATTTTCTGAGAATAAAAATTCTGAGGAGGGAAAATTACGTCAGTTTGGTCAAATCAATTATTTTTTGACATTTTTATACTGTAATTATGTGATGGATTATGACAAAAAATAAAAAAACTTTCCTGAAATGCTACATTAAAATTAAAGAACAGAAGTGCTTTGCTCTGAGAACACTGTTATCTGTTGGGATTCCCACCCTTTTATTTTCATGTAACTCCACATGCCTGTATATTCACCTTGTTTCACAAAGCTTTTTGTTCCAATGAACCACATGTTCCAAAGGAAAATAATATTGTTTCTTATACCTGTGCTACCATGAACCACATTTCCGGGATTTTCTACCAAATTCAACATAATATTTGCTTTTGAAAATCTGACTTTTGATTTTGATGTTTAACTGGTCTCATTAGAATATCTGGCCATGCAGTCATCCCTCTCCTTGCAAACTGCCATTCTGAATTGTTTGGACTAATGTAATTTATTGGTGTATTATTCTTAACTAGGAATATCTACCATGTTTTGTGCCTTGATCAAAGTCATTAATTCCTATTGACAGCCTTCAGGTGAAGACGAAAAGAAAAAGATACATATTCCTCCCCCCCCCCCCCCTTAACTATAATCCTACTGTTGTGCTTTAAAGAGAACTTGGTTCTGTTTGTATGATCTTTACTGAGAGGGGCTATATGGAGTTCTGTGGTTTCACACACACATTCCCATAAACCCCCCTACAGAAGATGAAACATGACACTTCCATTGTAAAGGATCCAAGAATCCTGCCCCTAATCCTTAGATTTCATATGTATGTAATCGACTTTTTTTGGTTTTGTGAGGATGAAGCTTCCCCTTCCAATGTGGGCACAATACAAACTTTGATAGTGTCATTAATAAAGAACTGCATGGCTCAGACAAACAGGGGAAGTTCATATAAAACTTTTCTCCCGGTGTTTTCCATGATATTTGTGTAGTGTAGTCTTGCTATGGCAGACTTGCTGTGTCAGACCCCCAAATGCAAACTGCTTGGAAAAAAGACAGAAAGCTGTTGCTGTAAAAAAAATCACACCACAGCTGAAAAAAGTTGAGGGTTTCCTAAATAACTTTTCTCTTGCTAATGGTAGAAACCTTTTGAGTCATGATAGTGAGCCTAATGAAGACAATGGCAAAGAGCCAAATGATTACAGTGGCACTAAACCAAGCCATTGATGGGCAAATTTTAAGGTTTGCTGTTTTGAAGCCTTGATGTTTTTGTCCAGAAACTCAGGTCATTATCTGAAGCCCAGCAGGAACCCAGTTTGGAAATTCAAGTGACTTTTGGGGCTCTTTTCACCATAACACATGCAATCCATCCTTTCAAACTCAGAGACAGTCAGAACTATAAATATTACAAAAGGACACCAAGATTTTTTGGAAGCAAATATTCTATTTGGGTATCAATTCATTCAGATCTCCAAATAAAAATACCAGGCACTGGATACTGTTCTCAGCAAATGGTCGTTTGAATCATAAGCCAATAAAAAATGGAGCAAAGAATCACTTCTGCTTTCTGACACAGCACACTGTTTTCCTTTCACAATCACTAGGATTTTACAGCTGTTCTTACTAAATACCAGCTACATTCAGCTGAAAAAAATATCTTTAATGGTACTCTTGTCTCCACTGAAAAGTAATATTAATGATAATGAGTTTTGCATAAGCAATTATGCAGAAGTGAATTTTAAAAAATAGTATTTTTGTGCAGGTCTTTCTAAGTTATATTGTCTTGCTTTTATTTATAACTTTTTATGTTCTAAAGATCATAGATTTCATGGGTAATGGCTTCACCAGTGCACTTAATGCACTTAATATGCATGGCTTCACCAGTACACAAAGCTGGACATTAATTCACAGGGATTTTCGTGAATATTTTTTAAAAATTTGTGCTTCATCTGGAAAATTTTTGTGGAAATATTAGTTTATTTAATAAGTGGATAACTATATAGATAGCTGTAAGTACATGTCATGAATATATATTCTTTCTCTTCTTTTTTCTTTTCCTTCCACCCTCAACCAAAATCCCTTAAGAAGGAAAATAGCAAACCCAAATGAATCTTGGTTCTAGAAACTGTAATTCCTGAGTTACACGTTTTAACACATTTTTTTCTCTTTTTAATAAAATAAAAGAAGTAAGAAATTCACTTTTTTTTGAAACTATAAAATCATAGAGTTATTTAGATTAGAAGTGATTTTTGAAAGATGTTCAACCTCCAGCACTAATCAGGGCTAACTTCCAAGTTAGACTAGGTTATTTAGGACCTTTTCCAGGCAAGAGTGAAAATCCCCAAGGATGGAAAACCCACAGATTCTCTCAGACACTGTTCCAGTCCTTAACCACTTTCCTTGTGAGAACTTTTTTCTTAGTATTCAATTGAATTTTCCCTTGTAAGTTGTGACCTCTCATCCATTTGTCTCTCATCCTTTTGCTGTAACCCTCTGAGAACAGACTGACTTTGTCTTCTCTGTAACTTCCCTTTAGCTGCACCTGAGCTGCGCATGTGCTGCGGTTGGATTCCCTCTTTAGCCTTTTCTTCTCCAGGTTAAACAAACAAAGCTCCATCAGCCTCTCTTCATTCATTGTCAGCTCCATCCCCTTAATCAGCTGAGTGACCCTCCAGAGGTCCCTTTCCACCTTGTCAGTCTGTCTCTTGTACTGGATTCCCAAAAGATGGACTCTGTCCCAGTCGTGGCTTCACAAGTACTTGTCTCGTCCCACTCGGTGGGTTGCAAGAGGGGTGAATCTTTTCGATTCCCCAACGGTTTGTGTACCGACAAAAGCCGATCTCTGCTCGACAGAGCCGCGTGGTCGGTACAGTCACGACAATGACTCAGAAGAACAGGCTGGCCAGCAATTTTATTAACTGGCGAATTCCACAAATGGACAAACTTAACGAACTGGCGAGCTTAACGAACGAACAGAGGCGATTTGGCAATGGAACTATTTTCTGGGCAACCTGTCACAATTTATCCCAAACTTGCATATACTAGAAGAGTAGAGGAAGAGAGAAGTGAGAAAAGGAAAGGAAAAGAGAGGAGGAAAGAGAAAGAAAAAGTATCACCACCCTTGGATCCCGCGATGACGATGACAGACCTGACAGTCTTCCAGTGGTGGGCGCGCGTGTCTCACACAGTTTGTGGCTAGTCTTCTCTGCTGTGAGGGCATATGGCTGACTCGTGTTTAGCTTGTCATCCAAGACACACAAGTCCATTTTGGAAGACCTGCTTCATACTCAGTCGGTCTGCACTTTAGCCTGGAGTTGTTCTCAACTAGGGTGTAGGACTTTACCTATATCTTTATTAAATTTCATTATTTTCCTGCCAGCTCTATCTAGTTTAAGATCGTTCTGAATGGCAGCCAGATCATTCGTTGTGTCAAACAGCCCCTCAATTTTCTGTCATCATGACATTGATGAGGGTGAGCTTCATCTCACCATCCAGGTTGTTCATTGTCCCCAGAACTGACTGCTGAGGAACCAGCTACCAATTAGAATTCAAACTGTTGATCACTATCCTTTAAGGCTAATCACCCATTCAGCTTTTCTCCCACCTACCCTGTTCAAATAGCCCCAATTTGGATACAAAGATGCCATGGGCAACGGTGTTTAAAACTTTTCCGAAGCCAAGGTGAACAACATACAGTGCTTTCTCTTCATACAGAGGGCCACTGGTGACTTCATCATAGTCAGGTTCCTTGGACGCAACTTGTCTGTGGTAAACCCATGCTGGCTGTTCCAAACACTTTCTTGTTTTCCATGTACCTAAAAATATCTTCCATGAGGACTTGGTTCATAGTCTTACCTAGGATTGAAGTGAAGCTGATCAGCCTGTACTTCCCCTGATTCTTCCTCTTACCTTTTTTTGAAGAGAGGCATGACATTTGCCATTTTCCAGTCTTCAGGGACCTCCCCACATCATCACAACCTCTAAAAGATGATAGAGAACAGCTTCACAGTAACATTGGCCATATTTCATTTAGCTGAGAAATCTTTGAATGAAACATTATTGAATGCCTCTGTAGACAGTGGCAAACAGATTCCTCCTTCAGCTTTACTGCACACTGCAATAGTATGTGCTCTGAGGATGCAGCAAGGGTACTGCATATGCAGATGCAATGAAGCCAAGAAGGTCCCAGTGTTTCCTGAAAGGCTCCGTTGTTCAAGGTCCTATTTTTCACAGGCAAATAAAAAAGCCAACCATATCTGAACAAGATTAAAATTCTGCCTGTTAACATCACACAAAAAGGAAAAACAAAAAAACCCTGTCATCCCAGAAACAGAGACTGGTTTTGGATTACTTGTTTTCTAAGCTTCAGAGCCTAGCAAGGGGAGATCTTTATAAAACAGATTTTTGACATCCAATAAGATGGTTTTTAGCCACATGTCATCTAAGGGGGAAGGACAAAAGAGTCCAATCCTAAAACGTATACCTTCTGACTTGAAGATTTAATATGTTTCCTTTCTGCAACTCTAACTTGACTGAATACACAAGCACAAGTTACTACTGTAACTACCATACATCTTGAACTGCCTGTTTCAAAATTATTAATATACATTCATTGCTCTGGCTATCCTTTTCCGATTTTTTTTTGTTATTGTTGCACCTAACACTCATTTTGATAGTCCAGAATTATTTTTTCTCTCATGAAAATACTCAAGAGACTTCTTGCTGAACCCTTTTCACATTACTCACTATTCAAAAGTTGCTACAGATGTCACTCAGAACAGTCTTGTTTTGATCAGCTTCTAAGTTCTCATCCTCTGACCAACAGACGTAGCAAAACAGTGATGCTCACTCATCTAAAATATAATTTCTATAACCAGAGAACAACTAGAGACTCACTTAGCATTGTAATAAGCGAGTAATGATACTGAGTGCCCCATTTCAGATGTCTGAAGGTTTTGCAAATTGTGTCCTTTGGTGGTATGTTATAGTGTGTGCAGAAATGTGAAGGAAGCTTCTATAACTAGTTACTGTTGAGAATATAAAGCTGATGATAGGATTTAAGTAATTTCAGTTGATTTCTGCTGCTGAGACCTAGGGCTTCCTGCCCCTAACCTGGCTCTCCAGCTTAAAACGGTACTAAACTGTGGTCATGAATGATTGACACAGTACAAATGGCAGCTAGAAGTTGTAAGAATTTGAAACATTTAGAATTAAATGAATAGATGAACAAAATAAAGGGAAACTTAAAATAGCTATTCAATGGCTATACATCTGGATAAATGCTTTTGCTAGTCCATTCCTTCAGTTGTACTTTCACACAGCCAAACAAATGGAAAATTATTCTACTTTGCAATAGTGTAAGGAGCAACAGGTAGATTATGAAACATATTTACTGCAAACTAGGGTGAGTTTTCTAATTATGACAAGAAAAACAGCCTACATAAAAGGCAAAGAATTTTAAAATTTTAACTTGGTTTTCCCCACTTCTTTTGTTATTTATTTTTTGCAGTTCATTCAGCTATGACATTAAGATTACACTGGTCACTTTCTTGTTAGTCATGTTTCTGAACTCTTCACCACTAACATAATGCTATCTTTGACTAAAAATTGAACTGGCGAATTCATTTAAAAAGCAAAAACTTGGTTTTACTGATTTTTGAAATAAATTAGAAGTTCTTCCTCTGTATACATCTAATCCATGTTGATCTACACATTAAAAAGACTTTCAATTCCTGCTCTAAGAGGGGAAGAGACACCTGGATCAATATCAAAAAGGTTATGAACAACTGCAGAAGCCATTTCACTAATATTCATTAATGGACAGCTGCAGAAGGGCACATGGAAGTATTCTTGCCCTGAGTTGAAATGCAGAAACAACAACTGGCACCAGTATCTAATTCATTTGGGACCAAACGCTTCCATCTGAGAGTCTTATAATCTCTTTCCAAGGAGTGAAATCCTTTTTACATAGGCTTAACATCATAGTTCATGAATTGCCTCAGAAGTCTTATTAAACTGGATGGTTTTTTCCTAGTCCAGACTTAAACTGCAGGTTTCACATTATCTGACAATATCCATGATTCAGTATTATTAATTGTATATTTCTCACATTAGTGAAAAAAATAAACAAACGACACACCTTGCTTGAACAATTTTTCATTTCCATCAGATACCAAACGGCCTTAGCACTGCCAGCTTGATCAGCATAGATTATTAATTATGATACTGCTGGTACAGTTCAATTTAATCAGAAAAGAACATCAAGGAGTCCAAGAAGTAGGGTATATAATGCAATTTATCTTTGCCTTGTACTGATAGGGATAACAATGATTTGCAAATTGCTTCAGCTACAAATACACAATTAAAAAGAGATAAATATCAAAAGATATGCCACATTCTCAACTCAAAGCCAAAAGTGCAGGTCTTAATCTTAGTAGTCAGTTTTAAAATCATGAGTTAATTCTTCCCTTGATGTGCACGCTTAACTCCCATTAAAATTAATGGGGGTTACACATGCTCATCGAGGAAGAAATAGACCCCATAGTGTGTATATTCTTCAAATAATAAGGATTTGGTAATTACTATATTATTTGTTCATTAATTTTCAATTTATCTTGTAAATGTGCACTCTTTGTGATCTTAGGTCCAATTATATAGAGTAATTTGTGGCAAAAGGTCTAGTGGAGCATTATCCTCTTAAAGGACATGTGGTTTTATAGCACATATTGACAGTGCTCTAATTCTCAAACTTTATCACTTGCAGAATACACCAAAACAACGGAATTTGACTCCTAGCATCCAATTTCTCATCCTCCATGTGGTCCAAGGTCCTTTGAAATCACTGTGTATATTCCATTTACTTCAACCAGTTTTGGAAAGGCCATTTTCCTTTAATTAGTCCGTGCCCAAGAGCAAGATTTTTAGAGTAGCTGATGATATTCACATGCCTCAGTTCTAGGTGCCCAAGCTGAAGGTTGTTTATGAAGAGTATTTTTCAGAGGGCAAATATTAAACAGTTTCTGAAAAATATCTTTTTTCTTTTTCGGAATATTTCAGAGAATAGAGGTGAGTGGGATTAGTTGACAACCTTAAAAAAAAAGACATGCTGCTTCCCAAAAGGCAACTCTTTGTTAATTTATAGCATGAGGACACTGGACCTTCTAGCATTACAATACGCATTGTTCTGGGACAGAGGGACATGCAGCTGTTGTTCCCTCCAATCCATGGGAATTTAAAATTTTAAGGTATTATCCACAAATATTTAGTATACATTATGACCTTATTCAAAAATCTTAATTACAAGTAAAGGAATTTGTAGTTTGAATGGATTTACCACAGTTTATCCCAAACTACCAACTGAATAGGTCAGAATATTACCACCTTTACTAACACTCAGTCATACTTACTGACAGGAACATTACCCGTGAGCATGTCAATACTTAGCAGAGGGAATTTGGTCCAAAACCACAGTGGATTTTTGACTCACAAGCCAGCGCAGAAGCAATGAATGCAAAGAAATACTGCCCTGTTCCTCTCAGAATTCCCTGATCCCTTAAAAATTAGAAGTTACCACAGCACAATCTGTGGACAACAGACCACAATATATTAGAGACATAGAGGAGGACAGAACACTACAGCCAAAAACCCCATCCTTTTCAACAGACAAGACTCTAGTTGGAGTATTTTACCTAATATTAATGCTGTTTGAACCATTTTTAAAGCAATCTCTGATTTCCTACAGCCTGATTTCTCATTGCCATGTTTTTGAATGCTTAAAGATGGTCATACAAGCTAATGAATGTATTCTCTTTAGGAGCCTCTAGATCTTTTCCAAGATGCAATCTTCCCTTCCTGTCTTGACTCTGGTTTTGAAAAATCCTTTCATAGTTCTCTTACCCAGTTTTGCTATCTTAGTTACTTCCCAAATAAAGCTTCTAGTACTTATATTCTCCTCCCACTCCCCTATTTTCTGGAACTGTGTCCTTCCCACTCCCTTTTTACCATAAAATAAATCTTCAGTGCCTGATTTTAGGCTGGTTCAGTACAAATGAAGTACATAGACTTATCTGATGATGGAGCCTTTTCTTTATGCACACCAAAGCAAATTCACATTCCTTGGTTCACCTAGATGTGTCTGTGCTGTTCCTACATGCTGCATTAGCAACACGGACGACCAATTTGTAAAGTGATATACCTTTGGGTGAGGTAGCACAGATCCTATGAGGTAGTCTTCATATTGGATAACTAGCAACAAGTGACTGTGTAAAGGTCATAAAAGCGTAAATCACTTATGGTCTGTAGCCAACGTGACCCAAGGAGAATCCCATGAAAGGTATCGTGCTCTGACAGAAGTTTCCTACTTATCAGTGTAATTGCAACAGAGACTGATGATTAGGTTCAATGAAATCTGAATTCATGAGATTAACATATGTTTTATGACTAGCCATCAGGAAGTCAAGAGAAATTCACGCTGTCTTGAACAGATATTTAAGGGCAAGGAGGAGGAGTTTGTAGTACCCAGTATCAAAAGAGAATTATTAATGACATTTATTTTAAAGTCTTTAATGCACAAGTAGCACAAAATAATGCCTACTCCTTAAAAAAATAAAAATATTATGATTCTGGGGAAGGGTTAAGGGTTAATGAAAGACCTTAGAGATTGGCTAAGCCTATGAGAACAGCAGGACAGGAACGCAACACTGAAGCAACAGAATTTGTTCGAAGAGTAAATTCCAGGATGCTTTCAGATCAGTTCAGATTTGCATCCCAGGACCTTACAGGTTTGGAGACTTGGTAACAGTTACAGCTCATTGGAAATTATAATGTTTTGTGATACAAAGTAATTTCTCAATTATACTTTTATGTGACATATACTTCCCCTCAATATTTTATGTTGTAAACAATTTTCTATAAAGGCTGAAGCATTTACTTTTGGAGGAGGAAGATATTTTGTAAATTCTCTTTTCACTTACCATGCTAATTTTTTGAAAATTAAAAAAGAATCCTTGAAAACAGAGAGAATATATTCCATCTAAGTGAAATTTTTTTATTAATAGAAATTTTATGTGGCTGTCTTGGTTTTTTAGTATTTTTAGGATGTCGTAATTGGAAACACCACCACCCCTCAAATTAATGAAGTTGTCTAGCAGTAAAAGACAATCTTACAGAGATTATCTGTTTATAAAGTGTTTGCACTTGAAAAAGCTAGTCTACAACTACCTGATTGCACAACAGGGAGACAGACACCAAGCAGGTCTGTAGATACCTTGTATTTTACATGCTTCATATTTTCTAAAGGGTAACTTCAGCCCCTCCCCTCTCTGTATGCTTCCTTTGTTAACTTCATTCCTTTAATACCCAGTTAGGCACTGCGTAAGAGAGCTGGAGTGTGTCCCTGTTTGACCCTCCCCAGGCAGTATGGTGCCTAAAAGCAGCGCTACTGCAGCCCCCTTCTCTCACGCTACCTCTCTCCATATACCCACGCACACATTTGTGAATCCAGGCCCATTACAGTGGTCTTGTGAGAAATGAGTTGACAAGTCTCAGTCTAAGTCAGAGTAGACAGATGTGCATGCAATCAAATCCAGCACCCCTGACAGGCGATGTTTAACACCCCCATGGCCTTTTTTAAAGAGGGGACCAAATGTTCTGCAAAACTATTAGGGTATATGATGAACAGGATGAATCTAGCTGGTTGTGGATTGTAGTTCTTTTACCACAGATGCTAACTTTATTTTGCTACTGTTATACACTGCAAATTCTCTTAGATAGCTCTTTAAAAAATAGGTATTTTTATTCTGAGGCAACAGAGAGCTTCATTTGTCTGCTCTATAGATACAGACATTCATTATCCCCTCGAACAGCCTACTTGGCTTTTAAAGACAGCAGTCCAAGGATCAGTTTACAGGTTGATTAAAGTTACAAAGTCAGTGCAAATGCATGGCAATGATCTAGGTTTTCAGGCCCAAAAAGGGACATTTAGACAATTCTGACACCAGCATTTCCCTTTGATCTATATCTACAATGTATCTCTGCAGAAAAGTTGTGCAGGTACAGTGTATGCTGGGGAAGCTGAATGTAGGTCAATGAGATGCACTCTGCTTTTTTAAATAAAATCTTTCTGCAGAAATTGCATGATTTCCTGTTATGACTGTAGACTTCACATAGAGTATCATACATTTGTTTTTTAAAAACGCTTTTCTACTTGTGCAAAAATCATTCATTTCTCTCAAAGTGCACAAACACACACATATACACACAAGTTTCTATATATAATATAACTATTTATGAATAATTTCTTTTCATGTATTTTCCATTTCTAATTTGTGGCTGACAATGGCAGACCACAGAATTTCAAGATGCCTATTCTTGAGCAGTAAATGATGTTAGCCAAAAAGGTTAGACGAAGGGCTCAATCCAGAGAAGACTTGCATACCTAAATCCTGTCTAACTCTCAACTTTTGATCTTCAAATCCCTAACTCACTATCATCTAAGCTTAGCAAGACTAAAGCCCGTAAGTGCCTAGTTTAAGCCACAAGAGACATCTGGGTCCCCGATTTCTGTGACCTAATGTTAATCTGTTAGCTGAGAACCCTGATGTAAGAGCAGGGCTGCCAGGGCTTCCCAAGAGCACAGCAGGAACTGGCAAAGAGCATAGCAGGTCTCCAACATGCTGACCTGGCTCTGGAAGTGCCTGGCCCTCCCATTGACTGCCCAGAGACCCTGCCGTAAGGAGAAAGCCCAGAAGGCCATTGTGCTGGCAGTGTGGAGGAACTGCCTACCCAGCTTTGTCAGGATAGCATTCCCCCAGAATAGCTTTCCTCTGTACATCCACAGCCATTTGGATTTCTCTAAATGCACTTACTGCACTAATCCTCAACCGGAAAACAGCTGAAAGAAAGTGAGGTGGGTCAGAGAGAGCAAATGAGCCAGGGAGAGCTGGTGTCCCTGCAGTTTCCACAACCAAGTGAATGTATAGGCATTTGCCTAATTCGGAACCTGGAGGAATGTGAGACTCACAGGAGAGGACTGAAAATTAAAGATTTTTCTGACTCATACTTCATGTTATTAGCTGTGATTGGACAAAGGATTTGGCATTTTAGATGAAGAGGGTTTTCAGAATGAAAATGAGACATGGGAAAATGCACATGGGAAAATACAGTCTATGCCAGATCTTCTCCCAGATTTTACAATGTGAGAAATGCAGTAAGTTTGGGACAGATCAAAACAGATGAAAAATAAAATAAAGATCAAATACCATAGTGAAATTTATATATAATCCCATGCCATCCACTTCCTGATTTCTATTTCAGCCATAGAGGAGGAGAGGGGTATCCTTATGCAGCTGGAGACATTTCTTCCCTGAGCTGGTAAAAGCGGGTGTTGGGTGAAGGTACTAGTTGGAATTATTTCTATTATGTTCCCCTGCACTTTGAAGAATTGTGTTTCAGAGGTTGTGAGCTGGGTGCATGTTGGTACTGTGTTAGGCCACAGTGCTCCTGGAAAAGTACCTGGCAAGCACAGGCTCAAATGGAAGTTAATGGAGTTTTGCCATTGCTTAAGTTGAAGCCAGGTTTCCAGTTCTGGTGTCAAAGAGGCTCTTCCCCCCCCCCCCCCTCCAGTTATGCTGCATGCACCGGCTGCGCACTTAGTTTATCCCATGCCTATCACAAATATAGCAACGCAGACCTTGTTACCAGAAAGCTCAATTATTGTAATACCCTCTTAGCGGAGCTTAGAGCCAGGCTGCTCAGTGCTGCTCGCTGCTCGCTCCGAGCGCGGCAGCACGTGTGCTCAGCCCTGTGAGCCAGCAGGAACGCATTACACCACGCTGCATTCTTCACACTGCCTGCCTCTAAAGTGGCAGATTGATTTTAAGTTGGCCCTTTCGGATTTTAAAGCCTTAAATAATGCAGGCTCTGGCTATGACTGATCCCCTTCTCTCTGAGCCCTGTCCTAATGGGGAGTTGCGTTCCCACACCACCTGCTTTTCCTGGAACCCTACTGTCACATCACAGATCTGCACCAGATTTTGACTTTTCTGCGCTGAACTGCACAATGTATCTCACCCCCCATATCGTTCCTTTCCCGTCAACCCTTTCCATTTATATACCGCATTCATCCCAGTGTCAGCAGAACCTCCCGACATGATCGCTGCCATCTCACCAATACAGACTAGCCTGGTTTTTCACTGAGGTGGCATTAAAGCAAGTTAGCACGCATGGCTTTATCGTACCAGATACTCGCTTTTTTCCTCCTGCAGCCAGAGAGGAGGCTTAGCCCTCACATTAGACCTGAGGTAAGCTGGGTTTCATTTACCGCAGGTTAAGAGCAGGCAAATAGGAAGTTAGAGCAGAGCAGCTGACTCTGTTAATCTATACCCTAATTTAACTTGCGGTAACTTGTTTGTGTAGCCATACCCTTGGGTGACTCTGGCCACTGTACTTCATTACTCTATGCCTCTTCCTCCTTCCTCTGCCTAATGGGGCTAATGATATTTCCTTTGTAAGGCACTTGCAGATCTAGGGATAAGAAATGGAAGTTTCAGAAGAGGTATTATTAATTATCATTTATTAGCCTGCCTGTGCTCTCATCGCCCCACCCATCTTTCAGGGTAGTACGCACTCCTTGTGATTTTATTGCAGCTGTATTCTATTCTAACAATTAATATAGTTATTGGCCCCACAGTAATTACTTTTCTACCTCATCCTTTTTTCACTTTAAAACATGCATTTGTTTGCTTTGAATTCTAACATGGTATGTGCTGTTTATATAACTTTGTTGTTAGTATATTTAATTTACTTTAATTACAGTTTACATTGGCATACATGTAGGGACTTTAATTAATAGAGCTATTAATAACATAATAATTAAATTTTCTCTTAATGTTAAAACGTGATCCAAACGTTACGAAACATGGATGCCTAAGGTTAGATAATTAACCCAAACTCAAGTTCTGGAGCCGTGAAATCCAAGCTGCTTTTTATGAATTCCACCTAGGGATTTCAGGTTTAAACTCTAGGAACCCATGTTTGAAAATCTTGTCTTTGATGTACGAACGTGTTTTTTCAGTATCGGTGTGAATGAGAGAGATGTGATGGTTGCCCTTTCTCCATCTCTCTTCCCACCTTTAACATGAAGGGCTAATAGGGACCCCAGCAGGGGGTGAGCAGCCTGTTCCCGGAGCACGATCCTTGGAATCACCCCATACCAGAGGACAGGAATGGGGGTTTAATACTTTAAGGCCTGATGTAACCCATCTCCCTTCAGGTACTTAAATTAACAGCTCTTTATACACCCCCAGTTAATAGTGGAGAGGAACAGGCACCTCCGGGGGCGGTTCAGCCCACCTAAAATCTGAGTCACCTTGTGGAGGCGCCCCTCTCCCCCTCCCCCTCCCCCTTCCCCTTCCCCTTCCCTTCAATCAGAGTGGGTGCCGCTGCTCGGCAGTCAGGTGTTTCCCTTCCACGCCCACGCTGAAGCGTGGGGGATCTTGGCCCAGATGCCTTTAGTTTCTTATGTCACATCTTGAGTCCTTCAAAAGATGAGACCAACGTTTACACAAAGAAGAAAACACCAGTAGTGCCAGAGGTAGTTAATCTTTGTGCTATTTATCCAGCTACCTATGTATTTGCAATACTTATGGATACTGTCTTGCTTTGATGTGCAGGGATTTACAGATGCAGTTCCATTAACATTAGTGGGAATTGGGTGCATAGATCCAGTACATCAAGATGAGAATATTTGGTAATAAATCTTTTAATATGCATGTAGCATTGACTGGATAATTTGAAACATTTTTAAAATCCAAATAAAAATTGAGTTTTCTACTACAAGAGAAGCTACCCCTAGAGACAGATAAGTGGAATCTATCTCCACATAGTCAGACCCTGTGTGATTTCATATTGTGCATAGAATGATCCTTTTTTATCTTTATTGATTACTAGAAGAGTAATACAATTAAAGGTAGCAAAATGCTTTAAGGTTTTTGTTCTCTGGCAAAGAATCAAGAGTTCAAAGTGGGGCTCCTTTCTCATTATTAGAGAACACCCTAAGAGACAATCATTTCCAGCAATTCTCTCTTTCTCCTCCTCCCCTTTTCATGTCCCACTTTGTGATTTTGGGGATACAGAAAAAAAACCCTCTGTGTGTGTGTTAGCACTGGTTAGTGATGTGCAGATACAAGAATAAAACCTATCCTTTCTTTTTACAACC
The DNA here is from genome assembly GCF_034638445.1 of Ciconia boyciana. Classification (NCBI taxonomy): domain Eukaryota; kingdom Metazoa; phylum Chordata; class Aves; order Ciconiiformes; family Ciconiidae; genus Ciconia; species Ciconia boyciana. Next base: position 56,659,929 of record NC_132939.1, on the reverse strand, counting down.
ACAGGTATAAAAGAAGTATCTAACATTATTTCATTAATGATCTGCAGCAGTATTTTCTTGCCTCCTTGGTCACATGTATTCATGTATGTGTGAGCACACACAAACACACACACACACACATACACGTAGACAGTCTCACGCTTGATTTTTCTGCTGTAGAACACCCCTTGATAAGCACTTCTTATGCCAGGATTATGAATACAAGAAAATAGAAAAGACATTTAGAAACCATAGGAAAACAATTCTTTTGGTGTTTGAACTGCAGTGTTATTCAGATGTATATAACTACTGCTGGGTGGGGGAACTGCAGGAAATATGCCAAGGAAGAGAGGCAAGGGGAGGCCATCAACAAGACAGAGAGAAAAAGGCAGAAAATGCTTTTGTTTGCAGACTTGGCTGGTTGACTTGACTTGAAAATAATAATAGGTCCCCATTCTCTCTCACCAGCCTCCTCCCCTGATTCATCGGATATAACATAATTGATTCTCACTGGAGATGGATTTGGAATATGTGTCTGCTTGTTGCTATTGTTTATGTTTACACAGTACATTTACTGCTCGAGGAGTTTTGTTCCTTGTTTACTCACTGCCCTGTTGCAAACCCCTGTTGCTTTTCCAGCTGCCACCAGTTCTTTTCTTTTTACCTCATTCTTCACACAGGGAGGTAAAGAAAGAGGGAACCGCACTGTCTTGGGGACCATGACCCCCAGTAGCTGGGGGTCTTGCAGGTTATGACATTCTGCTTGATGCAGGAAACTGTCTACTTACTTTCAGAGAGTGGGGCTTGTGTTCCTTTGCTGTTGTGTTTCTGCCTCCACGGTAAGCTAAAACTCACAGGCAGTAAGAGGAGAAATTCCCACACCTGGCACAGGGCTCCCAATAGGATGTCATAAATTTTGCTGACTACCCATTTCAATGGGGCACCTTTGGACAAAGAGATGATAACTGCCCAGGGCAAATCATTTTTTCAAGTCTGAGCGCTACAAGGGAGGACACTAGGCAGCAGATCATCTGGCAGGGCTGATCAGGGATTGCCAGACCCTGGGGTGCTAAGGAGGACTCATGGGTGACATCTGACAGGCATCAGGAAGCAGCTTTGAGAAGAGCAACAGCCTAGCTATTTCCTTCACAATCACACACAGTCATGAGGCTAGGAAAAGATAGCTATGAGAAAAGGAGGAATGGGAAAGAGAGGAAAAAAGTGTATAGAAAGAATAGAGAGAGAAGTCGTCCATTTGGGGGCTAGGGAACAAAGATCAACAAAGCCTAATGGCAAGTGGGTGGCTAAGATGATATGTTTTAGCAGAGTTGGCATTATTTTTAAAGTACTCCTGAAGTTTTTATGGCTCTGGGCCCCTGTTTCATCTTAATTCATCCTTGGGGATAAAGACTCAGCTGGATGGATCTCAATCACTCCCTTCCCTTTCTCACCCCTTGTCATCATGTTCTCTTCCTTCAGTACATTTTCACCATGGTTAGAAATTCCGACTCTCACTCCCCTTCCCAAGCGACTACCGTGGCGCCCTTTGGAAGGTGTGCGGTGCCCCGACTCCCACGGAGTCGAGTTCCATTGGAACTGCTGGTAGTGCATTCATCAGCCATCTGTCATTGCAGCTGCTTGTTGAAGAAATCAACTTCTTTTTTTTTTTTTCCCTCTTTTTTTTTTTTTTTAATACTTTGGCTAGGAGGGAAAAAAAACCCTCAACCACCAAAAATTAAACAACAACAATAATGGCCTGACTGTTTCCCTGACAATCTAAACACAATCTGCTGCCCACAGTCGCAGCAAAGTGTCATTGAGGGGAAGCGAAATTCTCATGGCCTGGTGGATTTGAGTGTGTCTATGGGCTTTGTTTTGTTCTCCTTTTCTATAATAGGTGTAAAACCCTTGTCTGATGGGAGGATAACTCCTGTGGAGTTTCTGTGACTCAAAAAGACTGAGCTATGCCACGTCAAACTTTATCAGCCCGTTGTCAATGTAACTTTTAGCTGAGAGTCTCAAAAAAAGAGGAATGCTTTTTAAAATCCCACCAAGTGTTTTCTATTTCACTGTATTTTCCATAATTAAATGGAAGCATTGAGGAGAGGTGATAAAAACTGTGCAAACATAGGGTAATATTTAATGGTGTCAGGAATCTAGGCTACAGGCCTTCCCGCTTTCCAGTCTTCTTGCAATCTGATTTGATGCCTTTTCTGTAACTGTCTTTTGAAAGATAGTGACGATGACTCTATCTTCACTTTATTTTCATCCTGAGATCTTTATACATTCAGACACCTTTTTGGGTCCCAGGTCGTGCTGTCAGCCTTGTTCATAGCCATTTCAGTGGTGACACCCAAGGAACCAGAGATCACTGCACCTCCCCAAACAGGAGGCAGGCAGCCTGAGCACAGTGCTCTTGTACAACATTTGAAACAGAGCTGACAGGTCCTAACAAAGCAGAGCAAGCTTTGTCGTCTACAGTCACACCATGGCAAGTAAATTTTCCTATGCTTTTCTTTTAATTTGCCTTTGGAAAGAGAAAAAGGGAAAGGTTATCTCTCCATGTCTCCCCTGTAGGCAACTGAGGGAGAAGCAGAATATAATAAGAAGGCTAAGTAACTGGTAAAATTAAAATACACAAACCATTAAAACATTTAAAGGGTAGAAAATAAGAGCGCTCACAGCATCTGTTTTAGGTCAGCACCTAAGAAGTTTCTTACAGCCAATGTGGGAACTCTTAAGAAACATGGACGCTGTTATACACAATAGCATCTTTATCAAAAGCAAAAAACTCACAGAGGGAGGCCATGGCACTTGCAGTGTGGGAACATGAGTCTATCAAGTGTGAAGACTGTGAAAGCAGCAGAGGAAAGCCCTGACCTGGCCTCTTGGGCTGGTGGCACAGGCTGGTATGTTTGAGCTCCTGGACAGCGCATCTGGCACTCCTAGCAATAAAACCTGAATTGACAGGTTTATGTCTCCGTCTATACAATACCACTGCACCACTGCAAACCAGTATGTAACATCACATGTATGTCGTACTTCTACGTATGTAATTGTCCCTGGAGCTGCAGAGATACAGAGAGCTTTTCTTTCCTTCTCTTTTCTTTTTAAATGAAAAAGAACAGTTGTCTTCCAGTCTTTCCGATCAACTCCTGGCAAAGACAAGGAGATAGACAGACTTCAAATCCAACTCAGTAACTGGCTTTTTTCTTTTTTATGAATTTCTTTTTCAGTTTCCCATACTGAAGTTCTCAGCCTTTTGATTCAACTCATGTAGTAGAGAGGGCTCAAAATTAAATGGAAAGTAAACGGGCCTCATTAATCTCAAAAGGCTTCAGATTTTTATGTAAAGCTGTCTTATTAGGATAGGTAGGTATTTCCAGGTGGGAATTCTTAAAAGAAAACAATTGTTTTCTTTCTTTATTAAGTGTACTGTTCCTCGAATCACCTGCCAATAAACTAGAGTCAAGCTTAAACACCTGTCTGAATCTCATGTATGTGAAAGACCATATAGCTTTCTCCAGGAAAGAAACTGGGTTTAAAACAGGAATAAATATTTCACATAGTGACTTTTCTGACTGTTGTTTTGGAATAAGCAAATGTGCATGCTTTGGAGGCCTCTGTCATGCAAAACTCCAAAAGCTCCATCCAAGTCCACTAATAGTCATTTCTCCTGGCTGTGGAAAAGTTTTTATATCGTGACATCTCTACAAAGCAAAACCAGTCTCCTCACCTGTGTTTGTGGAGATCCTGCTGAGAAACAGAAGGGACACATTTGCCTAATGCAAGCAAAGTATTTAAGCAGAAGTTTTGCACAGGTAAGATCCACTTGACTCAAAACCTTTGCTGACTTGCATGCGTGCCCCTTTTCCCTGTAAATCATTTCTAATTGCCCATGGAAGCCAATCACTTTGTTTTCAAACTTTGAAATGACGAATTTTTACTTTGAATTTATTTTTTAATTTTATATTTGAGTTTTATTTTTGCCAAATTTTATTTTAAAGTTTGTCTAAATTAGTAAAACCTATCCTTCAGCCTCCAACCCTTTTACTCAAGGACAGCCCACATGCTAAGCCTAGTTACAGCCAATGTTTATCTTTCTGAATTTATGTGTAGATACATCTTAGATCTTTGTTCATTTAGTCCTATCCTATTCTTTGGCACCTTTTATTAAAAGTCCTAAAGGGTTATGCTATTCGCAATTTCTTCTGTAGAGAACTTATCACCATCTTTATGTCTCAGGGTATGTGTTCTTATATTGATACCTGGCATAAAAGGTGGTGTGCAGTTCACATGTAGTTGTTGCTGTGGTCAGAAATGGTTGCTTTGCATGAGACTTGATGTCAGATGTGGATGTGATATTCTGTTTGCATGAGCTTTTACAAGTGTTTGCAATGGAAGAGAAGCTCTTGTGATGGAAGAGAACTACCCCAGAGACCACTACCCCAAAATCAAAACAAACAAAACACCCAGACCAAACTGGAAATGGCCCTCTCCTTGCTCATGAAGTTGGTAACTAGCCAAGTGTTTATAATTCCAGGTACTGGATGTGAATGATTTTCAAAGGAAAATGAAGATTTTTTTCATACTTTTCATACCTTCCTCTTTAGGAGTCTCTTTAGAGTCTGTTCACACTCAAGGGGGACTTTACATCTGAGAAGACATAATCCAAAGAGCTATCTGTCTAGAGAGGAGCTTCTAACTACAAGGATCACAGTCTAGGACCTGAAAATTTATGTTAGGAGAAAGGGAATGTAATATAAAAGCAGTCCAACCTCAGAAAGAAGTGAACTCTAACGGAAGTAAAGATATGCAGGATTTCACCTAGCGTGCTTGTCCGTCTCCCCCCATGATCAACCTTCATTTCCATATTGCTAATATTCCTCAGTGTGTCAGTCAAAGTCAGTTGGGAACTAAACATATGAGTCAGCCAAAGCCATTAGTGCAGATTATCAGCCTTTTGTCAAAGCAATGAGCAAAGTCACTACATGCTGATGAAGAGCTTTATAAGTGCAGCCTAAAAGCTGCATGGAGGAAAAGTTGTTCAATTCCTGAAACAGGTCTGGCTTTCAGAAGAGTTAAAGTGGAGAAGAATCTCAGCCCAAGCTGTGAATATTACTCACGCTATTATTTGAATAATCTAAACAAATAAGACCAATGATTCTGTGTTTGCAGCTTCCCAGCTACACTGCTACTAAATTAAAGGACCAATTCCATAGTCTTGCACAGCAATAGTTGTTCTAGTACTTACACCATAATTCTTTGTCTTGCAATATGAAGTATTTGAGTCTGCACTTAATGCACAGGTATAACATCAATGAACGCTGGGGAAGCAAAGTCTCCAGTTTTTTATTTTTACATTAAAGAATCATATGCAAAAATAATGACTTGGCCTTTTGGTCTCCCACAATAATTTAAACAAGTCTATTCTGTTGATTTAACATAGCTTCAATTTCTGGAGCATTACTCAGCATATATCTATAATCAGGAATAGCTTACAAAGGTAGTGCTTAACAATGTTAAACAAGGCACACTGTGGCAGCCTTAGAGCCACCCTTACAACTACGAATCTGCTAGTGAGAGTGGAAACTGTGCTACATAAAGGCTTCTCATCAAGTCAATCCACTTAGCAGGGAGAATCAAGATAGATTGGTGTTATGAGGGATATAGTTTTATAGCACTCAGAATGATGGCACTGGTGGTACCCCATGTGTTGCTAACTGCCTTATCTGTCTAGGATAACCTCTTCTTTAACCCCTTCTGTATTACAAACTTGGTGCTAAAGGAGGTTAGTGCTGGTCTAAAATCACCTAAATGACTGTTTGTTTGACTTAACATGAATGAACTGTATTGTTCTGGCCTGAGAGGCTGTTGTGCTATTTATTGGCACTAGGGTTTCATGCCATCATAAAGTTCCACTCAGAGTGCACTCAAAATGCAAATTTTCAATTAAATTTCTTACATTCATGCCAATATAAGCTGGTAAAATTTTCAATTTTTTTTCTACTGCACCAATATAAAAACTTTATAGCACTGAAATTAGGAGCTAAAGACCTTTTCCAAAAGTGTTCACAATTATTTTATCCATAATTTTAATATTCATAAAAGTGGCAAGAACAAAGTGAGGCAAATTTGCATTTCATATCGCACTGAAGCTACTCCACATATACACGATAACACATCCAGAGAACAATGAGATATCCTGTCACATGTATGCATTTTCTAAAACTGCACAAAAGGAGGATTTCAGGGATGCATAAATTAACTTCCTACCTTTAAATTATTAAGCCAGGCTGTTCCCTGAATATGAACCAAAATGAAAGGACAGCTTTCCCCCACTCTTTTGCTCCCCGCAAAAAGAGCAAATGTATTGTCAGTCTTTTCTCACTTGAAGTTGATGACTTAAAAAATTGAGTTTCTTGGATACTGAAAAATGGTTTTAAGAGAGTTTTTTTACAATTCTTCTATTCATGCCATTTTTTGAGTAAGAGGGTGCATATCGTGGCTATTGGTAAGAAGCCACTTCAGCTACATTTGGTGTTTGGAAGCAAATGAATGACCTCTCCATACTTTGATATGTGGGGAGAAACAAATTTTAAATCAAGTTTCAATGAGTTCTTGAAATAAAAGAGGTGAATGAAGCCTTTATGCAGGATCCTGTCAGTGATCAGGATGTCCCAGAAGCACTTTCTTGCAGGCTCTGCAGAAACAGATGGACTTGTACATACATTTCCCTGAACTGGCATTGTTAAACCTGGCCTTCACTGGAGCTGAAGTAACCAGCTGTGATGGATGGTTACATTTGTTACATCTATTGAAATCTGCTTTCCAAATGTCAGAAATAGGCAAAATAATCCGCTAAAGCATTTTCGTTGACACCGTTTTTTGCAAAACTTGCAGTCTGATTGCAGACCTTTTCAGAAGGAGACAAAAAAGGTCAAATTTGTAGATAAATGGTTATGAAGTATTAACTCCCTTCTAGTAACAGGTGATATTAAAAATACAATCTTAATTAATTCCTTTAGGGCCACATTTATAAATTAGAATTATATATGCAAAATTTTCCATGGGAAAACAAATTAGATTGATTAAAGTAAGAACTAAAGAGGGAATGTTCACAATAGCAGCCATGCTGGACAGTAGAGGTGGATGCATGCATTCTACTTGGCTAGCTAGTAACCTTCCAGCTACTTTCCCTCTTACTTTTTAAGCCTTGTTTGCAGATTGTCCTGAAGTGATCTACAATTGCTTTTTCAGTTGAAAATGTAGTGCTATGAACATGTTAGTAGTACTGTTTCCACACAATCTTGTAAAAAATCTAGCAAACCAATAGCTATCATAAAGTACAAATGCACATTTTCCATAATTACACAGAAATCAGGATTTAATAGCCCTAACTTCCTACTTTAACAACTTGAAACGATCGCACTTAACATGATCTAGTAAGAGATTGTATAACAATGCAAAAACTACTATTTTCCCCACCTAATTCAGACAAAAATCAGCAATAAACACTTTCCAGACATTATTCAGAGTTTCATACCTATCATCATACCAAAAAGTAATTGCCTTTTATTGACCTGAACTGACATGCATTTAAATCAAGGTAATTCTGCCAGTGATATGGGACCAGGTCTTAAATCCCTTATGTTAAATTTGCACTCCAATCACCAGTTCTTTAGTCTATATTTGAACTAATTTGTAAGCAAATATTTTTTTGCTGCGTTCAACACTGCTTAGCTAACTCACTGTTTCATTAGTTTTTGCACATTGTGTAGGCTCCCACTCAGAATTTGAAGTGCTGAAATACCAGAAGAAAAATTCTCTTTTCTGCGTTTTGCAGTCTGCTCGTATGGAATTATTACAAAAAATCTTGTGATGTCACCGTCTCTCATTCCCATTTTGTAGATCCAAGGATCTGGATAATGCATACAAGGACCCAAACTTCTGGATGATTTTGTGAAATAAAATGAATCCTCATAAATTCAATTATAATTATCCACAAGACTGAGTTAATTTGGAGTAACATAACTAAATGAAAAAAAATTTAGTAAAATATTTCTTTTCGTAGCATAACTGTATGTTATCAACACGTGAACTGTGCAGTTTGGGTGTGCTGATTACCCAAAGATATTTTCATGGTAGCCTGAGACTCCACACATACCAAAATGCAAAACCACATCTGTTTTCTCAGTTTAAATTGCTGCATGATGCTCACTCAGCCTCTGTACTCTGGCATGTGCCAAACCCATGGCTGAATAAAGAGAACGCCTGCCAAATATATCCACTTTCTAAAACTATGCAAATGGAGGACTTTGGGGATGCATAACTCAACCTCCTTTCTCAAAGTTTCATTAACAGTATCCCTCTTTGTCACTGGAGCAATGTAAACAATTGCGGTTTAAAAAAGCGGCAAATCCCTACCTACGTCATGATACTTTCTCATAGAATTTGGGTAAATTAGTTGTAGTCATAAAAAAGGGAGCCTTTTTAAATTGCTTTGCATGTCTATATTACAACGGAACATGATATGGTGAGCATGGCTCAGCCAAAACAGACATGGGCCACCCTGAGCTGGGTTGAGGAAGGGCTGTGCTGTGGTTAAGAAACTGAACTAGGACTAAACATCTCAGTTCAAGCATTCAGTCCCTCCACAGACTTCCTGTGTGATCTTGGGCTGCTCAGTATCAATAGCCTTCAGATCCTGAGCTATAAACAGTTAGTCATTATACTTCTTTTCGCTCATCCTTTGGCTGCCTGATGTGTGTAGACTGTCTTTTGCTTTGTACAGAACCAAGTAGAACATCATCCGGAGCTCACCTGATACTTCTAGCTGCGTAGTGATAGCTACACTATCAATAAATAGAGCTGCGTATTGTAATTGTTTATTATGTTTTACCAGAAGACTCCTCATACAGAGCCAACATAGGATTTCTCAAAATGTTTGTGTAGCCCCTGAAGCCAGACCAAATCACCCATGCACAAGGTTCTTGGGAATTCACAGATGTCAGTCCAGTAAATAAACGTAGAAAATGTAGAAAGGACATGAGCTGAAAGTTTTCAGTGTCTTTCTTTGCATGTCAGAACATCGACCTACAAGAGCTGCTTCCCCCTTCCCAGCTCGCAGATACCCTCTACTTACCATAAGATCTTTTGAGCAAAGGCTGTGCTCTCCCTCCATGCTCCTGGTCAAGCTCTCCAGCACCCTTACATTTAATTATTGCTATTATGTCACAATAACTAGACTACCATTCAGAAGTAGATTAAAATATCCTTAATTTGGAATCAATTGATTTGGATGAGGATTCTAACACAATGTAGTAAGGAATAGATGTCTGGATAACTGGGGGTTATCAAACCCGGTCTCACGTAGTTATCAGCATACAGAGAACTATGACACATACATTTAGCGCACAGCAGTACATAATCCTCCTACAACACCAGGCACATCAGGCTGCCTGATGTTTTAAGACAGGCTAAGGATCTTTAATGGAAAAGCTACAGTGTAGCAAGGGAAGCATTCAGGAGAGGTTAGGAAGATCACTGAAATAGTAGGTGGTAAAAATATTTCCTAACCCCAAACTGGGCAATGTTTTAACCTAAGCATCTGCATAGTTCCTAAGTTTGGTGTTTTCAGGACTTCCCCCAGACAGCCACCCTTTATCATCTACACCTGAATTTGAAAAGGAACCCATTCCAGACTTCACTGTGCTACTGATTGTATGGGAGAGGCATGGCAGAGTTAGCTAGGTAGATACTGCAGGTCTTTCTTAAGCACTTTGAAAAGAAGAATGCAAAACTTTTCCTTTAGCTCTGGATATGATACAGCAAACAAGGGAAACAAACAGCAGTGGGAACAGAAGATGAAGATTAAAATTCTATGGACATATCACTGTGGGGACATGGTACCTAGTGGCATTTAAATTTTTTCACTTTTTACACACAACATCAGTAATTCCTCTTTTATTGCCATCTGAATGGAAAAGATCTGAGATTTTATAAGCATTTATTGATCTTACTACAAAGAACAACTCGTTAGGAAAAATCTGAAGGAGGAGAAGAAAGTCGACTGCCTAGCACTCAAACTGTCCATGAGCTTTCCAGAAAAAAGTCACTCTCCTTCCACCAGCAAAGTGCTGAGTAATTCCCTTGAGCTGCTAAGCACTCCCATCCTACTGAAAGCAGAGAGACCTCATCAGCATTCATAGCTTCTCAAGAGATGCTCAACACATTGTAGGATGGATCCAGCAAGAAGTGATCTCTAAGAGCAGTTTACAGAAACAGACTTACTCTATTGCCCTGAGGCAAGCATTTCTCCAGTAGTTAATTTGTACAGAATTCAAAATTCAGTTAGGACAGTGATCAAACAGAATCCTTTCTGGAGAAGAACAAGGTAATTACAAGGAAGGAACTGTGTTCATGCAACACTGCAATTGCAGCTAACATCCCAAATGGTCAGAGCTGCAAATGTGAAGGCTCCAAGAATAACATAACATGGCCATGATACGCACAAACAGTATTTCTCACTCCTACTTTCCCCATCCAAAAAAATCTAGCCTAAGAGAAATTATCATGTAGAGACAATTTTGCCCCAGAACACATGAGACAGTCACAGCAGAGTCAGCATCACTGCAGGAGCCCCTAAGCTGATATTGCCGGTCATGTTTCTGTGTGAGACCTGACATACAGGAGGTAGCAGGGAGCTTGGTTATTTTTTAACATTCATTTTGAATGAGGCTGATCTAAGTTTCCACCCAGCCTCTTGTTCTCAAATTCAGCACATGCTCATATCAGACAAATCTTTACTAACTGCAGAGTAATTAGGCAGCAGAACGAATGTTTCTGCATGTATGCTCAAATACACAAAGCCCCCGTGTATGTGGTGCATGTGTGCATGTACATATGTGCAAGCACTCCTCTGCATATATATTTTGATTTTTTTCCCTTGGAGGGCCATAGTGGGTACATAATAACGCCTTCCTCCCCTGACCCCCCCATGCTCACCGGCACATGCACACCCAGTCAGATCCAAGGGACCTTGCAGGAGTCAAGGCTGGGGCTTTAATGCTTTGCTACCATTTTTGACAAGACAGCCTCCTTCTCTGAAAAGGACGAGCTGGAGCCATCTTTCAGGAGTTTTCTTTCCCTGACAGAAATCAGCAGGGTTAGAATAAACTGCATAAGTTATCAGCTCCTCAGGAAAGAACATGAAAAAAGCCCTTCTATCACTTAATGAAAAATAGCTTCTTTTTTGGACAGAACTTCATAGGCTTGCAATCAAGCCGTGGCTCCCCCCTCCCTTCCTTCCTTGACGTGCCATAGAGGCAAATCAAGTCGGCATCTATTAATAATATTTTCCCCTGCTCCTTTCATTTCTCTGCATGTCCTACCACTGTCAGGCCCCGTGATGGAGCAGCGCCTTTATCTCGTCCGAGTCTGGTCTGTCAGGGTGATAAACAATTCTAACAAGAATCAGAATAAAGATCTTCCCAGTAGACTCGGCGGAGAGATAGAGGCTTTTCTCATTTTCTCGACGGAAGAAAAAAAAATTTAATCTAGCAGCTCCGGCTTTTTTCAAGCGTCACATTCAAAGAGATGCAAATTTGTCAGAGCTGAGACCCCGGCTGACTCTCAGCACTGCGTGAATGTCAAAGGGGGGACTCGAAGCCTTTGACATCCCTGCCTTTTTTGGGGGCTATCTGCTGAAATAAAAAAAAAGGAGAGGAAAAAAAAGCAAATGCTTTGTAGTGTGTGTTTCAACAATTTTCATAAGTTTTCTTCTGAAATAAAATAGTGCCTTTGGGAAGGTAAAGTGAGAGAGAGAGGGAGAGGCAGAGAGAGGGAGTGAGAAAGAGAAAGAAAGGAGCAGAAGGGAACATAAACTTGTCCATTTGGGTTTAAGCATGCCATGTTAATAGTCAGATTTTTATTATTTGGAAAGAGTTAATTTAAGATTGTGGGTATTTGTTGTACCTCACACACACACAAAAAAAGCAATCAATTTGCATAACCCTGAGATGGGTGCTATGATGATAGCATTACATGTGCATGTGTCTGTCCTCATTTGTTTACATGTGTGATTTTAAATGTGTGAGCAACCATATATGCATTCAGATTTATAGCTATTTAAGAAGTGCACATGGTGTGTATATCTGCACCTATCACAAATCTATGTATTATTATGTGCTCTCTCGCTATATGCTGACCATGTACTCTCTGCTGAATGAATCAGAAATTAAGCTAGTACTCTGAAGATCGTGCCATCTGAAGGACAAATACAGAAAATATATAACATGGTTAAGAGCTCAAGCACAAAGATGATCTGGGGGGATTGTTGTTGTTGTTGTTGTTTAAGTGGATTACGTATTTATTATTTTAATTATTTACCTATGGGTTTTTATTATTATTATTGACCTGTACTGTAGGAATTATAGATTAAATTAATCTTTAAAAGAGTCTTGGATAAGGAAAGACAGATGTATAACTGTCATAGGGTGGATGAAATGTGTCCTAAATGTGTGTGTCCCTTTAGAATATAATCTTGCAGGAAAAAGGAGGATTTCCTAAATGTTGAAGTCCTGGAGTCATGTGAATTTTCTACCGTCTTTGGTTTCATTGAAATAAATAGATATGCCTACTGCTGTAAGCATGAAAATGTGACCACAGTAAATCCTGAAGGTTTAGAATTTAGCAGATCACCTCAAAGCAAAGTGTATTAAAGAGCTGTTTCCAAGCCATGCTTCTCCACCGTGTATATCTGTATATGTGCAATGGTATTAGTGCCACAGTCTGACCATTTCTGCCCAGAGCCAGGATGGAGACAAAGGTGGCCTTTTCCTGTCATATCTGTGTATTTCCTCCAGACTTTGGCTCTCAGAGACATTTCTTCCCCCCCTTAGTATGACTTATGACCACGCATAGCAATTTCCAGGAGGCTTTTGAGGCAACTGCCTTCCTCTAAAGTATTCTGGGATCTACTGGCGATAAGCAGCATATACGGGCTGAAAACTATTGTGTCAATCCAGATCAAAAGGGCTTAGTTTAATCCACTCACTGTTTAATAGTACTTCTGATGTGTGGACAAAATATTGGCAATGGGTTATGGGAATGTCCTGCTTTTCATTGCCCTTGTCTTCAGACTCATTCTGAATTCAGTTAACACCTCCTCAGTCATACCTATTTGGGCACATTGCACTCTCTCCTCAAGACTGTTGCTGAAAACTCTGATCATTAATTACTAGACTCTTACTTACAATCAATGCAAGTGCTAATACTCTCCAGTCTCCACTCAGCCTGAATTGGTTAAATAATAAACTGGCTTTTACTGCTGTAATGATCCATTTGTAAGGGAGTTGTCCTAGAAACTCCAATACATCGCATAAGGCTCTATTCAAATGAGGTATTGAAGTGCTTTTCTCAGAGGCTCCCAGATCACTCACTTTTTTCTTTCTCTTAAAAAAGGCATCCAAGTCATTATCCTAGCTGGGAAGTGGACTTGCCGGGAGTTAAGGGCCTAATTCAGAACAAAATATCTAGGCTGTGCTGAATCTGCTAGGCTGTGTTTAGTCACTGTCCCGCAACAGTTGGCTTGGGGCTGGGGCAAGGGGTTTGCTGCATGCCCAAACGTTCCTGCTCTGTGGAGATGCATACCTGGGTGGGACTGACGCACTTTTCTTCCTTCAGCAATGATGCACTTGGCAGGTCCCACTGCTATTCATGTGCTACAATCCTGGACGTGATTGCAGTCTCCAATAAGAAGTAAAATACGGCATTTAGGTGAGGTCTCCGAAAGTAGGGAATGACATGAAGGAACAGGCAGGTTCAATGTGCAGAGCAGTGGAGTGAGCACGGGTGGGAGCTGGCCTGAGACCACTGAGAGAGCAGCTGGATTCAAGAGGGGAAAACACAACTACCAAAAGTAATGGACACTGAAAGGTGCGAGAAAATGTGGGTGGGTAAACAGAGCTTATATAAAATCTTTAAACCATTTCGTTGCTGGAAAGGAGTTACTTCCTCCTTTAAAGAGAGAATACTTCTGTGTCTGCAACTGAAATGCCACAGTGTCAACCGAAGCAAACAGACCTGAATGAGATCCTGATATGACAGCAAGATTCTGAGTTTAAGAGGCTCAGGATCAGTTTGCAGTAACTGGACACACATTCAAGTCCTTTAAAAAGTGTTCTGTACACCTTGCTGTTCCCATCAACGTCAACAGGAGCTTTGTTGGGTTTCTAGATCTTTTTCCTTTTTTTCTCTAGAAAGTTAGACTTCTTCTTCAGATGTTTAGATACATTTAATAACCGGATTGTTTAGTACTGGCAGTCTCCAACGCTGTTATTCCTCTGCTAAGTATATCATCAATCTGCTCTCCTGAGTTATTTCAAGAGACACATCTTGGGCTAAATCAGAACCCAAGTGACTGAGTTAAAACTGCAGGATGCATCGCTAAGTCCTAACTACAGATCACATTTCATTCTAATGTAATGTGAACTGCCAGAAAATTATAAGAACCCAGCAAGGAAATAAAAATAAAACAGGAAAAACTAGCTATATGTGATTTTTCATAACTTATGCTGTGCACAGAGCTTGCAAACAGTTTTTGTGTAGAGGAAAAAAAACCTTCACACACAACATCTCCTACTGGCTCTGGGTATGATCTCTGTTATATACACATTTCACATATACTGAAGAAACAACGACAAAGTAAAGCATAGCATTGAGGGATTCTTCTCCTAGCTCACAAAAAATGTTTATTCTGCTTTAGAAATTCAAAAAAATAATGAGTCTTCTGTAGTAGCAAATGTAGATACACGGGAGTGGTGTTAAGTTTTGTTGTAAAATCTGGTATGTTTTCAAGCACTAGCCTTCTTTAATAATGCAAGGACAACAGCAGTGTACTTGGGATTTCTTCAATGAACATTAAAACAATGTTTACATTCAACATCTGTGAAAAGTTTTTTTCTTGAGATGGTTATAAATTCAGGAGTTGCCATAAATACTTAGCAAATAAATAAAGTCCATGTTACAAGCTTCTATAAACCTTGAAACAGTTGCCTCTATATACACCCTTTTATTCATCGTTAACTGAAACAATTCCACACCTAAACCGGTGCCAAATCCTACCCTCACCCTCCCTGCAGCAAGTCCACAGGAGTCAGTGGTGTCATTGTTGACTTAATGCAGGATAAGTCAGCCTGAACCACAGCAGCAGCTCATTAGATAATTCATACTTTAGTAGATTTTGTTCAATGGGCAATCAGTTTATTATTTTTATGGGTTCACTATAATCATTATTCTGCCTGCTGTCCTCTACAGTAAGGTTTCAGCTACATAGCTGGGCCTGCTCCTGCAAACCTGCAGCACTTCTGCATACAAATAGCATAGGGAGGGTTTGTAGGATTTAGCCCCTGGTTTATAAACTGTGTAAATTATTTTAGAAATCACGTCAGGTATAGTTTATTCCAAGGTTTGCTTGCAAATTTTAATCAGAAAACACAGAAGGGATATGCAGTTTAGATTGAAATATTCTTTCACCTTGTACTCTGCCCAGGTTGACTTACTGTGGGCTGATATAACTGGCAGAAGTTACAGCATGCATGATAGAAGAAGGCTGGACACAAACTAGAGAAAACACATAAAGAAACATTTATTTAAAAAAAGTAAATCAACCATAAAGATCCTCCCAGTAGACCTGGGAGATGGAAGCCTTTCTCATTTTCTCCATGGCAAAATTTAATCTAGCGGCTTGGCTTTTCAAGCGTCATATTCAAAGAGATGCAAATTTGTCAGAGCTGAGACCCCAGCTGACTTTTAGCACTTTGTGAATGTCAAAGGGGCTTAAAGGTTGAAGTGTCTTTACCTCCCTCCATCCTTAGTAATTCAAAACCAGACTGAAAATACAAAGCACCCACCTCTACCTGTTTGTTCAGGCCTCTCTATTTCATGCGTACCTGCCGGCTATAAAAGTGTTTGTTTCAGGTGTTGTTATCTGTTTTAACTAAAAGCACATATAGAAATGAGCATGCAATTGAAAAATGTTCCACCGGAGAATCCGGCAACAGAAGAAAAACCTGTCCCCCACTGCACATATACACATTTTAAAGGTTCTTGCAACATAGCCTATTCC